>NC_056729.1:996161073-996331073 GCF_019279795.1 Protopterus annectens
CAAACTCACCGAGCTTCACGTACTCTTACAATAACAACATATAACAAATGTACTGTGAGACAATACATTACATTCCTAACTACATTAGGCATTGCCCCTCACTGGCACACTTCAAGGGAAACCTTGTTGTGTGAATGGGTAACAGAATATACACCCTTGGAATCATGTGTCCCAGAACCACACAGCCAGGGGGTGGGGGGACCTGTCCAGTTGATAGCTGCGAGACCTGTTGGAGGAATTGAATGGTGTTGAATTGTCACATTAACATGCCCTCTTTAGATCACTAAGTGCCCCTATCACCCTCCACTACCCCAGTCTTCAACAGCTTCCAGCAACTCTGTCTGAAATTGCTTCATTGGCTATGCTTGACAGAGGCTCAGGTACTTCATCAATGGTGCTGGGAAAGCCAACATACTGTAGCTATGCTTCTATATGCCCTTGGGCAGATAGGTAGTAAGCTATCTGTGAACCTCTAAAGTGCAGGCCATCACAGCCATAATATGTGAATAAACAGACCTTCAGATCACAATATACAGTGAGAAATCACCATGTAGTCAGGAAACAGTCAAGTACAGCAAGAACATACAGAACACTGATACTTAGTCACTCCAAAAGCCTATCTTAGAAGCTAGAAGACTTGTATAGGTTTAAGGCTTTCTATTGCTTACCAGTAGGTTACCTACAGGAGAGATGAAAAACAAGCACAGATGGGGAACATGCATGCAACGATACCATACTGGCCTATGTGTCAGCCTTAGGCTTTGGAATACTGGCCAAGGCTATTGGCGCCCCCATGGTGCCTTATTTAGGAGAGTCTTGAAGGTGAATACCAGCTCCATAAATGGCACAATAGCAGATTCAATGAGGGTTATGCTACTCAATACCAGGGGTTGTGATCCAACATGCATGCACTCACAGCACTCCTCAGGATGGACAACATCAACATCTGTGCAGTAACTGAGATCTGTCTTAAGGATCCTGAGAGCACACCAGCACTACCAGACTGCAACCCATACCGCACATTTCAGCCACAGAACATGGACTGACACATACATGGAGGGGCTGTATCCATATTCATCAGGGATACCTACATCTCCAGTTAGTGGGGCAGCATTATACCTCTGAGATCATCCATGTGCAGCTAACATCAGCCACAACTGCAATGTAAACTGTGGCCTGCTACGGATCACCCTTCATGACCCAGGACCACCACTCCACCTACCTGGAGACAGTGGAGAACATGACATTCCTAACGCACACCCTGGCATTGGTCGATGTCAACTACCATACCATTAACTGGAAAACGTATTCCAGTACTCACTTCCAAGCCCAGTGTTTCCTGGAATTTATCACCTCATATGCCCTGTATCAGGTGGTAACCTCCCTAACGTGGGGTGGAAACTACTAGAAGTGGTCATCACTAACATGGGCAACAGGTGCACCACAGCGGAGGTTAACCAGTCATTGGTTAGATCTGACCATGAACTATTCACTGTTTCCACATCCAAGCATCTCCGCCACCCACGGATACCACAGTGTATACCTTTCCTACAGCTAAATTTACACTACTAGTGACAGGGGTGGGGGGTTTCACAGCCCCCACGCTAAGGGGAAACACTGCTCAAGATACAGACAGATTTACAAATGCAGTCTATAAGCACATACATGGATGTATGGATCATGCCATCACTGGTGAACCAAGACTCACTCCTCGTAGACAAGGACATCAGTCTGGTGGACCTCTGCAATAAACAGGCTATACTACAGAAGTAGGACAGTGTTCCAGACAAATAGCAAATCCCACGAAGGGCAGACATCTGTTACTACTATAAGTATGATACATAGGTCCCTCATGACATCATCCAAGGCTAACATCAGCAGGAGAATATGCAAGGATTCGAAAGATAACCACAAAGCCTTTTTTGGCTATGTCAAGGATGTAAGTGGTGACACACAGATTTGCACTGTGCCGGTGAAATATAGCACAGAATATGCTGACCCTACTGATATCGCCAACATCCTTGCAGATACATTCGCTGCATACTTCACCCCCTAAAGAGCCCACAACACTACCAGAAAGGTACAGTATCCCAAACATCAGAGACACACAGGTGGAAATGGCTCTCTCTAACAGCAGAACACAGCGTCAATGGAGGCAGATGTTGTCCCAGACTGCAACTTGCAAACTGTACAAGACAACCTGACCTCCCACCTAATTAAGCTTTCCAACCTCAGCATCATCCACAGTCTATATGCCCATACAATGGTGCGTGGCAATGGTTATTCCACTCCATCAAGGTGGAATTACAACTGACCATGGTAACTACCACCCCATAAGCCTGACTAGCCTGGTCTGCAATGGTATGGTTCGCATCCTCATGGCACTCATTAACAAAGACATTGGTAACCTCTGAACACGTGACCCAACCCAGGTCAGCTTGGTTGAGTGCAGTCCATGCCTACTGAACCTGTTTGACATCTTACATACAGTCAACAAGACATTAGATGACAGGGGAGGTGGTTCACACATACTACCTGGACCTCACCAAGGCTTTTGACACCATGCCCCACTCAGGTATTATTGATAAATACACCAGCCTGTGCATACACCCATACATCACAGGTTGGGTTGCCAACGGGCTTACACACAGAACCCACATGGTACGACTGGTGGTCTCCAGGTCCAACTCTTGACCAGTCATGACTGGTGTCCCACAGGACTCAGTCCTGGGAGCCCTACTGTTTGGCATATACATCTCAGAGGTACAGACAAACACTAGTGGACTATGGCAGACCATGTATGGCAATGACTGTGGACTGAGAGCCATGACTGATAGTCCAGCTGATACAGACATCCCTCAAGGGGCCTCACAGAGAATGTCACAGGGTGTCAATGTCACGGCCTCCAGCCAAGTGCCACTAACTTCATGGTCATTCCATTGTGGAATTGGCACCCACATATTAAAACACAAGTGGCAGCCACTTTAATATAGATGAGGTAATGGTGTATCTGGGAACTAAGGTAGATAGTGATCCACCCTTTGACAATCATATCTCCACAGTAGTTAGGACATCCTTCTATGTAGGCCATCTGATTACTAAAGGATTCCCATCTAGACATACTGGTGTTATAGTGCCCCTTTACTCATCACTCATCAGTCCCATCATAGGGTATAATAACCCATGTGGGATGTACCTCAGAAGACACTTCCAACAGCTGGGAGGTCCACGAATGTACCTCGCCAAGGGGAATACTGGCATCCAACATATGGCCTATGCAGCCAGACTGAATAAACTCCTGCTTTACTCAATGGCATCTCGTTTACCCAGAGATGATCTCCGCTGGCCAACACAGCCATGTTGAACTCAGGCTTGATAGATATGCTCCACCTATGGGAATCCATGTCACAGTGAGCCACACACTGTAGTGAGCTAAACCTTGTCACAACAATAACTGGAAGATGCTGGAGGGACAGATTCCTGTCACAGACACTCCCCATACTTTGGAACAATATCCAGAACTACATTATACAGAGCTCCTCACTAACACTCTACAAGAGAAACCTTGAAAAGTGGATGGGGAACAGCAGATGCACCCCAGGGATTCCGCCATTGGCTCTGCTCCACAGAGGGACAGTTAATGAATCAATGGGGTGGCAAAAGCTGACACATTTTGGCTGGGCTTATGAATGGCTTCTGGCAGTTGTCCAAGTACCTACCTATGCATCTATACATACAGTATCTGCATATGCTGATAGCTTAATTTACTGTTCAGGTGTTGACTTACCTTGTGCCAATGGCAGTTGTGTGTGCAATTGTTGAGGGCTGCCTATGTTGGATGCACACAGCAGACTGCCTATACATGACAATTTACAGGTAGTCTTGTGTGTGGGCCATTCATTTTTACTGTGTGTGCAGGTGGAGAAATGTTTCAGTCCCAAGGTGCCTACACTGTCAGTGTGTGTGCTATACGTTCCCTCTTTGCCAAGGCATGGGCATACTGGGCATGCTTCCTTCTGCCTACTGGGGCTGGCTCAGGCTGTTCATGGTCTGAGTACCTCTGAGCCTGTGGGACCCTTGGCAATGGTGGTGGGCTGTGAGGGCCTTCACCATTCTGTCCCTGCTGCAGCTGTTTCCGCAGGACCATATTGTGTAGCATGGCACACACTATGAAGATGTGGGCACATGTACCTGAGGAGTACTGCAAGGCTAAACCAGATATGTCCAAGCAATGGAACCGTGATTTCAGCATCCCAAGCACATGCTCTATTATGATTCTGGTTTGTGCTTGTGCCTCATTATGGCATTCCTGCATGGGTGTGTGTGCATTTCTGATGAGAGTCATCATCCACGACTCCAGTGCATAGCCAGCATCCCCCACCAGGTGGTCATTTGGGATATCCCCCCTGGAAAATAACTGATACAGCTGTGAGGCATGCCAGATGTGGGAGTCGTGATAGCTTCCAGGGCTGCCAGCACACACATCCATGATAATGCCCTGGGCATTGCACATGACCTGACAGTTGATGGAGGGGTATCCCTTGCAGTTTATGTAGCGCCTTCCCTGCTCACTGGGTGGTGACTTGATGTGTATGTGCATGCAGTCTATTTCACCCAGTACCTCCGGGTATTCTGCCACATGGTGGAAGAAATGCATATTGCTGGCCAACTCCTCTTGTGTTCGGGGGAAGTATACGTGCTCATTGGCATGTGGTAACATGGCATCCAGGAACTGGTGTAGTACCCTGGATGCTGATGCCTGTGAGATCCCCATGATATCCCCAGTTGGTCTTTGAAAGGTACCTGTAGCTAGTATTCTCAGGCTTACACATACCTTTGTATCTACTGGGGTGGGTTCCCCTCTGTTTGTTCTGGCTCTGAGGTGTGGCCGGCACAGCTCCACAAGTTGCTGCAGGATGTCCCTGTCCACCCTGTAATGCTCTACTATCTCCAGATCATGTAGCCCCTGGTCGGTTACCCTGGGTGTGAACAATCTCCTCCTCCTTTGGTGCCTGAGGTGGTCATGTGCATCATCCTCCACACCACCTTCAGTCTCCAACACATGCTGGGGGATCAAAGCTATGGCAGCCCCTAACATGTACATACTAAAAGTTCCCCATCTGTATATACCACTGGTGCAGAGTGTATGGGAATACACAAATGTGTGTGAGGTGCTTTCGCACTTTATATTATTGTGCTATGGATGCTGCTGATGTCAGTGGGTGTGTATGAGCTATTCCAGCTGCAGCATGTCTTAATTATGGGTTTTGCAATGAGTACTGCAAGTGTGGGGCCTTTACTGTGGAGATCTACTTGCCTGCCTTGATTAATCTGTTGCCCTTTAATTCACTTTTAAACCTGGATCACCTCCCATTATCAGGCATGCATCCACCTGCCGTCTTTCTTGTTTTGTACTTTCCCTACCCAGTCATGGCAAAATGTGCCTTGTAGCTGATATACTGCAAATCGGCTTTGTTCTGCTTTGACACTTTACTGTTGTCTTTGCAGTACAGCCCCTCCCCTTTCCTGTTCTGCAGGTAGCTGTTTGCAGCCTTGTTAGCTGTTGTCAATGGCCCACTGTAGGCTCCTAGGTGTTAATTAGTCATTTGTACTCCAATTTCATTGCTGCAGCATTTCCTTATTTCTTTCCTATATCCTTCCTGATTCAGCTGCAGTGCGCGCCGCTCAAACCCATTTACCAGGTTTACACACGTTTTCATCTCTGTTCACATGCATACTTGGTTACCTTGTGTACTCTCAGCTAAGCATAGCTATGGCGAATTTGACACACCCCTATCCTGCAGCTTTGCCTAGCTAGGGGCAAACCAGTTTAGCAATGCTCCAATGTGCTTACAGCAATGGTGACACACCCCTCTCTTGATGTCATCTTTATCTCAAGGGCACAACTCGGTGTTATAACACTACACTGTGAGGTGCATCCTTACACCAGCGGGGAATCTGCAGTTCACTATTATTCCTCTCATTTGCATGGCATTGCCTACTAATTCCTAGCTACTGTGCATAACACTGTCACTGCCCCTTAGCAACCCTAGCACCATAGTATGGTGTAGCATGCCTGCCATTAACTATTATGGGGAAATCGTGATATGTGCTTCATTGCAGTTTTATTCTATATTTTTATATATTCCTTGCTATCCCATTTGCACACCGCTGCCCTGCACTTCCACATCGCGATAGTGCGACTATATATATTAAATGTTAATTTTATATTTTGTACATTTTTTATGCCAATGGTTATATATTTAGCCATTGGTATATATTAACAATATAATACATGTGTTTGGTTGGCTGTCATGGCTCCGATTTTATGTTTGCAAAAATGTAAATCGTTTCCTACAGTTTACATTTCTGCATGCTTACACTACACCTGCACCACTTCCTGAATCACTAAATACCTTCATTTGCATGCTACACTTCTGCACATGGGGTAATTAGCATACAGGGCTCAGGAGTTGTGCGGGCGTAGCGTATGCAGGCTGTGCATGTGGAAACAGCTCGTACCTGAATCGCTCGGCGCCCATATTTGGTGTTAGAACGCTGATGCTACACCTGCACCTGGTGCAAGCTTCATGAATCCTGGGGAATGATTATACTGTTCTGTTTGACGTTTTAGTTCCACTATTTGTTCAATTTATCTCTGTCATCACACCCAGACTATAATGTCATGATAGGTACTAAGCAAAGATTTACATTAAACTGCAAAGCATTATGGGTGCCAAAAATATCATACCCTTTTAGAGGATCTATATCTTATTTTATTTATACTGTGGTTTTACTACTACACCATTGTGTTAAATTTCAAGGTGAAATGTTCCATCAGCAAGAAGTAGTTGAGAACTTCCTTTTCTTGAAAGAAAAAAAACCTCTGATACATTTAACAAGGAAATACAGTCATTAATACGTGAATTTATGTAATGAGGCATGGTGGGTTTAGTCTTTCATGATGTCATGGAAGGGCTTCCCAGTTTTGAGAAAAAAAATTTGGGACCATCCATACCAACAAAATAAAATGCAAAAACAATACACTTTCTTTCAAAACATATAGAGTTTGATATTGTAAATGGTAAGGATGATATATCCAACTCTAAAGGTTTGTTATTTAACACTTGCTTTAGAACATGTATAATATATGGATTCACTTCATAACACTGAAAGCTCAAAACACTGAAAGCTCAAAACACTGAAACTCAAAACACTGAACCATAACACTGAAACTTCAAAATCTTGAAAACTCAAAACACTGAAACTCAAACCACTGAAAACACATATCATACATATACTGAGTTTAAACAACATAAATCATAGCACTTTCCATCAAGTGTAAGCAGGGGGGGCAACTCCCTGCACCCTCCATGTGGTGTGCTGTGCCCCCCACACCCGCTGCTACTTATATATATCAACTCTAAGACTGCACTTCACTACACTAAGTGGAATCTTGGAATTGATATATTTAAGTAGCAGGGGGTGTGGGGGTGCAAGGGGGCTTGCTCCCCTGAATACTCTTGGTGGAAATTGCTATGATTTATGTTGTTTAAACTCAGTATATGTATGATATGTGTTTTCAGTTCTTTGAGTTTCAGTGTTTTGAGTTTTCAGTGTTTTGAAGTTTCAGTGTTTTGGTCTTCTATATTATGACGTTTTCTCATTTTCAGTGTTTTGAGCTTTCAGTGTTATGAAGTGAATCCATAATATACACTTTAAGGTTAACAAAAAAAGGTTTAATCATTTGTCTTGCCTCTGCTCTGTGACTACTGCTGTTGTTAACTGATTATTATGGATTCTTTACCATATTCCTGGCTAGTCTGTCTTTTGTTTTTAAAATCAGTGGCTCTTGAGTTGCCTAGCCCTACTTTAACTTTGACTTTTTAAGCTACTGCCAGTCTCATGTAATTTGTTTGTGCTTGTGAACATTAAAATATCAAACTGGGAAGGCTCTCCCAAGCTTGAGTTGCCTTCTCTTAATATCTTCCCATCTGCTTAGTGTCTACTACAATATTTAACTTAGTTTTAAATCTGGCAATATTTGGAAGAAGACTACCAATCAAGGAAAAGCCTATGAAATTAGAGTTTAAGTTATGCTTTGGAAGAGAGAAAGAGCATTGCAAAACTATTTTCTAGGCTTCCTAGAGAATGCCAATCAGTTGAAAACTTGTAAACTGCCTTTTAGGAGCTTATTTGGGAATAGTGCTGCTGCTTTGTTCCTGGTGAGAACAATGGCAGAGGGACAATAATCCCAGGCAGTCTTTTATTGGGCAGTGTGTGTGTGTGTGTGTGTGTGTGTGTGTGTGTGTGTGTGTGTGTGTGTGTGGAGCTTCCCTAATTGGTCTGGTTGCTGTTTTGCAAACTTCTTCAGTTTTACTTTTGAACTATTTTGCAGATTGGCTCTCTATTGTTAATAGCTTCATAAGTGTTTACTAAATTAATGACTACAAGGGCCTTTTTAAGCCTAGCCATACATCCCAAATCTCTGACAAGTTCTGGTACCTTCGATAAGTGTAAGCAGGGGCTTGGGAGATTAAAGATTTACAAGCAGCAGCCTTGGAGATGAGCCATTTACAGTTTCTTGTTTCCAGTAGAGACATAGGTGCCAAACCAGAGATGAATTTCATTTTTCCCATCCAGTTGTCCAAGTTATACTTGAATTGGGTTAGGGAGGAACTCTGCTTCACATGGATGGGGAGCCTGTTCCATAGATGGGATAGTCTCTTGGATACAGACCTATCTCTCCAGCAGGTCCTATTTATATCACAGATAAGGTTTAAGTCTTTAGAATGGGTAATTAAAATATCCATATTAATCTAGCTATTAAAAACACTCACAGAAAGCTAGGCAGTCTCTACAAACACAAATCCTACTTGATCCATACTGCTAGGACCACAATTGCTCGCACTCACTTGCTCTCAACATTACTTTATGCATCCCCAGTCCTAACAAATATATCCAAAACAGAAACCAGCAAACTGGCAACCTGCGATAATCAAATAGCCAAATTTGCTAATAACTCATCTTTTAGAACACATCACTGTCATAACCTAAAACAATTGGACTGGCTTGAACTGCAAAATGTATTAATCTACAATCAACTTATCATTACTTATAATCTGCTTTTCCACCCAAATAAAACACCAGCTTTAAGCAACCTAATTCAGCAGTATTCCTGTCCTAGGCAACTCCACTCCACAGATAAGTTACTATTAACAACTTCTAGATCACACAACCATGCCGGTGACTCCCTCTACTCATCTTACATATCCAAAATTTGGAACTCCCTGCCTCCATCCATTACCCTGGAATCTATCCACATTTAAGAAATCTATCAAAAGCCATCTCAGCAACAAATGATTATGTCCCTGCTCCACACCAGACTAACGTCAGACCTACTCCACTCCTGCTATAACTCTTGCCTTAAACACATAATCTCCTGAAAGGACTGTTTAGTCTTATCAATACCACATTCAGATGCATGATGTGACTCTAGACAGATATTTAACATACTTTATTGTTTGTATATGTATTGATCATTATATATGTCTTTGTGAAGGAATTAATAATGTGTTCTCAGCTATATTGTTGGGTTGAATATACTAGAAACATGTAAAATATATTGTTTGTATGTCTTGCATATATGTTTCTTTGGAGCTTTTCTCCCCGGGCCTCCACTGAAAATGGACATGTATCCAGTTGGACTATCCCGGTTAGCAAATGTAAAATAAATAAATAAAAATAAATAATTCTGGTGCTGTTTGTTTTGTGGATATGGAGGAGGTCCATCAGAGTAGGGTCTGACAATACCCTGCATGCCAGGTATAGCTCTCCCCTCAAGAGCCTGTAGGAGACAGAATACAAGGACTGAGCCTTGAGATGGTCTGCATAAGACATTTTAGTTACACACTGTACTCTTTGAGTGAAGCACCAATTGAGGGATGTTCCATTTGTTGGAGATGCCTGGTTAGATACATATCAAAGGGAGTATTGTACTCAATGATAGGTCTGATGAATGCAGAATACAGTGGAACAATGACTTCCTTGAACCTAGATGCCATATTTTTTGTTTATAAGTTGAGCAACATAGAATGATTTCCTCACTCCTGTAGACATGTAATTGTCAAAGGCTAGATTACTGTCTATGTATGTCCCTACGTCCCTGACTAGTGGATCACTTTTAAGGGGTGTGTTGTCAATATCATAGTTACCAGGGGTGGATGACTTCCTGCAGGATACTATTATGCATTTCTTGGCATTTAGTTTTAGTCCATGGCTCTGACACAAGTTGTTTGTTGGTGTCAACCCTTCCTGGAGAACAGTTATGTCAGTGTGGGATTCAATGACAGCTCCTAATTTGCAATCATCTGCAAATGTCGTCAGCCAGAGACCATTAACATTGGCCTTGACTTCTGAGAAGTAAATGCCAAAAAGGAGTGTTCCAAAGACTGATCCCTGAGAGACTCCACTTGTGACTGACCTCTTTGTAGAGGTGAACTCCCCAATTCTAACTTCCTGGGTCCCGTCTGTGAGCCAGTAGGTGAAATATAGGTTTGCACCTAACCTCTTGAGTTTGTCAACAATGCCTGAGTGGAGTATTGTGTCAAATGCCTTGGCCAGGTCAAGATAGGCAGTGTGAACCATTTTGCCCTCATCCATTGCTTTAATGGCCTTCTCAAAAAAGTCCACTAGGTTCAGTAGGCATGACCTACACTTGACAAAACCAAACTGCATTGGGTCCATTGTCTGGAGGTTTACTATAGCACTATTGATCATTTCCATGATAATCCTTTCCATGCCTTTACATATAAGACTAGTGAGACTTATGAGTCTGTAGTTTCCAGGTCTGTAGATGGCCCAACTTTGCACAGAGGGATGACTGTTGCTGTTCTCCATTAATGAGGCACAAAGCCTCTTTGGAGGCTATAGTTGAATAGCAATTCCAGAGGTCCTGATAGGTCATTTACCATGCTATTTAGAAGACATCCTGTGATATTGTCTGGGCACATTGATGTATTTTTCTTGCCTTAGGGCATTAAGGACCTGTTCCCTAGGGATAGCATGGGGGAGTTATATTTGATGGTATCTCCTGAAGGAAGGTTGAGGGGCACAGAGGGCTAAAGTTGGAGCTGAATTTATTGGACAGTAGGTTTGCTATATCTTCTGGCTCAGTATACATGGCTCCATTTACAATAAGCACTGCACACAATTATGCCTTGCCTGTGAAGCTGTGGACATAGCTAAATAATTCTTTGTGGTTGCCCTTGACCTGGGGGGAGAAATTTACCTCACATTTGACTTTGGTATACTTTTTTTGTTCTATGAGTTGTAGGTTTAGTTTAATAAAAGTGTTTTTTATCCTGCTGGGTGCTGCACCTCCTAATTTTTGCCATGATTTTCTTCCTTCTGTTATACAGCCTATTGATTTTGTGATTCCACCAGGTTGGCTTATTTTTTGAATTAGTTCTGTACCTCTTCCTGGTGGGTACAGCTGTATCTGTGCAGTTATTCACATGCTGGGTTTCTGTGAGTAGTTTTGCATTGGCAGCAGTCTTCTCAGGGTTTTGGGGGGTTTGAATTTTTGCCATGTTGCCACTTAATAGCAGGAAGTTAGCCTTAGAGTAGTTCCTGAATATTCCAGGTTTAGCTGGAGGTCCAGGTTTTATTTTTACTTCAAAGGAGTCCACTTTGTGGTCTGACCTTACCAGGGAAGATTCTATAGTAGGGGAAGTGCAGTAATCACTCATATTAGTGAGGACCAGATCCAGTATGGTTGCACTCCTGGTTGGTGTATTGACAATATGGTCCAGGGAGTATGTGTTTACAAAATCCAGAAATCTCTCTGCTTGTACATTTGGTGTCATAGGATTCCCAGTTAATAGTGGGGTAATTAAAGTCATCCATGAATATGGTATTGTGTTGGATGGTGATTGTTTCTAATATGTGTAAATACATGGTATGGGTATCCTGGGTCATAAAAGGGGGACCTATACCTTGCAAGGAAGTGGTATTGGATTTTGCCTATGTTGATTTGATCATGGAATAGTCAAAAGCATTATCCTATTTGACCAGCCTTGAGGTATATTTATTACTGATGTAAATCAAGACACTGCTGGCTTTAGTACCTGCCTGTGTAGTAGCTGGTCTAAATGTGTCGAAAGCATTATACTTGCACTGTAATTGTGCTCTCTGTGGCTTTAGACCATGGCTCAATGACTGCATTCTCTAGAGTGAAAAGAGCTTCTAGGGAGTGGATTTTTTTTTAAACTCCTAGCATTGAGCAGTAATATCTTTAGATTTTCTTGGTTTGATTTGCTGTGTTAGAAGTACTTTCAGTTTGGCACTGCCTAAAAAAAGGCACTGTGGGAGAAGACAATGTTTTAGTTCATATTTGAAAGCCTAGAGGGGAGAGGAGAAGACCATCCCTGGCAGAGCAGCATGGTCTACTGACTACCTCCTTCCATGCTGACAAATATGACACCAGAAACTAAACTAATTAATAAAGTCAATCAACTTTTGTACATATTGTGGCATCATCCTCGGATAAGGTAAAATTCTGGTCAATACTATGTTGATAACAGCCTGAGGCACATATTCTGAGAGTTCCATGATGTTTCTCTTCATATAGTCTAGGGAGATATGTTTCTGGTCATTTACAACCACATGGACTATGACTGCATCATGCTGGTACTTGCAGTCCAATGACGTGAGTGCGTGCATAATGTGGTGGATCCTACCCCCTGATAAGCAACTTACAGTGACTTTCTCCTTACTCAGCTTAATGAGAATGACATCAGTATGTCTCAAGATGGAGTCTCCAATGATCAGAATGTTAGATTGAGTGGTAGCTTGTCTTATGGGCTTAGAAGTAGAGGCTTCATGAGATGTGGCTGTATGTGTTGATGTAGGTGTTGTTTTGAATGAGTGCATTTGGGGCTGCTGAGGGTATTTGTTATGTTTACTTCATCTAGGAGGTCTGTGGGGTTTAGGAAGGTTACATTTAAGTGCCTCACCACATGTGGGTCTATAAGTCTGCTTTGAATTGTGTGTGATGGGTGCAGCATGTGTACTACTGACAATCTTATTGACATTAGGAGTACTTTTATGTGAGAGCTTTGCCTCCAGTGACATTGTGTAAATACATCTCTCACATACTATATCAGTTTATTTGAGAATTAACTGGTTGTCAGTAAACATGAGGCAATTTCTACATTGCTTCTAGGTGCCCATATCCACCAAGCTGGTAAGGGAGATAGAGGGAAAGTTCATATGCATGGCAACAGACCCTTTTTTATCAATTAGACAATTGGAGTGAAAACATAAAGCAATGTCAGGAGTATCGGGTTTGCAACTCTAGGGACAGTGCTTGCCACTGCAAACTAGTTGTCTCTTGTGCAACTAGATATTGATGAAATTTCAGTTGTGCTTTTACAGGAAAAATGTCACTCAAGGTGACTGTGTCTATGCAGGTCACTGCCAAACACTTGAAGGGAAACTAATATATAGATCCTGAAAAGGATGAAGTGTTTAGGCAGCTATTCTGAAGTTAAAAACAAATCAAATAGTACTTACTGAAAACTAAGAATTAGCTTGTCAAGAATGATGAAAAGAGAGGAGTCACACGAGTGGCTACTGCCTGGTTGCTACTACTACTGCTGGTCTCACCATAGCTTCACTCTGCTGGGATACAATACTCCTTTGCTTCTTCTCTCACCAGAAGCAAATCATGAGCACAAGTCCCAAGATGAAAAGCAGGACACAGCGTGTTTGGTGATCCACAGTCTTGTGCCAGATGATGCAAGGGTCTTTAAGCTTGTTGTAGCCTTTTGCTGGAAAATACCTTGAATAACAGCAGACCAATCAGGAATATCAAGCACAAACATACACTGCCCAGCCAGAAACAGTTAAGAATCAATGGTATCTGCTCTTCTCTCACCAGGAGTAGAATATTAGCACAGATTCCAAGCTGTCACCTATAAAGCAATTATTAGGCTTTCTGGTGATCAAAATTCTCCAGGAAATAATGTCCCCGTGTTCCTCTAACCAGTAGAAAACATAAGCACTAATCCCAATATAGCAAGGCAAGGCAGAATGTGGGCTGTCCAATAACTGGTGGTCTTGCAATAGATGTTTAAAGGTAAAATAAAAAAAATGTGTCAATATTGTAAGCACTACAGTGTGCACTAAGAAGTTAGATATGAAAAAGGGGGTAACTTAAGTAAGTGAAGAACTACTAATTATAAAAGAGCAAGATAGATTGAAAGGGGCTAGGAATTTTTGTATTTTGGTTCTATGGAACACAGTGGGGATGGCAAATAAATTTAAATAGTTGAAGAGGAATGATTTCACAAATTGATAATTCTGTGCTTACTCACAACAGCCAGTGAAAAGGAGTGGGAAGGAGATATGTGGCCAAATTAACACAAGGGGCAGGCAACTAGAAAGACAGTCATGTTTAAGAACATAACAGCAACAGTGTGGGAGGGTGGGAACATTTTGTTTACTGACAAGAGACACAGCTGTGGTCTCTTTCCTAGTTTTAATATGCATTTAAAAGCAGAATACACAGATAAAACACAGTATAAAGAAAATAAATCACAGTATACACAGTAGAAAAGGGATTCTCAGCTAGAGCGTCTTCTGTGGAGACATGCGTGAATGGGCATAGCTTCATTGAAGGTTGTGCGTTAGGGCTGGCAACTCAGCACGTAAAAATCAACTGCCAATCATTAGCGGACTGGAGTTCCGCTGTGGCGACCCCTAAACAGGAAAAAGCCGAGAGACACAACAACAACATACAGAGCAGAAAAGGGCAATAAAGTAATACAAGAAAGAAAAAGCAAATAATCTTTCCCTCACAGTAAGTTGTGGTAGAATCTTGGTCAGCTTTACCAGTAAAGTTTTGAAATGTTTTATTTTACCATTTAGATAGAAGGTTTAGTCCATAGCTCCACACCCTTAGTTTACAGATTATTAACCTTAATTGACTCATTCTAATGTTTGTGTGACTCCTTAATTGACCTGTTCTAATTTCTGTGTGTCTCAAAAGAGACACAGCTGTGATCTCTTTCCTAGTTTTAATATGCAATTATAAGCAGAATAGAAGTAAAACACAATATGAAGAAAACAAATCACAGTATACAAAATAGAAGAAGCCAATAAAGTAAAAAAATACAAGAAAGGCTTGTGCTGCGTTGCTGTATGTGTTATCCAGGGCATTTACCTGAAGAAGACTAAAAATGTCCACAGGACCCTGAAATACTTGAAAGAAGACTATTGGAAACCATAAAGAACTGTGACTTACTTCTCAGTAAATAGCTTGGGAGTAATGCTATGGCTCTGATTCTGGCATGATAAGGAGCAAAAGAACTTCGACTCCAAGCTATCTGGAACTGTGGTGAGACCAGCACTAGTAGAAGCCAAAAGTAAAATCACCAGTATTGATCATTCTTGGCAAATCCAGTTCTGATTTTTTCACTTAGTACTAACAGATTAACTACCATCAAAGTAACTTCAAAGTATCACCATAAATAATTCAGCCATAACCCAATATGGTTTACTGTAATAGTTTTCTTCTTAACTTTGAGGACTATGATAAGCCTTAGTCCTCAACCCTCTGGCAACATTGCTCAGAAGTTTGCCGTTATACAATCTGTGGTCAGTCTGATCATTTGTGTAACATCTGCCTAATGCTTATAATTCAAAAGGAACAACAACGTAAATCAACCAAAGGTACAGAACGGCACAACGACTTCCCAGCTGGAACAGGTCACAATTTATTGAAAGAATAGAATGATACAATACAATTTATCCAGGACGGACTCAATATTAACAAGATTTAAGCGCTTTCATCTGTCTTACGCAGACTTCATCAGAACTAATGACAAAGCAAATGATTTATAAAGATATATTACATAGATAGTTCTTAAGACAGTAAGATAAACAGGAAATGTTTCTGTAGTGACACAATAAACATTTTTAAAAGTTATTTTTTTCTGTGGTGACATGATATGTGATATTAAATTCCTAGTATAAAACACTTATTATGCATGCAGTTCATGTGCAATGTATGTGACAAGCAAACATTAGACATGACTTATAAGACATAAGTTATGAGGGCTACATATAGATAGTGTAAATAAATAAAAATGAGGTAAGGAGTGTAAAACATTAATTGGTAGATAGATAACAGTTAAAGCTAAAAGAGGAGAGAGGCATTATATAGCTGATAAGTCAAGGACAGTGGAGATAAGAATTCTAGCATACATACTGCTATAGAACCTGGTTATAAAAAAGTGGAGAAGATTATTTGAAGGAGATGGATAAGATGGGAGGTCAGAAAGAAAGTGAAATGTAAATTGGGGATTAAGATAGGAAGGGAAATTAGGAGCAGTGGTAGACAGGTTTGTTATGTTGAAGGGGAAAGAGGTTATAAAGGTATAGGAGGTATGAGTTGGCAAAGGAAAACTGAGTTATCCATTTGAGGAACCTGTGCAAGTCCACATGTGGTTTAGAAGCTGTTTTAGTAAGGGTTTGAAGTTGGACATCTTAAGGTCTGTTTTAGGTATGTTAGGATTGAGTTATAGAGTTTAGATATGTAATGGAAATATAGTAAATCACCAGTTGAGTTATTAGAGTTTATTGTGATTACTAATCGAGTCTATTGTTTTGTGTAAAGGTCTCTACATGGAAAGTAAGGATGCAGGGTATCTTTTATTACTGTACATTTTTCTGTGCAGAAATACGTTCATAGGATCATAGTTAAATACTAGGTTAATGGCCACCAGGGTCTTTATAATCCTCTCCATGCAATCCAACCCAGTTGTGTCTCTATGTATCATGGGGTTTATTAGGAGGGGGTATGTTATTTAGAAAGTTTCTGGAGGTTATGAGAAGGGGTATGTTAGTTTGGGGATTATTGTCTGCTCTATCAGAGACATAGGAGCTAGACCCTGGTTAAATTTCCAATTTCCCATCCATTTGTCATGATTACATTTAAATAGATTTAGGAATAGACACTGCTTTAAATGGATAGGAGCCTGCTCCAGAGCAAGGAGATCCTCTGAGATAGAGATCTGTCTCACCAACATGTTGTATTCATGCCAGAAGCAAAATTTAAATCCTTGAATCTAACAGTTCTGATTCAGTTAATTTTATAGTTCCATCAGAGCTGGATCAAAGGATGCCTTGCATGCATCTCTCAGTAACCTGTAGGAGACAGAGTATAGAGGTAGGGCTTTAAAGTGATCTGTGCAGGAAAATGCAATTATACTCTGGATTCTCCTGGTAAGAAACATTTGTGGGCTTCCCAGCTCTTGCATATGTTTGGTCAGGTACATGTCAAAGGAGGCATGGCTATGATAAGGGCCAAATAAAGAGGCATTATGACTTTCTTGGACCTGGATGCCTTGCCCTTACTTATAAGTTGGGTGACATTGAATGATTGTCTTACTACCTTGGCCACATATTGGTCAAAGACCAAATTACTGTCTACACATGTTCCCAGATCCTTGACTACTAGATCATCTTTTAGGAGTGTATCATCAATGGTGTAATTAGCCTGGGTGGCAGTTTCTCAAAAGGCACTATAATTAACTTTTTGGCATTGAATTTTAGTCCATGACTTTGGCACCAGTCATTTCTCTGTGTTAGATCCTCTTGTAAGATGTTTGTGTCATAGGTGGAATCTATGATAGCTCCCAATTTACAGTCATCTGCAAATGTAGTCAGCCAAAGGTCCTTGATGCTAGTATTTACCTCTGAGAAATTGATGCCAAATAAGAGTGGTCCCAGCACTGAGCCCTGAGATATCCCACTGTTGACCAGCCTCTTAGTGGAGGTACTATCAACAATCCTGAATTCCTGGCTCCTGCATGTGAGCCAGATGGCAATTCAGTGAGTCATCTAGGGGCGTGAGTTTGTCAACTATACTTAAGTGGATTATCACATTGAATACTTTAGCCAGGTCCAGGTAGGCAATATACATCATTTCCCCTCATCTATTGCCTTGGTGACCTTCTATAAGAACCAGGTTTAGTAGACAGGATCTTCTTTCATCAAATAAGGAGGGACAAAAACTGCAGTAGACCACTTCTGTTAGCCACAAAGCAATGAAATAAAAATGAACAATAGATACGTTGAATAATTTAATAGAACAAAGCTTTTGGGTTTCCCCTTCTTCACACTGAAGAAGGGGAAACCTGAAAGCTTTGTTCTATTAAATTATTCAACTTATCTATTGTTCATTTTTATTTCATTTCTTCACTTCTTTCATCAAAGCTAAACTGGGTTGTTTCCAGTGTCTGAAGGTTGTCTATGTCTTTGTTGATTATTTACATGCTAATTCTTTCCATGACTTTGAATGATAGACTAGTCAGTCTAATAGGTAGTAGTTTCCAGGGTCAGTTCATGGTTGACACTTGTGAAATGGAATAACAGTTGCAATTCTCAAGTCTCATGGTACAAAGCCTGTTTTGAGGTTAACGTTGAAAAGTTACGCAAGTGGTCTTGACAAGTCATGTTTCAAGCTATTTAGGAGGCATCCTGGGATATTGTCAGGGGCCCATGAGGATGAGTTTTTGGCCTTAGCAAGTGGCTCCAGGATGTGGTCCCTGTTAATATTTTAGGGGGGGTTATGCTAGTAGGGATTTCATGTAGAGAGGTGAGGAGTGTGAGGTGAAGTTTGAGCTAAATTTGTCAATTCAGCAAATTCGCTATGTCATTCCAGTTAGTAAAGGAAGCCCCATTGACTTCCAGTTTGGCACACTGATGTGTGCTGCCTTTTAGGTGTTAGGCATAGCTGTAGAAGGCCTTGGGCTTGTCTTCAGCCTTGTGAGTATGAAATAGTTGGATTGCACAATCCAGTTTGTTACAGGGCTCTGCAATGATGCTTTCTTTACATATGGTTGGCAGCAAATCAGGATGCTTTATTGTAACAGGCAGATGATTTAGCTTTAAGTGTAGTATTTAGATTTGTAAGTATAGATGAGGCATATATTAGCAGTGGAAGAAGTTAAGTAGATGTTAGTGTTTGTCTTGCATTGTCTGTCAGATAGCAATTAGTTCTATTGAGGAAGCTTTGTTTCTAATATGTTTTTAATGGCTTAGAAAATGTGCTAGTGAAATTTGAAGCTATTGTTAATTAGGGCACCCAGGAATGTTATTTTTCTTGTAGTTTCAATTTTTGAGTTGTTGGATAAGGTTACTTTTAAAGATTGTGTTTTATTTTGATATTCTTTAGGCATGAAAGTATAAGGTTTTTTTGTAGGATTTAAAAGTACATTTACATCATTTAACTAAGTTTTTTTCCCCTTAGGATTTAAGAGTAGATTTGTATAATTCAGCCAAGTTTTAATAACACTGAAATAATTCTGAGTGATGTCATGAAGTGTTGGGCGGGATGGGGCCGGACATATAAGGGTATTAAACTGTATTAGCAAGGTGGGTGACAGTATGTAGATTGTTTATAAAATGTTGAATAAGAGGGGGCAGAATACTGACCTTTGTGGGACACCCAGAGTGACTAATAGGAAGGAGGACAGATTTTAATTCCATTTGACTCTTTGCTGCCTGGCAGTCAAATAGCCATGAACCATGAGAAGGAGGTGCAGAATGAGGCCGAAAGAAGAAATTTCAGTAAAATATTGATGGGATATAGTGTGAAATGCTTTTTATAAATCTAAGAATAGTGAAAATTCCAAGCTGCCATCATTCCTGTGTTGGTTTACAATATTAGAGGAGCTGAGGAGAGCAGTGGTAATAATATGTAGAGCTCTAAACTCATGCTTGGTTATGGAGAAAAGGTTGTTCAAGTTAATATACTGCATAAGTTGAGAGTGGATCTATTTTTCTCTTCATACCTCTCAACTTCTTAGGGCAAGAAATCTGGACAAAGCCATAAATAAAAGTAGGGCAAAGGCCCAAAAATAGGGGCAGATTTTAAATATTGCTCTTACAAACTTAGAAAGTTGATAGAATAACAGGTTTTGCATTAGCATGAATTTTCTGAAGAGTATGAAGTCTGAAGCTCAAATGTCTGTCATTATTTTCTAACTTTAGGGCCAGATTCTCAAAAGCTTGCACGGAGTGTTAAACTAGTATATGACATCACACAGGCAAGATGTCTGCCGAGTGATCCAGGAACAGCCTGTAGGGGCGTGCACGAGAGCTGCTAAAGCTAGTCTTGCACGGACAGCATCATGATATGCAAATTACCTCATTTGCTGGTGGAATCCATGCAAATGAGGTAAATTTGAGCTCGAGCAAACACTAACCTGTCCGTGGAAGGTTATTGTTACCTGCAGAAATGTACTCCATTGGTTACGGAGTACATTTCTGCAAATAACTAAACGGAGCTATGACAGCTCCAAATAAAGGATGCATACAGTTGAAGAAGCATGCCAATGCCCAAATATAAGTCCATTAGCAGTGCAAAATGTTTAAAAACATAAAAATGTAACTTTTTTTCCCCCGATCTCCGATGTTTAAGCATAGCGCAGTACCGCGCAAACGTGCAGCACTTAAAAAAACAAGAAAATTATTTAAAAAAAGCCAAAAATAGGCATTTTCACTAAAAAGCATATTCTGTCATGCAGGTGAATGGCAGGCTGAAGGCAACATGGCTACTGACTAGTGGTTGCTAAGGGGGGGAAGCTCAGTGTGAGAGATGTAACCATGCATTACTAGGCAATCCTATGCAAATGAAGATAAGGATAGTGAATCCCAATTTTCCCCAGCATGTGAGGCATGTCCCAAGAGTGTAAGATTTGGTGTAGCTGAGCATAAGACTAGAATATAGGTGACATCATGAGGGGGTGTGTCAGACAGGCTGTAAGCTAATTGGAGCACAGTGGCTCGTGTTTGCCCTGAGTTGCTCAGGATTGCAAAGAAACATGTCTACAGTTGTCCTATTTGAAAACCTCAAACCCAAGGTACACACTGTTATAAGATAGGAAACTCCTTGCAAACATGCACACAGCATGTGCATGTGTTGCATTTGTGCTCGTTTGCGCGGCGCTTCCCCTCGGGTGAAAACAGAAAGGCAAAGGGAAGGAAAAGAAGTAGTAGGAAGTTACCAAGGAGAAATAGCAGAGCTGCCAGGTGAAATGTATCAGAATCAGCCAATTACACAGGCAGCAGACTAGCCAAGCCCAGCACTTTAAACTCTGCAAACACCATACTCCCCTGTTTTTTCTCAAGAACTCTGCAACACTGCAGTATACAAAGAGGGAAATCTTAAAAAGCTTAAGTCAGACAAAATGTTAGGGTCTGCTCTTGCTATCATAAACCAACATGTGCAAAGTGCTAAGGGTGGCGATGTTGTGAATGCTGCTGAGCAACCCACAGTGAGGAGACGGAGAAGAGTATACAGACCCAGGGTAACCTACCAGGGGCTACATGAGCTGGAGATAGTGGAGCGCTATAGGGTGGACAGGGACCTCCTACAGCAAATTATTGAGCTGTGCCAGCCACGCCTCACAAACAGAACCAACAGAGGGGAACCCATCCCAGTGGATACCAAGATATGTGTTGGCCTAAGAATACTAGCTACAGGCACCTTCCAAAGACCAACTGGTGATATGATGGGGATTTCACAGGCATCAGCATCCAAGGTACTCCACCAGTTCCTGGATGCCATGTCAGCACATGTCGGTGACCACATATATTTCCCCACTTCCCATGAGGCATTGGCCAGCAATATGCATCTTTTCCACCAAATAGCAGAATACCCTGAGGTAGTGGGTGCAATAGACTGCACGCACATATGCATCAAAGCACCACCTGATGAGCAAGGTAGGGTTTACATCAACCGCAAGGACTTCCCCTCCATCAACTGCCAGTTCGTGTGCGATGCCCAGGGCATAATAATGAATGTGTGTGCCGGATGCTCTGTAAGCTATCACGATTCTCACATTTGCATCTGACCCAGCTGTACCAGTCATTTGCCAATGGGGACATTCCCTACGGTCACCTATTAGGTGATGCTGGATACGCACTGGAGCCATGGCTGATGACACCAGTCAGAAATGCACACACACCTGAACAAGAACTCCATAATGAGGCACGTGCACAAACAAGAATCATAATAGTGCATGTGTTTGGGATGCTAAAGTCACAGTTCCAGTGCCTGGCCACATCTGGTGGAGCCTTGCAGTACTCACCAACTACATGTACCCAAATTGTTATGGTATGTGCCATGCTACACAATATGATTCTGTGGAAACAGCTGCAGCAGGAATAGCATGGGGTAGGGCCAAACAACCCCCCACCATTGCCAAGGCCTGCACAGGCACAGCTAGATTCAGAGGAGGAACAACCTGAGCCTAACCCAGTAGGCAGAAGGAGGTGTGCCCCAATATGCCCAGGCCTTGGCAAAGAGGCAACGTATAGCACATTCACTGACTCAGTAGGAACCCTGGAAATGACACCTCTCTCTGACTTACACATACAGTAAAAGGGATGCCTAACTTGACACTAAATGCTTTCAAACATGTATAGGGAGTGTACTATGTGCATCTGACGTAGGCAGCCCTGCAGCACCACCCTCAATACTGGCACAGACACAACTTAAATTACTCACACATACCAGTAGGGGGTCACATACCTAACAGTCAAAGCCAGCAGGACAGTTGTAGACAAACGCAAACACAAACAAATGCTGTATCATGCCCTCTGAAGAGGCCTATGGGTAACCTCCCCCCAGGTCTATGCAGACAGATAACAGCAGGCCAGGCAGTGTGATGTGGGTTGGGTAGGCTATGAAGTCACAAACTAATATGCGTGCAATTGGAAGCTAAGGTCTGTAGTACAGTGGTATGCCTCAAGCCAGTACGATAGGCAACAGTACAGACTGAAATGGAGTACCTGACATAGCAGTGCAGGCCTAGCAAATGTGTATAAGTGTCAGGTGTACCCCTCATCCTATGTACACCCACAGTAACAATCAGGTGTGCCCCACCCGGGTAGAAATGTACAAATAATAGCTGTCCCCCCGTATGTAGAAATGTTGATAAGTCTATGTGAATTGACTCATGGAAGCCCTGCAGGCACAGCGTGCTTCCTTTCGATGCACAACACAAAGGTGAGCCCTGAAGTAAAGACCAACTTGATTTTTCACACACACATAGTATATATGCCCATAGTGGGCATGCTCACACACAAATAAATTTAGCAAATTTCAGTCAACAACATACTGAAAGGTCATACTGGGCATGCTCACACACTTAAGCAAATGAAGCAAATGTCAGTCAACAACATACTGAAAGGTCATACTGGGCATGCTCACACACTTAGGTCATGTCTGAGTACAGCAGTGGGCCACACATATCTGGCAGTTGCAGTTCTTACTCCAGACACATGTCACTATTCACCAGTCCTGCCTTGCGCACACAGTGATATTAAAACAGACCCATATAATATATTGGACCCCTGTCATAATCAAACTATGTAATACTAATACTTAAGTTGTTCAAAGAAAGTTAAAATCCAAAGAAGATCAATAAATCTCAGATCCATATCATCAAGAAACAATAAGCACTCCTAACATTATCCAAACCAAACTCTGCCAAAAATATTGCCAAAGATTCCATAGAGAACCATAAGCTTTCTTTAGCTATGTCATAAATATCAATGTAAACTCATATATGTTCTGAGTTAGTGCAAAGTGTAAATGAATACATGTACATGACTGACATTGCCAACATCTTGTCAGACAAGTTCATACATATTTAAGCCCCCTCTCACTGACAAAAGGGCCCATTACCATACTTGGAGATTGTGAAAACCCAGAAATCACATATACAATGATTAAACACCTCTATCCAAACCTAAAAACACAGCGTCTACGGAATGACATGGTGTCCCTGGCTGTGTCATATGCGAACTCCAAAACAAACAGACCCTGCACCAGAACAGTCTGCTGAGATCCACCATCTGTACAGGATATGAAACTGTTGAATGGGTTACAGCAACATTTGGCACACTCCACAAGTGTTGGTGCACAACAGACCATGGGAACTATTGTCTTATAAGCCTAATAAGCCTGATCTGCAAGGCCATGGAGTCCATCATTATGGCACTCATAAACAGAGCTATTGGGAGCCTACAAACACTGAACCCTACCCATTTAAGTTTGGTCAGGGGCAGATCATGGTCCCTAAACCTGCTAGACTGTTTTCAAGGCAGTTATCCAGGACATACATCAATGAAATGAGCTCCACATGGCCTACATAGACCTTGAAAAGCCCTTTTCCAACATCCCACACATGTCGTATCCACAAAATCAACAACCTGTGCATAAACACTTATGTCATCCGATGGATTGCCAACTAGGGAACAGATAGATATCACATGGTAAGAATTGTGGTCTCCCTGTTGGACTGTAAGCTGGTAACAACTGCTGTCCCCCATGGCTCAGTCCTGGGACCCCTCCTGTCTGGTGTATATTTTTCAGAAGTGCAGTCAAACACACGAGGGCTATGGTTAGCAAAGTTTGTGGATGACTGCAAAAAGATTGTCATAATCGAAGTTTGGGGCAACAGAGACATCCTTAAAAAGGGTCTCAGTCAGATAGATGTGGTGTCAAAATTATGGCCACAAGCTACAGTCATACAAATACCACATAGGTGCCAACACCCTAAATATGGAGGTAATAATAAGGGATCTATGGACAGATGTGGATAGTCATCTCTACTTTCACAAACACATTCACAAAGTGGTTAAAAAATCATGCTATATGTCCACACTAATTGTAAATGTCTTTGCATGTAGGTCAAAGGAGGTTCCCCTACTCATCAGTCATCAGACCCATCTGAGACTACCACGACACACTTGTGATGTATCTGACTAGGCACATTCAGCAGCTGGAAAGACCACTGAAGTACCTCAACAAGAGGATTACTGGCCTCAAACAGTTGCCCCATACAACAAGACTGAAGTAACTCCATCTGTACTCTGTTGCATACCGTCTACTCTGGCGATCTCTGCCCAACATACAGGTCATGTCCAATACAGAACTGATGTGCATGCTCTATCTGAAGTAAACCCAAGCTCACTGTGCCACATGCTCTAGGGATATAATAATCACAACAATAAATAGAACATGTTGGAGGGATACATTACTAACTCACAGACTTCCCATGCATTGGAACAGGCTCCCAACCTACAATAAGCTGAGTCCCTCACTGACACTGTTCCAGAGGAGCCTTGATGAGTGTATGTGAAACTGAACTTTCACACCATGGAACACTTCATCAGCTCTACTACACAGAGGCATAGGGAACTAATCCCAGGTGTGGTGATAGCTGCACACTCTGGCCATACTAATATATGCCTTCAGGCAGATAGCCTATTACTTACCTATGTACCTATATATGTAGTGGGAACACAGTATAATAACCCAAAGATGGATGGGCAAATATGTGTTTAAGAGGGTGACCATGACAAGGAGCCATCCAGGACTGTCCCACCCAGCACACATCCCAATGGCACAAAAGACATGAGGTGCACATCTCACCAACTGTACATAATAGCCACCAGTATCTGTAAGCATTACAGAGTATGTGGTGCATGTGCCTGCTGTACAACATGACTGTACAATGAAGTACACATCTACTATCTGTAGACATGTACCTGTCACATAGGTCCATAGGTATGTAGTAGACTATCTTCACAAAGGCATATATTAGCCTTGGCAATTTGTGCAGCTTTCACCACTCCATTGGTTTGTATCCTAAGCCCTAGTTCTAATAGTTAGTACCCTAAACCCCTATCTAGTGGGGCTGCTGATGTGATCCCTGGTGTGAATTGTCTGTTTCCCATCCACTCATCAAGGTTCCTATTGAAGAGTGTCAGCGAGGGGCTCTGTCTGATGTACATTGGGACTCTGTTCCACAGTAAGGCAAGTCTCTGGGATGGTACTCTATCCCACCAGCCTGTTGTATTCATTGTTGTGATGAGGTTCATATCCCTGGAGTGTGTAGTGCGACTCAGTTTTGTTTTCCTTAGATGGAGCATGTTCAACAGTTATGTGTTGGACATGACTCTGTATGTTAGGCAGAGTTTGCCTCTGAGTAGGTGGTACGCAACAGAGAACAGATTTAATTTTTGCAGTTGTGTTGCATAACACAACTGTTTGAAGCCAGTAATCCTCTTGGTGAGGTACCTCTGTGGTCTCTCCAGCTGCTGGATATGCCTAGTCAAGTACATCCAAAATGGTGCATTGTACTCAATGATGGGTCTGATGACTTAAGAATAGAGGGCCACCACTACCTCTTTTGATCTTGACGCAAACCCTTTGTTGATTAGGTTGGCCACATAGGATTTCCTAACCACTTTAGCAACATGGTTGTCAAAGGAAAGATGACTATCTACCTGAGTCCCAAAATCCCTTATTACCTTGTCAGTTTTTAGGGGGTAACACCTATGTGGTAGTTTGTGGGTACTTTGTTTTTCCCAAAAGGGATTACTATGCATTCTTTTGCAGTGAGCTTGAGGTCATGATTCTGACACCACACATTTGTCTCATAGAGTCCCTTCTGGAGAATATTTGTGTCATCCAGGGACTCTATTATGGCACACACTTTACAGTTCCCAGCAAACTTAGTCAACCACAACCCTCCTGTGTTGGCATGTGCTTCTGAGAAGTATATAACAAATAGGAGGGGCCCCAGGACTGAACCCTGGGGGACACCAGTTGTTACCAGTTTAGGGTCTGACATGTAGCCAGCAACTCTTAATTTGTGGGATCTATCTGTGAGCCAGTTTGCTATCCATCTTGTGATGTATGGATTTATGCCCAGGTTGGTGAGTTCATCTATGATACCTGACTGGGGGATGGTATCAAAGGCCTTAGCAAGGTATAGATAGGCTGTGTGGAGCTCCTTTCAATCATCTGTAGCCTGGGTAACTGTCTCATAGAAATCCACCCAGTTCAGGAGGGATGATCTGCCTTTGACCAAGCCAAACTGGGTGTGCTCAACTGTGTGAAGGTCCCCAATGTCTTTATTGTTGAGTTCCATTATGATTGGCTCCATTGCCTTGCAGATCAGACTTGTCAGGCTCATAGAGTGGGATTTCCAAGGGTCTGTTGTGGGCCCACCCCTGTGGAGTTGGAAGAACGTTGCTGTGCAACATTCTATGGGTACATATCCTGTAGAGAGGATGCAGAGAGAGGTGTATGTGTCCTTAATGAATATGGATACATCCCCGCCCGATGTGTTATGATGCCAGAAGGTATGGAATGAGTAGTATCCTGGTAGTGCTGGTGTGCTCTCTGGAGCCTTGAACTAGGTTTCTGTTACTGCACAGATATCAATATTCTCCATACTGAGGAGTGCCTCGAGTGTGTGCATTTGGAGGCTGAGACTTCTGGCACTGAGTAGCATTTAGCTCACTTTGTGGTTATTTGTGTTGGTTACGGAGGTTGGTTTGTCCTTTGAGCCTTGCCTAAAAAAGGTAATATGGGGACAGCAAGAGCCTTGGCCAGTATTCAGAAGCATAGGGGTGACAGATGCAAACCATCTCTAGTGAAGCAACGAGGCTTGCCTATCATGTCATCCCAGACAGACAGAGACTGGATCCCGTTTAAATGACACCTGAAGCTCAGCCAATTGTTGAAGTTTATCATCTTTCTGTTATATTGAAGTATCATGTAGGTTACGGTAAGATGATACTCAAGGTCAGGGTCATACCAGCCTGGGCTACATGATCATAGAGCTACTATATATCTCTTGTCATGTTGTCCTGTGAGGTATGTCTCAGATCATTCACACTGACATGTACAAAGACCGCGTCATATATGTACCTGTGCTGGAGTAATGTAAGTGCTTGTGTTATGTGGCGGATCATAGCACCTGACAGACAACTGACAGTAACTTTCCCCTTGTCCAGCCTAGTGAGTTGAACATCTGTATGCCTGACTATGGAGTCACCTATTACTAGTGTGTTGGGTATGTTGTTTTGCCTTAGGGCCTGTTGTGAGGCACACTGCTTTGTTTCTGGTGTGTGCTTGGAGGTGCATGTTGCTTGCTTGTCTGCTTAAGAGGACACTTTCTCTTTTTCAGATTGATATTTGTATTCTCTGAGTATGTTAATGTGTATTTATGTGTGTGTTTTGCTGGTGCTTATATTGTAGGACTATGTGAGACTGCTGGTGTTGTGCTTGTATGACCCTACTCCTCTTGACTGTATTTTCCAGCATTGGGTTGACAGACGTTAGCCTCCAGTTTGACCCTGTATGTGCCAACATGTGGTGCATCAACCCAAATATGATATGGTTATGGCCTATGCATACAATACACTCACAATACACCTAGTATGATAAGCCTGCTGAGGTTAGCAAATGTGAAAAAAACCTTTGGGCAAACTGTCAGCGAGTAATGTCTGTATTGCATCCTTGTAACTCCATATTGCTTTCTGAAGTGTAAAAAAGTACTTAGTTTGGATTAAGAACCCCGCACTTGCCAACTGTGTATGTGTGTGTCTGTCTCTCCCTGGGGTGAGAGCAACCTTTTTGGAGACTACTCACACCCCTTAAAAGTGATATACTCATTTTTGTCAAGCCTGATGATGTCACCATCCTACAAATATACCTGTGGGAAGACCAAATCCCTGTAATGTGTATAGCGTGTCATATAAATGTGTACTGCTGTAACATCAAAATGTTGTTAGATAGGAGTTTGAAACCTGCACTTACGAACTGTGTTTGTGTCTGTCACATCCCTGGGCAGAGAACAACCTTAAAAGTGATATTCTCATCTTTGTCATCTGTTGATGTCACCATCCTACAAAAACACCTGTGGGAAGGTGAAATTCCAGTAATTTGTATAGCACATTGTGTCAATGCATACTGCTGTAATATCATTATGTAGTTAGGTAAGAGTTTGAATCCCACATTTACCAACTGTGTGTCTGTTTCATCCGGGGGAGAAAGCAACCTTTTTGGAGACTACTCACACCCCTTAAAAGTGTTATACTCATCTTTGTCAAGTCTGATGATGTCACCATCCTACAAATACACCTGTGGGAAGACAAAATCCCAATAATGTGTATAGTGCATCGTGTGAATATATACTGCTGTAGTATTAAAACGTAATTAGGCAGGAGTTTGAATCCTGCATGTGCCAACTGTGTGTCTGCCTCTCCTTGGGGAAAAAAGAGCAACCTTTTTGGAGACTACTCACACCCCTTAAAAGTGATTTACTCATCTTTGTCAAGTCTGATTATGTCCCCATCCTACAAAAACACCTGTAGGAAGGCAAAATCTCAGTGATGTGTATAGAGTGTCATGTAAATGCATACTGCTGCATTATCATAATATAGTTAAGTAGGAGTTTGAATCCTGCACTTGTCAACTGTGTGTGTCTGTATCTCCCTGAGGAGAGAGCAACTTTTTTGGAGACTACTCACACCCCTTAAAAGTAATATACTCACACCCCTTAAAAGTGATATACTCATCTTTGTCAAGTCTGATGATGTCACCATCCTACAAATACACCTGTGGGAAGGTGAAATCCCACTAATGTGTATAGTGCATTGTGTGAATGTGTACTGCTGTAGTATCATAACGTAGTTAGTAGGAGTTTGAATCCTGCTCTTGCTAACTGTGTGTGTGTGTGTCAGTTGTGTGACACTGTTGGTCAATGTGGAGTGGGTTTTGATTTTTCTAGTGTATTACATATCACAATGACAACTGTATGTGCATAACACATGTAAGGTAGCAGTGGGGCAAAGCCATATACATACATGTGACGTCCATTTTTTCATAGGTGGGCACTATGCTTTCTCCATGAAAGCATCTGTTAGCCTTGCCAGAGCATGCTGGCACTTTCCAGACCTTAGGTTACTTCTGTATGCCTGTGACGAGCTTAGCCACTGCAGTGATCCCTGGGCTACGTCTTCTGTTTCACATCCACTCATCACGGTTTCTAATGAAGAGTGTGAGTGAGGGTTTATGCTTGAGGTATATTTGAATTCTGTTCCAAAGCAAGTAAAGTCTGGCAAAGATGACTAATCATTATAGGTTTGCAACAAGCTCTGTTGATCTGCATGCAAACCCTTTATTGCTTATGTGCTCCACAGAGGGATTTTCAAAACCCTTTGGTAATGTGATTATCAAAGGAGAGATGACTAAACACATGGCTCTATGTATACATTAGTACCTGTTCCACATTTTGTGGGCTATTACCTATGTGGTACTCTGGGGATACTTTGTTTTTTAAAAGTGGATAACTATGCTTTCTTTGGCTTATAGCTTTACAGCATGATTTTGACACTAGGTATCTGTCTCTATGATACCCTTTTGGAGGATGTGTGTGTCTAATGGAGAATAAAGTACAGCCCACAGTATGCATTTTCATCAAACGTGGGCAGACATATCCTTAATGTGTTTGCCTGTACCTAAGAAAACTATATGCCAAACAGGAGTGGTCCCAGGACTGATTGCAGGTGAATACCACTTGTTACTGGCATAGAATTGTACATGGAGGCTGCAGATGTTACTGTGTGTCCTACATCTGTGTGTCAGTTGTCAATCCATCATCTAACAGTTGTTTATGGTCAGTCTGTTGAGGTAATGTATAATACCAGAATGTGGGATGGGTATGAATTGCTGGTGAGCTATAGCTTGGCTGTGTGGATCTCCCCTCCCTCACCTATAGCCTTGTTAACTGGCTTGAAGTCTACTAGGTGTAGGAGCCATGATCTGGCCTTTAGAGAACCTAGGTGGGTATGGTGCAGTGTTTGCAGGTTCATAATGTCTCTGTTAATGAGTTCCATAATGCTGTGCTCCACAGCCTTCCAGATAACATTTGTCTGGCTTATAGGGTGAGAGTTTCCAGGATCTGTTGTAGCTCTACCCTTAATCAATTTATGTTAGCATTTGCACTGGGTGTGACGAGGGTGAACAGGATTATGAATAAGTATATTAGAGGGTCAGCCCAGGTTTGAATGTTAGTAGACCAAGCCAGATAGGCAGGATTACATTGGTTTGTACATGTGCTGAGGAGGGATGCAGAGTATATTGTGAAAAAGATGCTAAGGATGAAGCTGCTAGGTAACAGGAAAAGAGAAATGCCTAAGATGAGGTTTATGGATGTGGTGATAGAGGACATGCAGGTGGATGATGTGACAGCACAAGATGCAGAGGGCAGGAAGAAATGGAAACAGATGCTCTACTGTGGTGACCCGTAATGGAAGCATCCGAAAGGAGAAGAAGTTTTAGCTCAATCCTTGTGGACTGTGAACACCATTACTGTGCATCATTCCACAAGTATGTAACCTGTATAGAGGCTGCATCTGAACAGAGTGTTTAGGTGAGTGGTTACTTCATATGTCAGCTTCTGTATGACACAGCCAGGGACACTGTCCAGTACTATTGCCACTGTGGTTTGGACTTTGGTAAAGAGATGTTTTAACTAGAGTGTCTGTGACTCATCAGGTTTTACATTCTTTGGGTCTAGAAATGTGGCCCTTGTGTAATGACAGGGTGGTGAAATCCGAATTCAAACTGTCTGACAAGATATTGGTAATGTTATTCAGATAAGTGTACTTTGTGACCATTTACATTAACTCTGATCCAATCTCAGATTTCCCCTCTAGATTATAAACAACACTAAAGAAAGCTTTAGTGTTGTCTTTGGAATCCTTGCCAGTTTGTATTTTGAAGCTTGCCTTGTATGATTTATGAGGGCTTGTATTTTCCCAATGATACTGACCAGAGAGATTATCCCTTCTTGGTATGTAACTCTTTTTTGGTACAACTTCACACCTTCTATTATATATTTAGTTTATGGCAGGGGTCCATGAGACTAATGCACTTTTTCTGTATAAGTGAGCATTTCTTGTGTTTGTGATAGCATGGTCCATGCAACCCTGTAGGTGAACAGTATGCATTACTAAAGGATTATGCAGCTGGGACAGTGTTAACCATAGTAATGCAAACCAGTGACAGATAGCAACAACAGCATCACCCACAGCACAGTGTCAACCAGTGTCATACACACACATGCGTACTCAAGTTCCAAAATGTGTGTAGTACAATGCATACTGGCCACCAATAGAAACTATGGAGTGTTAACACTGACCAATACAGGGCATGTCACCGTGCCCATGTGTCCAATATGCATGTACATGCAGACAGTGCACCTCCACCATGTTCACAAATGGGCATCTGCAAACCTGTGTTGCACACCCCCACACTTACTGTCCACTGTATAACACATGCTGACACAACTACACACATCAGCCAAGTGGCACATGGGCAAACAAAACACAATTGGAATAAACACTGGTGAAAACAATACAACATTGCTAATTACAGCTTTAATGCATCATGCCTGCTCAGCTACACCTTCAAGGATATCATTACACTTTACTGCTGACAACATGCTACACATCCAACCATTGCTATACTTTATTAAAGTCACCCTGTGCATCAGCACCATGTTAGCCTGTTCCTGCATCGATGTTACTGATGACAGGAGGTGGAAAAGGTTTCATCATATGCACAGGGTGTGTTGTTGGTTTGCCAGAGGCCTACACTGAGCCATACAATCAACATGTGTGTGTGTGAGGGCCATGAGTACTGTTATGGCTCAATGTTGATGTCATGTGTGTGGGTATGTGTTTGCCCTAGGTTTCTGGTTTATGTGTGTGTCTCTGCATACACACAATTCCACCATGTGGCTGCCATATACAGGGATTTGTGAGACAGCTACAGACTGTACCTGGTAGGCTTTACAGATCACCGTGTCTGGCCAGGTATACTGAACCTGTGCCTGGCAGGGGTGCTACAGACAGTATCAGGTACTAATCCAGATTGGGTACTATCCTCAGAGGTTGACAAATGTCCACTGGATCCAGGTCCTTGCTGGGACTGGCCAGAGACACGTGCACGTGGTCTGCTAGGACGGTCTATGGACAGTCCCCCCAACATTGCTGGGGCTGGTACTGGCACTACGGGAGCGGCTGTGACTTGCTGGACATCCACGGTGACCTCCAGCTGGTGATGTTGCTGGCATATGTCCACATCGATGTCTCAACCATCCCGCACTGTCCTGACACATGGACATGACATTGTGGAGGATATCCAATGTCTCACCCCAATGTCTATCAATGACTTCAGTGTAGTTACATATGGCACCTGCTAGGTCATGGATACTGTCATTTACAGAGGTGTAATGAGCCCTCTGTGCCTTAGCCCCTGTCTGGTGTACCGCACCATTCGTGTCTGTGCCTCCATGACAGCCTGGAACATGCATGTGGTAGAAAGAGTTGTGGCACGTCTGCCAGGGGCATGATGGCCAGCAGTGCTCTGACGAGAACCCCTGAGCATCTGCCTATGTGGTACCATTTCAGACATCTGGCTATGGCTGCTGTGTCCTGATACATGTGCCATAGATACCACACTGTCCTGGCCAGGGCCAACCGTACACTGTCCCTCAGCTAAAGGCAATGGTGATGATGGATGTACAGGCAGTATGACTGTGTGCATGGATGGGGTGGAGACTTGTGTACTGTCAATTTTTGACCCAGCAACAGACCCTGACAAACCTGCCTGTGCCTCAACACACCTATCATCATCATCACTGTCTGTCTCAGTGACATCAGGTTTCCTGCTGTACTGAACCAGCCCCACTTCACCACCTGTGAGAGGAAAACAGGAAACACACTTTAAGACCTGAACATGATTTCAGACCCCATGCACACATGCACACATGCACACACACAAAACTACACTCCTCCCAAAAGCAGACACACACAACACCAGCAATCACAGAACATACACAATAGCAGGTGATGGTGGAGTACAGTATCACAAGCAATACACTCATATCACACCTGCCAGCATGCAGGACATGTGTTGCTCAACAGCATGCAGTGCAAGTGTAGTCAATCCTTGTTACTAACAGTATACATGCCTTTGATGCATGTGTTTTGTTATTAGGTGATGGCCCTCCCCCTGGAACACAGTGCATACATGGACACAACATTGCTGTGCAGGTATTCATAATCCTGTGATGTACCATGCACCATAACTCACAGGTGTACATACCATTGCTGGATGTGTATCTGTGTGTCAGATAGGTATCCAATGCTGATTACAGCTTCTGTGTCTTTAGCAAATAACTGTGGATATGTGTTAATTGTGGACACATTTTAGCACATGCATGATGAGTATTCACACAACATCATCAATGGTGCATGGATAACTGATAGAATACCATTCGGCCACGTACCCAATGCACGGTAATTATGGTGAGTTAAGATCATATTGTGGACATGCCAGTCTCATCCATGACATGGCATGCTAAAACACAACTGCATATTTAAACACTACACATACCCAATATGTGTCATATGACCTAGCCACTCAATAGCATCACAAGACATATATGTGTCAGTTGTGCAAATGGTGAATGGTATGCATACTGTTTAGAGGTGCATATGTGTGCACACACACATCATTATGGTGTGTAGCAATGACAGCTATGTGTAGTACTGTGGTTACAATAACTGGATGGGGTATAGTACCATAGGCCATCATCATGAGGCATCAGGTCGTCACTCCAGGCTACAAATGTTTCACAAACCAGCACACATCATGCTGTGCTCGAACTGTACTACCTTGGCTAGATTCACCATTTCACAACCAGTTGTTACGTGATTTTATAAGGAGACCAATAAGGAGCATTCCATGACATGAATGTGTATTGTGTTGCAGAGTGTTTAAATGCCCCAGGATAGGCCTCTACCCCTCAGGTATATTCTGTGTAATGTGTGGATGAGATTTTGGATACTGGAGTGTGTCTTTACAGAGGGTTTGGGAATCCTTTATCTGTAGCATGTTAAAATGCTCTGTGTATGACATAGATGTGTATGTTATGTGGATGTTGAGTATCAGCTGTGCCTATCCAATGGTCACTACAGTCTAGCCACATTTGTTTGAGATGGTCTGGGTATTGCATGTGTTTGAGGCTGCTAATCACATTAGTGAGATGTGCATGCTCTTTCACCAAACATGCACAGCGTGCATTATGGGTAGGTGTGTTACATGTGTACATGGCCTACACCTTAACTATGACATGCACTTTTTATTTCCAATAATAAATGTAGAACACACTCACCAGCATCTGTCCGCTGCCTTGACGTCACCCCAGAGATACCTACATAGAGATGAGACAGTTTGTCAGTGGCCACAACTGTGGCATTGCTACTGCGTGTTTGCAATCTTTCAGTATAACAACAGTTTACATTCACAGGGCTACAGATTATGTTCCAAATGATCAGTATTGCACAACAACAGGCTCCACATCTTTGAAGGACACACTCCACATCTCACATATACATGATCTACCAATACAGATAACAGTAGTCTACAGATATGCCATGTTACCTGCATGCCCCATGTGTGCTTGCTGGGTGGCTCCAACCTCCATCATGGTGTATGTCTGCTGCTGTTGTTGTTGGGCAGGTGCCACCAGGCTCATGAGCAGCTCCTCCACTCTGGTGAGGGGGGGGATGGATGCTAACACCACCCCCTGTTGCAAGCTGTTCCGTACGCACAGCAGTGGCATGCTGACGGACATGTCGGAGAAGATCACTGCAGTGGTGGCGTACCTGCTCATATGTGCGGTTATGCAGGCTTACCTCATTGACCCTGCGGACAAGATCTTGCCACATTGCAGTATGCTCCTTCTGGTCCTGGATGGTTCATAAAAAGAGTAAATAGTAGTGCTGAATCATAATGTTAGTGATGATATCATCTTCAGCCCTACTGTAGGTTAGGTTCCTGTGGTGGGCCATGATCCCTGGAAGACATAAATACAAAAATATGTCTGAGCAAGTCATATGGCACATTTAACATTATACAGTACAAATATCACTGAACTGCCTTACATATATATCTATACATATATATGTATATATATATATATATATATATATATATATATATATATATATATATATATATGCTTACATACATAATACAATATGTTGTACCTGAGCACAGATTACAATAATTATTCACACACATACATCTAGATGTTGGAGTACATTTTCTGTAGTGTTGTATGATTGTACTGGATGTTATGTTTGTGAATACATAAATGATATGTATATCTGAGATGGCTTAGTGGCAAATCACTTATGCTGTGATGTGAATGGTTGTGGGTTTTTTCCTAGTAGATGCTTTTTATTTTGTTACTAGCCAAAACAAAGGTCAGGGGCTACAGATGGAATAAGGCACATTTCAGCAGTTGCAATTGGTTTTCAGAAGGGTAAGCACAGCTTATGAAAGTTTAGCAACCTATAAGCTAACCAAGAGTGAAACACTGTAACTGCCACTTATCACTGCTCACCCCACAACTGCTTGAAAGTGCCCTGCTCACTCTCTATCCAATGAACCATGTTCTGCACAGCAACAAAATAAAATCACTATATAAGACTATAAAAGAGTACCTGGCACACTGTATGCAACACAATGCACCAACTAGCCATAGCAGATATACATCAAGCTGATGCATTAAGAAATATATCATCCATCACAATCAGTGTAAGGTCCAGTAAATGTATTAATATTAAACCACACAACATGTTAATGGCAAAACCGTGGCCAAAATATGTGCACAATTGGGAATATAGGTCACATACTGCTGTAGTACACTATGAATGTTGCTAGATACACAGTTATATGTATTACCACACATATGTCAAAGGACATGTTACAGACATACCCACACACATGTCAGACATAATTACAGGACACAAAGGTATGACAACCCAGATATGCTTTCAGTGTGTACTATACAGTACTGTGTACTATACAGTACTGTGTGTCAGTACTTACACAACCTTAATCTTGAGAAATGTAATCTGTGATGAATACAGGTACCACAAAAAACAGTAGATGCAAGCAATGTGGACATACATCATACTTTGCTGTACAGGCCCAGAGCTTCAATTAGTACTACAGTACACACAGTATTTGCTTTCAAGATCAGTACCAATCAATATAGGTCCATAGGTCCATAGGTCCATAGATTAGTACTAGGCTAACTGCCCTTGCGAGCCATTTTAAGCCTAGCCAATTATCCCCCTGTGAGATTCAAACCCTGTACCTTAACCATTAGGCCACAACCATTCACATCACAGCATAAGTGATTTGCCACTAAGCCATCTCAGATATACATATCATTTATGTATTCACAAACATAACATCCAGTACAATCATACAACACTACAGAAAATGTACTCCAACATCTAGATGTATGTGTGTGAGTAATCATAGATGTAGTGCTTTAGCCTCCAATGACACACCCTAGTTAAAACCAAGGGACTTAATCACACTGTATGCAATAGCACTTGTTCTGTCTAGCAACAGAATACACATCTTTTGCTAGGATCAAAGCAAGGACCCAGAATACCATAAAATAAACAGTTTCCCAGTAAGCTATCCCACAGACACATATCTTTGACGTATTCACAAACATAGTGACCATCACAGTCAGTCAACAGTACAGAGAATCTATTGCAACAAATAGATGTAGGTGTGTATGAGTATATATATATATATATATATATATATATATATATATATATATATATATATATATATATATATATATATCTATATGTATATATATATGTGTGTGTGTGTATATACGTATACATGTCCATTTGTCTACATATACATTTTATATATATATATATATATATATATATATATATATAGGCACATATACAATTCACCTTTCATAGTGAGAATATCAATTATACAAAGGATGTAAGGTGTACAGTAATGTAATAACATTGCACAGTCTTGGGATAAATGCATTGAAGGTGTTCACAGCCCAGATAGCTTTAGCAGGCCTTATTGGCTTCAACATTGCAAACTGAATGAACCACCCACAGTGTTTATCCACCACATGTCATATACCAGCACTGTATGCTGTCTTGTTTGTCACACACTAAAACCTATATACAAATATGTGCATACTAACCTTCACCAACATATATATACCTGTATCTTGGGGTAGCATTTTGAGGGGCATGGAGCATTTCTCCCCAGGCCTCTGCTGAAAACAGGATCTGTGGAACCTAGTCGGACTTTCCCAGTCTACAAATGTTAAATAAATAAATAATACCCCCTTCACAAACAGTTGCAATATGTCCCCTATTCTATGCACATATACAGATGTGAATATATATGACACATATATATTTCCCTGTATGTGTGTGGCATACACAAACATGGTCCACACCATTGTAAGTCCCTGGACCTCTCAGCTGAACTGTTGGGCCTTGCTGCAACACAAGCAGGTGTCACATATGAACACAGACTAACATTAAGGGGGGGGTATATATGGGAACAGATGCTAGATAAGCATACTAAACACAGCAAAAACAGATTCCCAACAGGAACAAAAAAACTTGGAAAATAAAGAAATGATCCCAACAACGACCCGGAACACACCAGCTTTATTGACAACAAAATGTTCCTTCAACTAAGCAGTAATTGGCTTCATCAGAGTCAAAGAAACCTCTAACTACAACAGAATAAATAGTGAAAAAATTTTTTACAAACACTTAATTAGTTAATTGATAAGCCAATCATCAGCCATAAAATAACATTAGGTGAACCGCCCTTAAAAAAAGTGCTTAGTGCAAATCATTTCATCTAAAACAAATCAAAGAATCTATTTAACAATGCATATAATACCTAGCCAAATTTAAACATATCCACTAGGTTCCACAAACAACAAAATTGGTTGAAAAGTTTGAGTGAACATATAAAAAATACTATAAAAATTTGTTCCATGAATTAAAAACATTGATATATAAAAAACATGTGTATAAAAAGAACATAGCAGCAGGCAATGCTGATAAACATACCCAAGCTGAAAAACCATTAGCTTTTAACTTTTGAAGATTGAAACAATACCAAACTGTGGTTTCAGACTTATTCAAAACACTATTACATCCCCACAGTGTACCTGTTCCAGGTACAAAATAAACATTGTACCCAGTATAGTAAATGTGCTAAATAATGTTATTAGATCTCTGCTTTAACATGGGCATGAGGGAAATACCTTCATTAAGTCCTGGTGGTCGCGTGGCATTTAACCTCAATTGCCACCTTGCTTCTTTGCTTTCAACAAGAAGTCTGTCATCGCCACCCCTACAGTTCGGTACCACCTGATCAATAACAAAGAAAATATTTTTTTTAAAATTGGGACAACCAACACTATGATTGATTCATAGGATTCTTTGATTTATTTTAGATGAAATGATTCGCACTAAGCACTTTTTTTAAGGGTGGTTCACCTAATGTTATTTTATGGCTGATGATTGGCTTATCAATTAACTAATTAAGTGTTTGTAAAAAATTTTTTCACTATTTATTCTGTTGTAGTTAGAGGTTTCTTTGAATCTGATGAAGCCAATTACTGGCGAAAGCGCTTAGTCGAAAGAACATTTTGTTGTCAATAAAGCTGGTGTGTTCCAGGTCGTTGTTGGGATAATTTCTTTATTAGATAAGCATACTAGACTGCTACAGCACTTGCCAATGCTAAGCTACACTTTAATATGACTATCATGCATGTGTTGTTCTTTCACATACATGTTTATATAATGTCAGCGCTAATCCCCCCAACAGCCATTGGCCACACTACTGTACAGAACACAGATAACATGGATCAGATCTTTGACATTTAATGCTGAGCTACACATTTCACAGGTATGTCCCACTGCCCACAGGTACACACAGTATTGTCCATAGCAGTAGTTAAGCAGAACATCTGTGCAGAAAGAAGTACTGCTGCCACATATGAATGTTTCACATTATGTAGACTATTCTTCATTAACATCTACTACATGCCAATAAATGCATATGTGTCACATACCTTTCCTTTGTATAATTTGGTAATAATTCTTTTTCCTTCTCTCTCTCTCTCTCTCTGTCAGTCTCTGCAATAGAGTGATTGAGTTTGTTGGCATAGATTGCAGCCTGCTTTTGTAGGAATTGCACATGAGCATGTGATGGCCTTTGTACCAATTAGTGTCCACCATTTGCTAATTGCATGCAGCCTGCTGTGTAGTAATTGAAGTAATCACCATCATAGCAACCCAGTACTATAAATTGCTGACTCATGTAGGCGTGGCCCTTTCAGCTTTCCAAGATGGAGATCATCCTTGTTTGTTGTGGACATCATTGTTTAAGACAGAAAGTAGGCATAGTTCTTATATCAGAAGCCAGGAGTGTAGCCAGAGATTTACATTTTGTACACAGACCTAATGTTGCTACTTCCAGTACCCACTTGTCAGTATAAAAATGTACTCACCCCTCAAAATGCTACCCCAAAATACATGGAAAGATGTACTTTCTTTTCAACTGTTACAATTAACTGCCATACAAAGCTAATTATAGAGATGTATTCCTTTGGTGCAATAATTGTTTGTGAACTGCTATACTGTGAATATTCATTTACACAGTTCTAAACATTTTGTGCTTTTTTAGTGTTGACATTAGCACGAGCTGCTCAGAAAAACTGGACTCATTTCAGTACAGTGAGTATACTTACCTACATCCTTGGTAGACCCTGCACACACAGGTAAATTCTACATTTGGGTAGGGTTGCAGAAGTATAGAGAGCGTAAGTAGTATTGTGTGCATTTTATCTTGCTGGACTTACCGGGTTGCTGTGTACATGTTATTTTATCAAGGAATGTAGTCTGTCTGCGTAACTCCCAACTGTGGACCTATCCACATGATAGCCAGAGAATAGTCTGTTATTTTTTGTCTGTGCACCACACAGGTCTTTTCACCAATAGAGCAATGGCATTCTTACAGTTGGTTGCTACCAGTACATGGCTACATCCATTTGTATTTCAGTGTTTTATTCCTACATAAGAGTATGTTTCCAAAGCTCCTTCCAAAGCTATTTTCACAGTGTGTAACAGCAGAAAGGCTAATATGCCTCTATGTTTCTGCCTCTGCCAGACCTCTCAACCAAGCAGGGGCAAATTTGAACAGAATCAGGGAAAAGTCAGGAAAAATCATGGACAATCAGGGACACTTTTAAAATATTAGTGCTATTAACTTGAAACATTGAGAGAATCAGAACATATGAATTAATACACCTTTTCTGAAGTAAAAGAAGTGTATAACTCTTAATTATTGTCATTATTCATTAAGTGTAATTCACCACCTTTCTGCCAAATGTCACTAGTTTTAGGAGGGATTCAGAGGGACAGAGCTAAATTTAAGTAAAAATTAGGGACAGTTGAGAGGTATGGCCTCTGCCCTAAACAGATATGCCAGTGTTTGTCCTGCTGTGATACTGTGTTGGGTTGCAAGATGATGGTGTAACATCATATCTGATATTGTTAATCCTCGTTCATTCCTTACGCATGGGTATCAGTTCCGACCTTGGAACCAAGCCGGCCATATTCCAAGCTCGCATCAGCTTCAAACTCTCAAGCTAAACTCTTACCCACAATCCCCCTCTCCCTGTTACCTCAGATTTCATTTGCCGCGTTGCCATTTGGTCATGTCAAGCTGCTTCTCTTGAGCTAAGTACATTTATTTGTTGTTTATTAGTCATTTATATTAATTTTCTGTCAGAAAAGTTTCTATTTCATTGTCTCTTACCCTATCGCATCTAGCAACCATATTTTCTTCAGGTTTTTCTTCTCTTTTCTCTACCTTTTACCGCAAGGTATTTTCCCCTTACCATTGTTGGTAATCTTTCCCTTTTTCTCATACCTTCGGGTATTCTTTTGTACCATTGCAGGTACCCTCTTCTGCTATCTAATTTGCTATCACGCAGATAAGAAAGGTAGTCTGAAGTTTAAACGGTGTTCTAATTGTGGACACAAACTACCTACTTCTGATGCACACTCTTTGTGTGTTTATCTGTTGACCCACCCTGTACTATTTGTGAAAACCTTTCAAATAGGACTTTGTTGGAAAGGAAAAACAAGCTGTTGCTGAAGGGACTTCTTAAATCTCCCTTTTCAGAGACTATTTCTGGGTTGGAGGTCTCAACCCCTCATAGAGCCCATAAGAAAATCTTGGATGTTCCTACCAAGGCTAAATCTTTGCCTTCGTCCCCGGCTGGGGACACCTACCAACCTAAACCTAAAAAGGCTAAAGTTTCAGCTCCGGAGCTCACTCAGTCAGCCCCAGTGCTTTTGCTGCCTAGACCTTCGGCACCAAGGCTTTCGGCTCCATTAGTAATCTCGGCTCCGTCCTCTCCTGCAGCCTTCACTATATCGGCACCGAGGGTCTCCTCAGTTCAGACTATTACCACTGTATTGGCACCGACCATTCAGTCGGCGCAGACCTTGACCACATCGGCTCCGACAACTTACTCGGAACCGATGCTTTTATTGTTGACTCCAGTTTTGTCGGTTCCAGCTTCGATATCGACAACCACTTCGGCACTAATCTCTGTGTCAGTGCAGACCATGACCTCGGCACCGATGACCTCTTCGGTGCAGACACCTGTATTCAGTCTCTCTCGGCACCGTTGTTCTCAGTGCGGACTGGTGAGATGGGCACCAAATTTCCCTCTTCTGTGGACAGGCCTGTTTCTCCCTCAGTCTCCGTGAGGTCCACTAGAAGCCTTTCTGAACACGATGTGTTGCGTCTTGTGTATCAGGTGCTCTTTGCCAGAGGTATCACACCCCCCAGGAACTATCCTTCCTTGGGAGGTGATCACCCATCTCCAAAGACCCCTTCTTATTCTCCTCCTTCATTGCCTTTGAAGTCCTTGGATATAGCACAGTCTTCCCCTTGTATGGTTCCCTTTATGGATCTCACTAAGGAACCGCAGTTGCCTTCATGGCAGGCAAGTTTTGCTATGACCCAGGATGTCTGTTGTGACACGCATAGTTTGCTACTCCACAGTCATCCAGGGACTCCGGGCCGGCAGGCTGAGCCACTTAGGGGAGGGGTGACCCCTGTCCAAAACATTCACTCCTATTCAGATGGACCAGCCTTCCAACTGATGGAGAAGACTTTCGCTGCTGCTGGCAATACTGGACTGTCTATCTTTCCGCCCTCCTCTGGTACACTGGTTTCACAAGTCACACCAAGCGGACAAAGGGTGCAAGGGCCTCAGGACATATTCCCAATGGAAACCCTTTTTCCGCTGTCTTCCCCAGCTTCTCCCACTGAGGAAGTCCACCAGAAACATTTGTGTAAGAAGAAGTACATGGACTCTACAGAGGAGTCCCTCACTGAAGACACAGATTTTGATGAGGGGGAAGGATCCCCTCGGTCACCCTCTGAGGTATCCTTTGGTGATATCCTCAAAATCCTGAAACAGAGAGGTGACTGGCAGTCCTCTAATCTGACCTCTGAGGAATCTGTGTTCCTGCAGGCCTTTCGTGCCTGGCCCCCTAACTCCTGGGTTACTCCACCTGCCGATGAACTTGTCCGGCTTATCATGCAGCGTGCTTGGAAGGCTCCTGACACTGTCAAAGCTATTTCCCGGAGGCCAGATAAGATTTTGTCCCCTCCTGCAATGGATCCCCATTGGTCAAAAGGTCTTCCTGTGGAGGCTTTGGTGGTGGCGGCCGCAACAAAAAAGGATTTGGCAGAAGAAGAAAGCCAGACTGTCCATCTGCCTAACAAAGAGTCCTGGGCCCTGGACAGGATAGGGAAGCGCACCTTTGCATCAGCGACCTTTACTATCAGGTCCCTGAATTATATGGCACACTTTACCAGGCTTCAACGGGATCTGATTTCTAGCTCTCTCAAACCTTGGCTGGGACCGTGTCTGATGAGGTCCGTGACAAAGTAGCCTCTCAGCTGGCCACCATTGAGCCAATATCGAACTCCTCTATGCGACTGATATCTCATGCATCATAAGGAGCAGCTAGAGCAGCGGGTTCAGCTGCGGTCTGGAGACCACATGCCTGGATGCGCTAGTGCAATTTCGTGGAACCCTTTAAGGGTTCCTTTCTTAACGCTCCCATTGAGGCCTCCTCGTTATTTGGACACAAAGTTAAAAGCACACTGGCCAGATGTGAACTGGACGGTAAGACCCTTTCTGCCATAGGTGTCCGCTATTCTTCCCCTCAACGTGCTTTGTCCCTAAACCAAAAGAGTGGGAAGATATGGTTCAAGAAATCTCAGGGTCCTTTCCGTGACACACAGGCCGAGTTCTCCCCTAGAGGCAGAAGGGGAAACTCACAGGGAAATGCTCCTTTTGAGGCAGAGGGGGTCTGCCTAACCAGGGTTCCAGGGATTCTTTCCCTGGCCAGTCTTACCAGCACTACTGAAGAACGGCCCAACTCCTTTCCTCTGGAGGTATTTGGGGGACGTTTCTCCTTGTACCCTTCTCCCTGGCTAACCATCACCACTGATTCTTGAGTACAAAGGATTATAACCAGAGGTTATCATATCCCCTTTGATCTTTGTCCTGTCCCTTCAAAAAACCTTCCTGACATTCCACCCAGTGAAAGGGAAGAAGCAGCAATAGAGATAGAAAAGCTGTTAAGAAAGAGAGTCATCCAAATAGTCCCTCCAGACCAGATAGGATCCGGATTCTATTCAGGACTATTTTTGTTGCCAAAGAAAACTGGGGACTGGAGACCAATTTTGGATCTCAGTGTACTGAACAAGTTTGTGAGAGTACAAAAATTCCGGATGGTCACAATACAGTCTATCCTCCCGCTTTTGGAAAAAGATGATTGGATGTGCTCGATAGATCTTCAAGATGCATACTACCACATAAAAGTGGACAGGCCATCTAGAAGATTTCTGCACTTCCGTGCAGGAACCAGTCATTACCAGTTCAGAGTACTGCCCTTCGGACATTCTACAGCCCCCAGAGTGTTCACAAAGTGCATGGCAATTATCACAGCTCATTTGCGACTTCAAGGATTCCAGGTGTTTCCATACATAGACGACTGGCTCATTTCTGCCCCCACCAGACATCTACTGGAAGAAGCCCTGGCATACTCTCTCCTCGCTGCACAAAGGCTAGGCATAACTATAAACTGGCAAAAATCCAATCTCACCCCATCTCAGGGGTTATCTTGGACACAAAGAACTGCAGAGCTGCTATTCCAGAGCACAGAATTTTAAGGATAAAGCAACAACTGATTCCAATCCTTTCAAGGGAGAAATCCATGGCTCACTCGGTTCTACAGCTGTTGGGTTCCATGGCAGCCTCCATCACCATTGTCCCCCTGGCCAGGTTTCACATGAGGCTTCTACAATGGCTACTGCTCAACCAATGGTATCCCTTTCAGCATCCTCTTTCAGCCATGATTCAAGTAACCCACAGGTGCAAACAGGATTTAAATTGGTGGATGACACACAATCTGTCACAATGGTCTTGCCCCTTCTCCCCCCAACAACCCAAGGCCACAGTGACCATGGACGCCTCCCTGATGGGGTGGGTGGGGCTATGTCAGGGACAGACAGTCCAAGGCACTTGTTCTGAACTAGAGACCCATCTGCATATAAATGTTCTAGAGCTGAGGGCGGTGCTTCTGGCGTTGCAAGCATTCCATCCCATGCTGCCATCTGGGACAATTGCTATTCAATCAGACAACTTGGCGGTGGTCTGGTACATCAGCAAGCAAGGTGGAACCAAATCTTACCCTCTTTGTCGAGAGGCCATGAGGATGTTTAAAATCCCTTTGATAGATATGTTTCTGTTGAAAGTGTATGTTTGTGCAATACTATCATGGCTTAGTGGTTAAGTACTGTGACTATAGTGCCCAGTGTCCTGCGTTTGAGCCCTATCACTACTTTTTATTTCCCTGCTGGGCAGAACTGACTGGTTAAGGAACAGTAAAGCAGGTGTGAGTGTGTTTACCTGACTTTGCATGACTTTGCCCGACATTGCGCTGGTTAGCGCGGAGTTGAGCGAAGGTAATCAGCAGTAACGTGCGATGAACCTGTGTTACTCCTCCTTAGCATTGTGCAGCTATGCGCAAATGTATTTAAATATGCTCAATACTGGTAACGTGGTTAGCAGTGCTTTATATTGCTTAAAATAAGGTACTCAGAATGCATAAACATTTCACCTTCATATATATAATTCATGCACTACTAAATTTAACATTTCAATGCTTTTTACAAAACTTATACATAAAAAAATGTCAGGAAATGTTTTTGTATACAGATTTCCCACAGAAAATGGAACGTGCAGTAGTGGGACTAGAACCGGGAATGCCTTCTTTTTGTGCAAAAGCTCTAACCACTACGCTATCTTGCTTAATTTGCATATATTTTTCTTGTTATCCTCTTCTGGTGTCTAAGCTGTTGTAACTGTAGCTAAGCAATGGGAAAACCCATGCAACTACGCACAGCTATATCGGAAGAAAAAAAAAATTATTTTTTATTCTGTTAGTTGTTGAACATATGGGGGAGTGTAGTGTTACATTTTACACATATGAGTGGACTCGCTCATTTATATGTAAAGTTTCAGCATTTCTTCATTGCAGGGGCGTGGATATTTGAACTGCCCGGCAGTCCGACACGCCCTCTAAACTCGTCCACAATCCGTGTAAGCTTTAGAGTTGAGGCAGTGCGCCCTCATTAATATGCATGGTGTGCTGCTGTCATAATCTTACACTGGCGCTTCCGTGCAAGACTAATGTAGTCTTACACAGAAGATTAGTAAATTCAGGGGTTAGTCTTTAATGATTTGACACTAATTTACCAGAAAATCATAATTTTATGAAAAGCAGACCAAAAATGTGAGGCAAAAATCTGGACATTCTGTGCAAATTTGTACAGTTAAAAGGTATGTTTCTGGGGCGTGGCCAAGGATGAGCCTTGAGTAGCAGCACTTTCTTTCAGCTCTGCCTTATTATATCTTTTATGACAGGAATTTTTTTATTTTAACTAACTAAAAATTTTTTTTGCATAGTTGGTTTCTTTCAATAGTCTACTTAGTTAATATTATACTATTTTTTTAAGTTTTTATAAATTTTCCTGTCAAAAATTAAGAGACAAGTTTCTGGCATTTGATACCAACATGAGCTTCACTAAATCCTCTCATCAGGACTCAGCAATAAAAAAAAGAGTTTCAAACTTTTTTAACCACCATACAGGAACTATCAACAAAAATTGACAAAATGGACATGAAGATTGATGCTTTTAAAGAAAATACTTCTCAACAAATGGAGACTTTACATCAAGGCCTTAAACAGCAGAAGAAGCAATTTACTGGTATTGAAACATTTCTAAATGACATGCACAGTAGAATACAATGAAATGAACATAACTTAGAATTTCTTCTAAAGCATAATACCCTGCTCCAAACAAAAATAGATGATCTAGAAAATAGATCTCGAATAAATAACATCAGAATATTTAGACTACCAGACAATCTAGAAGAAAATAATATGGAGAAATGTTTAACTTCATGGATTCCTGAAATTCTACAGCTACCTGAAGCACTTTATTTTGGTATAGAAAGAACCCACAGGTCATTATCTACATCCAAAAATACCAAAAGTAATTCTACAAAATCAGTCATAGTTAATTTTCTATCAACTCATGATAAAGAAATAGTCTTGAAAACTGCTTGGTCTAAGTCACCAATTAAATACAGAGATAGCATCATACATGTTGCTATTGACTACTCTACTTCTGTTATAACTAAAAGGAAGCAATTTTTACCTTTACTTAAAGAAATTAAAAAAAGCACAAATAAAGTCTCATCTGCTTTTCCCTGTAAAATCTTCCTTCAAGATGGCCCGAAGATGTTTGAGAAACTAGATACAGCTATCATATATATAAAGTCTAACAAGATTCTGGATAAAATAGAGGAAATGGACTGGGCTAGTTCAAGTCTTAAAAGATTATCTGAAAATGGCACTTAGAAAACAGTAGAGCATAAAAAGAAGCTCAAAACATAATTTCCTACAGGAAGGAATTTATATTCCTTTATTTGTTTTTTTCTCACACAAATGATTTTTCTCATGACCCAGTAGTCAAGGATAATGAAAATGGTTCAACACGTGAGTGTTGTTATATTCTTTATTGTATTGTGGTTTTAGCTTGTGTTTCTATTGATTTATAAGTTATTAGTTTTTTGTATTATTCTATAACATTATTAACAGCATTTAGTTCTTTTAGCCTTAGCTATTTCTAAAAATTCATATAGTCTATATCCTTTATAAACTTACTTTATAATATATTCTATTTATTAAAAAGGAAAAATCTGATTATTTCTCTAGTTTACATATGCTTTTGATTGCAATGAATGCACTAGTTTAATTTTGTTTTCCCTCACTGATACTAAGTTGCTATATAATGATTTAGCTGTATACTAAATGTCCCCTTTACTATCTTTTCGCTTTGTTTTGTTATACTAATGCATATACCAATGGTTTTGAATTCTCTTCCCCATAGTCTTTATGCTTTTTTGTTTATAGTTCCACTTATGTTTTTCTGAATGGCTGTGGAATTGTGTGATAGCTACATGGTTAATTTTTTCTGTTATTTCACTGCCGTGTCTTTGCTTGATTGCCTGCCTTAGTGGGGGAGGTTGAGTGTGACAGCTCATTTGTAATGCTGAGAAGCATATTATTTTATTGTTTTATGATGTTGTCACTGGTTTGGAGCTAATGATTTTTTGGGGTGTTGCTTTGTGTGATGCTGCTTTACATTGATTTAGCCCTGTTCATTGGTGGTTTTGGGTTTGTAATAGACCTAGAGACATGGTAGTTCCAAAAGTTGTCCCCCCCCCCCCCCAATACTTTAGCTTAAAGAAAAAAAGCTTCAAAGTGTCTCTGGAGTGTCTCAAGAGGCTCTTGAGACAGTAGAAGCCCTCAAGATGTTGTCTCCTCAGCCTAAAACTTCCTGCTAAAATTCTTGAAGCTGTTTGAATTAATTACGGCTCAGCAAAATGGGCTCAGGCACCTTTGAACTATCTCACTGAACAGGATGATGTCATCTCCAGCTTAAATGGCGCTTTCGGATGGCAGTATCTGTATCCTTCTCATATTTGGACTAAATAGCAATATGTACACTGATTTTGCCTATTAAAATAAGGTAAAATCATTGCAAATCCTCTTATGAGGATTCGATGCTTGAAAGATTCACTTTATACCCATTCCGGAAGTAACTGAGTTATTATTTTATTTGGTGGGTTGAGATTAAAGTAAAGCAAATACAGTAATGTTCATCTTTATAATAAAATGTTTATGTACATACTAAGTTATGGAATTTGTAGTTGTATAACACCTATATAGTGGATTATTTAAAAATGCTTACACATTTTTAGAGACTTGTTTTTGAAGCTTTGAAGCAAGAATACATTCCATCTAATGTTTAATATCAAGTTACTTTAAAGCAATTTTATGTATATGTGTTTCCTTTCATGTTCCCCTGATTTATATATATATATATATATATATATATATATATATATATATATATATATATATATGTGTGTGTGTGTGTGTGTGTGTGTGTGTGTGTGTGTGTGTGTGTGTGTGTGTCATGTCATGCTTTAATGACTAGTGGGAATGATGATATTTAGTTTGTTGCAACTTTTGTAATATGCTTAAAGTTCATAAGTTATGCTGGTTACATTTTGCATACACAATGTTAAAAAGCTATTGTACAATGTGACTCTAGTCATTTGTATCTTAATAATTTATGTTAGATCTTCTAAAAGTCTTGCTGTTTCTTTGCTATAGATTTAAATGTGGGCATAGCTCCAGTTGATGGTTTGTGAAGTGCTATTTATTTGCTATATTTTAGACTATAAGTTTAAATAATATAATCACTTTAGATTGATTTCTAGCTGAGCTATATATATTATATCCACTATAATATTGCATAATTCTTCATTAATGAATGGTTAAATATAATTTGGGTTATAAAACGTTAACTTAAAAAACAAAAGGTAAATCTAGTTACATATTTTTATAAAGTTACTTTTTTTACATGCTTGATAATAACCATGATATACTTCTTTGTCTGTCAAGTTAAGAATTTTTTTGTAGTGAGTTGGTTTCAGTCACTTCTAAAGTAGTATAGGCGTTCTGTATTTACAATTGGTATAACTCTAGAGTTTCAAAGAATATATGTTGAGCTCTTCTTTTACATAATGCAGATATTATTATTTACAAGATTTTTTTTTAAATTATAAAATAAATCATACTTAGGTGGAACTTGATAGAAATATGCTGCTAGTTGGTTTGTTAATTTGGGTGATTAATGTCACTTAAATTAGGAGTTTATAACTCCAGGTGGGTTTTAGAAGGTTTGAATGTTAGAAGATTCTGTAATTATTTTGTGTTAATATTCTTTTTGATGCTGCGGTGGTGGTGCTGCGGTAGCATTGTCGCCTCACATTAAGACGTTGTCCCATTCGATTCTCAGCTAGAGCGTCTTCTGTGTGGAGACATGCGTGAATGGGCATACCTTCATTGAAGGTTGTGCATCAGGGCCGGCAAGTCGGCATGTAAAAATCTGCTGCCAATCATTAGTGGACCGGATTTCCACTGTGGCAACCCCTAACCGGGAAAAGCCGAAAGACACAACAACATTCTTTTTGATGGTCACTAAAACAAGTATAGTAGAATATTATTCATATAATTTTAAATTTTTTATTTGTTTCAAACTCTATATATTGCTGTATTCCCTACATTTTAAAATATTATGTAACAGATAAAAGTTCATTAAAAGTTTTAATCATTATCTGTTACACCCCAATACACAAAGAACATGGTAGCTTTATGTTGTATTTCCCTTAACATAAATGGTTTAAATAACCCCAATAAGAGAAGGTCTCTAAACAAGTATCTTCAGTTAAATAACTCACAATTAGTCTTTTTGCAAGAAACTCATTTGATTGAGGGTGATGGCCCAAATTAGAATCTAAACAGGCCAACACGGAAGGACTGTGGCTGACCAAGTTCGCAGATGACTGCAAACTGGGTGCCATAATCAACTCTCCAGCTGACACAAGCATCCTCCAAAAGGGCCTCATAGAAACAGACAACTAGTGCCAGAGCCATGGCCTCAAGCTAAATGCCAAAAAGTGTATAGTCATCCCCTTTGGCAAAAACAAAGTGCCCACAAATTACCACATAGGTGGTAATCCATTAAGTACAGAAGAAGTAATTAGGGACCTGGGGACCCAAGTTGATAGCAATCTCTCATTTGACAACCACGTGGCCAAAGTGGTTAGAAAAACATTTTATATAGCCCACCTAATCATGAAGGGATTCACATCTAGATCAGGGAGGTCATCGTGCCTCTTTACTCATCCCTCATCAGGCCCATAATTGAGTACAATGCCCCTTTTGGTATGTACCTTACCAGACACCTGCAGCAACTGGAAAGACCCCAAAAGTACCTCACCAAGAGGATCAAAGGGCTCAAACAGATGCCATATGCTGCCCGGTTAAAGAAACTCCAGCTCTACTCAGTGGCATACCACCTGTTCAGAGGCGATCTGTGCCTGACGTATAAAGCCATGTCCAACCCGGAATTAATGGACATGCTGCACCTCAGAAAATCCAAATCCCATCGAGCTACGCTCGAGAGACTTGAACCTCAGCACTGAAATAAATAGGGCATGCTGGAGGGACAGATTCATAACCCAGAGGCTCCCTTCACTCTGGAATAAAATCCCAGTCCAGGTTAGGCAGAGTCCCTCATTGACTCTCTTCAAGAGGAATCTTGATGAGTGGATGGGAGATTGTAGGTTTACCCTGGGTATCACTTCTGTGTCACTGCTAGACAGAGGCACAGTATACTAACCTCAAAAAAGGGCATAGCAAAATAAATTTAAAATGGGTGGCGAAAGCCAAACACATTCTTGCTAGGCTTATAAATGCCCTAGGGCAGATAGCCTAGTATGAACCTATGAACCTATGAACCTATAAATCCTTTTCAATACTTACTAGTTCTGAGCACACTCAAACAAAAAAGAGGTGTTGCAATACTCTGGAATAATAAATTACGACTACCTAAAATAATAGACTCATACAAAGATAATATGGGTATGGTAGTCTCTATTGTCATAGAATTTAATAACTTAATTTTTACTCTAATTAACATATACTGGATTCCTGGCCTTGGACAGAGCTCAGCACAACAACATATAGAACATATTAATCAATTTTCTAAGGGCAATGTTGTATTAGCTGGCTATTTTAACTGCATTTTTGATAGCTCAGACTCTACTTCTAATGGTAAGAGAAGAATTTCAAGCTCAGCCAAATTATTAAAATAATTTTTAAATTCCTTCTTATTGAGGGATATTAATAATTATGCAGACCCTAAATGTTTATTCTATACATTCTTTTCACACGGACACAATAAATTCTCTAGAATAGATAGAGTTTTTATTTCTAACAGTTTAACAGATTCTTTAAGTAATGTAAAAGTTATTGCATGTCCCTTTTCAGATCACAATTCAATAACCTTTGATATATATGTTTATGCATGTACTAATGTCCAGATAAAATGGATACCAGCATACATCACTAAGTTAAAAGATTTTAACACCTTCATACTAGAAGAAGTACATAGTTTCTTAGAACTTAATTCCAACACTAATAAACCTGAAATGTTCATATGGGATGCAATGAAGGCATACCTATATGGCAGAATAACAGATTGGGAAAAAAAAGATGTTTGCGGGATAAAGATTTAAAAGAGATACAAGCTAAACTTGACATTTTAAACCTTGAGTTTTAAAAAAAAATCAACATGAAAAATCCAAACTAGATGAATTAAAATCTTTAAATAAGAAATATCTTGAGATTTTAAATCATAAAACTATGATTAGTCTAGAAACATTTAAGTTTATTAACTTCTCAGTTAACCCCAGATCTTTGAATATTTTAGCCAACAAAATTAAAAGATTAGACAAATTTAATCACATTAAAGAAATATATTCAAAGGGAAAAAGGTATCTGATATAAGTAACATATTAATTAAATTTAGAGAATATTTTCTTAAACTTAATCAATCTTCTGCTCCAATAAATCCAAAGATAGATATGCAAGCTTTTATTAATAAGCATTCTAAAAAAAGATTAACAGAAAAACAAACTATATTATTGGATAGACAAATCACATTAAAAGACATTCAAGAACAAATTAAAATACTCAAAGAAAATAAAGTAACTTTTAATGATGGTATTATTCCAGAAATCTACAAAATTCTACCAAAAGAAACTATTACATTGTTACTTTCAGTTTTAATACCATACAAATTAATAATACTATCCCTCCATCATAGTAATATATATTTATTTCTCCCATTTTAAAATCTGATAACGATCCTGCAAAATGTAGTTCATATAGACCTTTATCATTATTAAACACAGATTATAAAATGTTTATGTCCATATATGCAAAGAAGTTTAAACTTTTTCTTCCCAACTTAGTGGATGAAGACCAAACAGGTTTCATAATAAATTGAACAGTTTATGATAACATTAAAAGAATAATAACCTTAATTGAATCAACTAAATACCTAAAAAATAACCTAACTATAGTTAGTTTAGATATAAATAGTGCCTTTGACACAGTCAATTGGGATTACCTTTTCATTCTTCTACAGGAACTTAGGTTTTCAAATAATTTTATAAAACTTATCACCCAGTTATATTCAGGCTCTCTTGCTTATGTTAAAATTGGTTCTAATATATCTTAGTCCATACCTATTACTAAAGGCACTAAACAAGGTTGTCCTTTATCCCCTCTTTTGTTTACTTTAGTTATGGAGCCTTTGGCAAATTTGATTAGAGTAAATAGTAATATTAAAGGTTTTGAAATGAGTTTTAATAATTCTTCAAAGATTCAAATGTTTGCAGATGACATTCTGATTACTCTGGGAGGAGGGTACAAATCCAACAATTCAAGAATTATTTAATGATATAGATTATTTCCAAAAAACTCAGGTTTAAAAGTTAACCACAACAAAACACAAATATTGTTAACTGGCCCAAATAAATACAATATTGAAAATGAATTTGAAAAATACGTAGCACAATCCCAGCAAATAAAGTATTTAGGTATAATTATTGTCAAAAATATAAAAGAAATTCAAAAATTGAACTTCAATAATAGTTTAACAGAAATAGACAAACTAATACAGAAATGGTCTAAAATAAAATTCTCAATAAAGGAGAAGTTGTCAATTATAAAAATGATACTACTACCAAAATCTTATACTTAGTACAATATATTTCTGTTCCTCCACCTTATACAATAATTAATAAAATTAACGCTATGATTAAAACATTTCTTGGTTCCCAATTAAATCTAGGATTTCTTTAACATATCATATGCACAGCTGGAAGAATGGTGGCATTGCATTGCCAAATTTGGAACTGTATTCAATTTCCTCAGTTATTAAAACTATTTTATACCTTATAGATAATAATTACTCAGAAAATGGAAAGATTTTATTCTTTCTTCATCACAAAATTTAAATAATAATAATAATAATAATAATAATAATAATAATCTCTTTAAATCTAGTGAATAACACTTTCATATGGATTCTGAAGGAATATTTTTCTCTTAGTCCCACACAAAATTTTATTTCAAACTATATCAACATTATTTTGAAATCTTTTAAAAACTTTATTCTTAGGATTCAATCATACAAAAGTTGGTTATTCCTTATTTTCCCCATTGCATATACACAGGGGGTTCTCTTCTCTACTAATTTTCCTAAAATGTCAATATTTGAACAGAAACAGTTGATTTAGTGGCATCAAATGCTAAAAAATAATGAATTGCAATCAATTAATACTTTGTTGGAAGAAAATAATCTGGATTTGTCTTTATGGCTTGAATTACAAGAAGCTAAAAATTATATCAAAAATAAATTTGAATTAATACCTTCTTCAGTTAAAAATTTAATTCCCAAACTTATACAGTACTTGATTGCTTTTACTCAACAAAATAGCTTAATTAAAAATAGCCTGCCAAATATATATAAATCTATTAAAACAGATCTAGATATATTTCCAGATAATTATTGGAAATATTTTTCTGACATTAATAAACGTAACCCTTCAGAGAAAGATAAATTGAATTTTCTTCACTCAGCAGGTAAAACTACTTCATCACTTAAATGGGGAATATTTACCTGGATATTTTTGAATAGAGCTTTCATTGCTCCACATAATATAAATAAGATGTATAAAGAAAATATGCTTTGTTGGAGATGTATGAAGGTACAGAATGTTGATTGGGCCCATATATTCTATGATTGTCTACGTATGAAAACATTCTGGGAAGATATTAATACTTTCCTGCAAGCAATATTTAATGATAACTTTTTAATTACTAAATCATTAGTTTTATTTAATTCCCCAATTCCCCCTTGTGTAAAACTAAGTAATATATGATTCTTTGGTCTGTACTGTCCATAGAAATTGGATATCATCACAAATCCCCTCTTTTCAAAAATTTAAAGATCTTCTCTTGGAAGTATCCAAATTAGAATCAATGACAATCAAAGCTAGATCTTCTAGGAATGCAGCGGTATATAATCAATGGATGAACATAACTGAACTATTAAAAAAATAATAACAGAAAGGTATTAACCAGTTTTATTCACCTGTTTTAATTTAATTTATTTGTCTATAATTAAGTGACCATCTGTGTACATAGTTCATTGTCTTTTTTATCTTTTATATTAATGTTGTTGTGTTTATCTATTCCATCATAAACTATGTCTAGCTTTTTTCTTAATAATTATATTTTTTAGAAATGCTTTCAATAAAACTTCTTTAAAAAAAAGTATGTTTCCAGCATTTTTGACAGTGGAAATAGGATGGCAACCTTTGTGGAGTGGTATTACATAGGATTTTTTTTTCAGATGGATGGGACATACCTCTCTGCTGTGGATCAGTTTATCAGTATGCATGCAGGGAAAGCCACAGCATTAACAACAGTTTTTTAGGTATTTTGTTGGAAGTTGTTGGCAGAGATTGGTTTTAGTTTCAGTAGAATTTTTCTTATAGTAGAAATGGAGACTGAGAAGAAGTAAAGATAATCTTTCTGGTTAGGAAAGAACTGGAGGCAGGAAAGAGTGAGAATGGGGTGAATTGTTATTATTGCTCAGAGTCAGTGCTGTTTCTGTTAAGTAGGAGTTGAAATGAGATTTGTACTGAGATGATACTGAGTCAGTGGTGTTAGAGGTACAGAGTAAGTGGTGGTTTGGTTATGATGTATTAGATTGTTTAGTAGTGAGCAAAAAAAAGCCTTAGATGTTTTGGGTGTTTATATTGGAGGTTGGTATTATTGGTTTGTTTACCCATTTTAAAGTGGTCTTCTGCAAAATTTCGGAGAAGCCTAAATGTCCAGAACATATTTTGTATTTTGCTTTTTTTATGCTGGTATTTGTCTCTTAGAAGCATGATGTCTGTAGTTTCTTTATTTAGCCATGGTCCTGGGTTTGATTTGATTCTTCTTATTTGTACAGGGACCAGGTTGTTAAGAATATTTATAACAGTTTCATTAAAGTGTAAGATGTTAACATTAAGTGGAATGGATTTAAATATGATCCAATGATATTGGTTTAGAGTATTGATAAAAGTGTCTTTGTTAAATTATGTTGTGTTAGGTATTTGGTTATAAATTATGTGTTTGGACTGGGTACTCTAATTTCTGACTGCATAGGTGGGAAAGTGTCCATTCATTGTGACTGGTAGACATCTATATGTTTGAATTGTGCTTGTTTTTTTGGTAAGGGACAATCTGAAGTTGAGTGTCTGCAAGACTTCTTGTTGATTCTAGTGTTGAGGTGAATAGCTGTGTAAAGCAATTTAAAATAATTGATTCTGAGGGAGTGTTATTGTTATCAGTTACAAGTCTATGTTGGAATCCCCTAGTATAATAGTTTCTTGTTGAATATGCCAAAATATCCAATGGAGCATTTCTCCTGCTGTTGGAATAATTTTATCAGGTGGAATATATACAACTGAGATACACAGAGACTTTCTATTGTTGATTTTGAGAAGTGATTTGAGTTCTGCATTGCTAAATTATAGAATTTGTAGAGAGAGTAGGGTTATTTCTAACCAGTCTTGTATATAATGGCAACACCTCCAACATATCAGTGACAAAAAACCAATAGGCCTATAATTTATGATGAGATTATAAAGCATAAATAGCCAAATCTTCCTAGAACATACAGTAAAAGAGTCCAGTCGCCATCTCACAAGACAACACCAATTCTTTATCCAGTGACACATATTGCAAATTCACACAGTTCATCTAAGACTCAGCAGGAAAACAGGCCTAGGACCATAAAGCCCACTAAGTCTAATCCCACACAGGTAAATATTTTAGGCATAGGTGAATCTATAATAAGGTATACAGACTCTGAACTTACAAGACTGGACAAGAACAGGGTGAGTGTTAGCTGTAATTCAGGTACCGGGATCCATTATGTCACAAGAGTTTTACCATCCCTGAAATCAGACAAATGTGACTACACCCTAGTGAAAGCCCCTGCAGAGGTAAAGGACATGAGGACATTCACCTAGTGGAACATGTACAGAGACATGATGAAACCTGCTATACATGCATTACAGGAAGGAAAGACAACTGTCTTGAGTAGACTCTTGCATTTGCCAAGATTGATGCATATATACAAGGCAAGAAAGTTGGCTTTAGCATTTGGTTAATAAGTTGATATCATTATAAAGGGATCCAGTACATGTCAGTCTGTGGAAGATAAGACTTCCTACTCCACCAGAGTAGAGATACTAACACCTCACATACCAGGGCTTCCACATACTTGCTAAAGCCTTTGCTGTCCTCATACGACCCTTTTAGACTGGGTCCCCCTATTGGACATTTCAATACATCAAATTTAGTCCCAAATTCAGATAACATTACAGTGGCTCTACTCAGTGCTGGGAGTGTAAATGGAAACATGGCAGAACTTGAGGTCTGCAACTTGAATGCGTTCATATTTGTTAAATCACTGAGACATGTTTTCAATGCAATGACAGGACCCCCTATATATCGATAATTTTGCATATCATGCCTTCAGGCACTTGGGTAACTGTGGGGAAGTATTAATGTTTTTCAGAAGCACTATTGTTTCACATCAAATTACCTGCAAACCTGACTTGGACTTCCTGGAGATCCAAACTACTCTTAACAAATCTAGTTATTACTTAATTCTAGCTAGAGAGCCCCATCAATGTCCACAAAAGCTCATGGAAACTACTTTAACACTATTTATGTTCTCAGTATAAAAAGTAATATCTTCTTCCTATGATATTCCATTTATTCAAGAATTGATTAGCACACTCAGTTTCTTAAAAATGGATATTGTCAGTGTTTCCTACACTTTCTTAATATGAACACACTGGAGCAAATTGTAAAATTACCCATTAGAGGTTCTAATATTAATCACCTGTCCCTTACCAAACTGACCACCACCTGAACCTCACCCCATATTTCCTCATCTCTAGTTATAACTAACCACAAATTAGTCATCTTAATGCCATTTCTGTTGGTACCTCCTCGACACTACTTAGTTCTGTCTTTAGTGTCTTCTCCAGAGCAAACCTACTTCACTTTGTAGAAGACATGCAAAATTTCTGACATTCCCCCACAAATGGGCCCATCTGTGTGAGCTGCTGAATTCACCTTCAATATCTATCAGCACTAAACAACTGCAAACATAGTATTATGGTAATTCAGGAATAAACATCTATAGTGAAATTCTCATTAGTGAACTGTGTAACATAAAAATAAAAATAACAATAAGCTGTAAGGATTCCCCATCACTCTACTTCAAGACCACACATAAATATGCCATCGAAAGACTTAAGAGCACTATTAGAAATTTTAAGGCAGAGAACATGCTTAAGGTTAATAAAAATAACAAAGGAAAAGTATGCTTGTGTAAGAAAGTTTACCATAATAGGAGATGTTAAAATAAATCACTGCTGCAATAGCCTTAACTATGTTATATGTATCCTGACAAAGATCAGGTGACTGGACAGTATGCAAAGCTCTGGTCTCTTTCATAATGCACCACATGCCTATCCTTAGCATGGGATTATGTGCTGATATAAGAGGGATGGAAAAGGTCAACAGTCCAAATGTCCTTTGGCTATGGCTTTTCCAAATCCTGGTCTAGATCTGGAAACTAAATCAAGCTAGTACTTAGTAAAGGTGTGTACAGAATAGCAAATAGCTGCTTCTAAACTAGATCTAGAATGTATCTTTTTTCAAAAAGCTTCAGAAGTAACAACATCTCTGTTAAAGTAAGCCTTACTTTTTTAAGGGGCTTATGTCATGGTGGGAGTAACAAAATTTAATTGCCTGAGAAAACCATCAAGAAATGGTTTGTTTAGAGACTGACTGTCCTTTCTTTCTCACATCAAATGAAACAAAAATTGGTTATATTTCCCAACATCTTTGGTCTTGTCCAAGTAAAATCTTAACTGTATATAGACATCCAATGTATGCAGGTTGGTAACCATTTGAAATGTCAGGACCCGTTACACCGAGTCCCGAAATGCAAAGACTGAATGGCTGAAAGAATGCACTTACATATATTAAGTCTGAAATGCCATTTCTTGGAATATTCCCTTTTCTCTGAGGTATGACGAGTTGGTATATATATATATATATATATATATATATATATATATATATATATATATATATATATATATATATATATATATATATATATTTAAATATATATATAGATATATATATATATATATATATATATATATATATATATATATATATATATATATGGGTCTACTTCATTTGATCGAAAGACCATTTGATCGAAATTTCATTTGATCGAAAACCAGTATTTAAGGAAAATAACAGGGACTTGTCCCACTCCCCAATGTCATGCGACCCTGGAGTTGGTATATATAATTAGGGGGGGTGAGGGGTGCAGACCCACATTGGGGGGTGTGGGGGTGAAGCCCCCCCCCACCTATTTTTATTTAAAATGTGTACTTTTTGCTTTATTTTCTTCTTTTAAAGGAAACTAGGTGGGGGACTTCGCCCGCCCCACACCCCCCAATGTGGGGGGTTGCACCCCCACACACCCCCAACTATATATACCAACTCCAGGGTCGCACAACATTGGGGAGGGGGACAAGTCCCGGTTTTATGCCTTAAATACTGGTATTCAGTCAAATGAAATTTCAATCAAATGGGTTTCGATCAAATGATCTTTCGATCAAATGAAGTAGACCGATATATCTATCTATATATATATATATATATATATATATATATATATATATATATATGTGTGGGTCTACCTGATAACACTGACACGCCAAGACACCGACAACGAAATAACCAACACGACAAAACCGAAAGTTCAAAAACACGAAACTTCACATGCCCGACAAACCACAATCCCGACAATCAACAAAATAAATACCTTTCCCGAAAAACACACACACAACACAAGCACACCAAAAACCTTACAAACCTACACTAAATCTTACATACACAACTTTCTATGCACTAACCTTAACCCAAACCCTAACCCTAAGGTCCGTCACTATCACACACTTACCTTACCCGCACCCTAACCCTAACTCACTTAACCTGCCCCTAAACTTACAGTCTGTCACTATCACACACTTACCTGACCCACACCCTACCCTAACATCCGTCACTATCACACACTTACCTTACCCACACCCTACCCTAACATCCGTCACTATCACACACTTACCTTACCCACACCCTCACTCTAACGTCCATCCCTATCGCACAATTAACATGTCAGTGTTCTCAGTATCAGGATTCTCAGCTTTCGGTCTTCCCCATTGTTGATTTTCCGGTGTCTGTGTGAACATTCGGCATTTTCAGGTAGACCCATATATATATATATATATATATATATAAATATATATATATATATATATATATATATATATATATATATATATATATATATATATATATATATATATATATATATATATATATATATATATATATATATATATATATATATATATATATATATATATATATATATATATATATATATATATATATATATATATATATATATATATATATATATATATATATATATAAGCTCAGGTGGAGTGAAGGGCTTTCCCCCAACATGGGAAATGTAGGGGAGCCTGAGGCCCTGCACAAAGAAGATTAAAGGAGAAGAGAGATTTTCTCGACTCACTCTTCTCCTGTGTTTTTAGCCTTTTTTGGGGGTTTCTCAGCACTTTTGGAGTAACATGTCAACAGAGTGCTATGCAGTCCTCTTTCTCATATATTTTTGGTTCAGGATAGAACAGAGGGAGATGAATGATCTGATTTCAAATAAACTCAGAAGCAAGCTTTGGCATAAAGGATTGATTAGTTCTAAGACTAACCCTGTCTTTGTGGAAAATCAGAAAAGGGCCTATAATTTAGATGTCCACCTAGCTGAAGTCAGATCATTATGCAAAACAGTCTTTCATGTATGAACTATTAAAGAAGAACTGGTTGCAGGATCTAAATAAGAGAGAGTTAACATCTACAATGCAAACATAAGATTCCAAGGAAATACCAGTTATTTTATAAGTGGTCTAATGTGTAAAAACTCTTTCAAAATTTGTTTAACTTGAAATAAGGAAACAAGGGGGTATTCAAAGGCAAACAATCAAAAATAACCAAAAGGCTAGGCCTGAGATGAGCAATTCACACAGGTACTGATGAACCAGAGTAGCCCCTGCTTGGGTTTGAGCTTGGCCTCTTATATAGCACCCACTAGAAAATCTTTTTTATTTGGCTAAGTGTGATTTTATTGAAGCATGTTTTCTACCCTCCTTCAATACCTGCTGTACATCCTCAAAAAAAAATGCATATTCCTACACAGTGTCAAACATCTGTCATCCATACTGTCAGGTGAAGATTTTGAATGTTGGGGTGGATTATGGATCCTTTGTCCTCTGCGAGCAAATCAGCTCTGTGAGGGCACTTTTGGTAACTGTCCCTGGCCAGATGCATGCGAAAGATTGTTGTCTGGACCAAAACTGAGTTTTCTGAAGTGTATTTGACAAGTCCATCTTGATCTTTAAAAGAACTTTAAATATCAGAGGAAAGGATTTAAAGGCAAAGAGGAACATTTCTTTCCATGGAAAAAAAAAGGCATCTCTTTTCTGGGTCATTTTGCAAGGTGTCCTGGAACATAATTGGTTTTGTTCTCTGTTGTGATTGGAGGAAAGATAGATCTTCTGGGAAGTTCCCCATAGGTGGACAATTTCCAGGAAGACCTCTGGGTGTACCATCCCCTTATGAAGGTCTATATTGATTAAGCTCAAAGTGTCTGCTATCAATTTCTGCTTTGATAAAATGTAAGTGCCTTGCAGAGTAAAGTTTTTCTGTATTGATAGTTCCCAAGCAATCATGGCAAGTCTGCACAGAGGTTTGACATTTTACTCCCTTGTTTGTTTATGGTATCCCATTGCTGTGGTGTTGTCAGTTATTACTAACAGGGGACCATGGCTCCCTGACTGATTTATAGCTTTGATTGTTTTAATATGATACATCATCTCTTGGTGGTATATACTCTTGAAATGAGATTCCTACCTGCTTTCATCATTGATACCTTCAGAAACCTGCCTCAATGCAATGTGCAAATAATTGACTGACTGAACAGGAAGAAAGTGAGAACATGGGAGGCCTAGATTTAGGAAATCTTGGCTCGAAGACTTAATGACTGTAACACCAAAAAATAGTAATTTAGTCGCCAAGGATGATGAATAAAAGTTCTTTTATTATAATTCCAACCAAAAGTAAGCGCTTTCGTCTACCTCTGTAGACTTCATCAGACAAATGAGAACTGGCACCATACCATATTTATATACAACTTAATTATCTCAATAAAACAATTAAAACAATTAATACATTAAATTGAAAAATTGAAAAATTATAAAAATCATCTGCTTCACATTAATCAATTTAAAACTACACAGTGAAAAAAATGTATATATATATATTTATATATATATGCAATGGACAATATCTACCTTATTAAAAAACTTCTATGTATGTTTTACCAATTTGTTGTTTATACATGAACTACTACAGTTTTATACTTTTAACATAGCTAATATGAATAATGTAATTAATAAACGTTAAAATTAATATTAAAAAATTAATTTATACTTTCCCTGCTCTATCCACCAAAATAGCTTTGATGCTAATATATTCATTTAAGCCAAGGAAATAGTTAGCTTTCAGCCTCAACTGCCAACTCACTTCCCTATATAACAAAAGATTTTTCAAATCACCTCCTTTATAATCATTTTTCACCAGGTCTATAATACCAAACTTAAAACCTTTAAAAGAACTACACACTGTGGAATGTTTATATAAAGCACTTGTATATTTTTTAACTCTTATATCGTTTGTATGCTCATAGATCCTGTCCTTTAATGCCCTTTCAGTTTTTCCCACATAAAAGGACGAACATTGTGTACAAATGGCTAAATATACTAACATCTTTGTATAACAATTACCCTTACAAAAATGTACTATACTACCCAAGCTATTATTTAATTGTATAGTTTCATTTTTATAAATGTGGACACATTGTCCACATCTACCACAGGCATGGGTTGCCCTTTTAACAATTCCACAGTTGGTGTCCCTTTCAAAGGTTCTTTTGAAGTTGATACCTATTTTGTAAGTGAAATAGGGTCTGTTACCCACCGCTTCATGTACCTCCTTATTGGTCTTAAGTATTGACCAATTTGTTTCCAAAATTTTAGTGAATTCTTTAGTGAAGACGTTGAATTCAGTTATACAGGTTCCTTGGTAATTTATTTTTTCTTTGTTTAATTCCTCTGTTTTATATAATGTTTTACCCAATAAAGACTTGAATTTTGTACCCCATCCGTTATACACTTCCTCTAAAATACCACCAACCAAAACTTTTGGATAACCCCTCTCAATAAATTTTTCACCTAAAAAGACAAACTCTTCGTAAAGGTCCTTAAAATCAGAGGTCATCCGTGCTACCCTTACAGCCTGCCCTTTAATAAGGCTCCTTTTTTGATGAAAGGGGTGATGACTATCGAAGTGTAGATAACCATTGCACCATGTCTCCTTGCGGAAAATCCTTGATTTGAAGCCCAACCCTACTTTACTAACTGTGAGGTCAAGAAAATCAATACTGTTAAGCCCAACAGTATGGGTGAAAGACAAGAAATTAGTTGTTTTGTTAATGTAAGCCATGAATTCCTCTAATTGTTCCTGTGTACCTTCCCATAGAACAAAAATGTCATCCAAAAACCTATAATAACACTTCATAAGTTTGAAATGTGTACTATTAAATATATGTCTCTCCTCCCATTCTAACATGACAAGGTTGGCATAAATGGGGGCACAAGCTGCCCCCATAGCCACTCCGCTTACTTGTTGAAAGTATTCACCCTGGAAGCCTATATAATTGTTGTCTAAAACAACTTCCATTAATTCGAAAACCAACTGTTTCTGATCTAAGGGCACTTCCAGATGTTTATGTATACTATCTTCAAAAAATTCAAATCCTATTAGTCTTGGGATACAGGTAAACAAATCTTTTACATCTATGGTTAAAAAGATGCAATTTTCAGACCACATATCGTTATTGATTTTACCTAGAAAATCCCAAGAATCTTTAAGTATATGATTTGTCTTGGTTACAATACTTTTAATAGTTCTATCTATGTATACTGCTAAAGGACGTGTTTTCGAGTGTTTTGCAGAAACAATTGGTCTAAAAGGTGGTTCCACAATAGACTTGTGGACTTTGGGTACTCCAAAAAACTGTGAAATAGTAGGGTTGGGTTGATTTAAAAAATTATATGTAGTCTTATCTATTCTATCTTCTAACACGTATTCATACAAAAGTGAATCAATCCTACTATAGGCTATTTGTATCTCATTATACGACACCGAAGCATAAGTATTGGTATCTAACAATATATTAGTAAGAAGGTTATTGTATTCTTCTCGATTAAATAAAACAACACCCCCTCCCTTGTCGGGCTTCATAATTCTGATATCATTCCGTTTTTTAAAATCCAGTAATAGTTTTTCTTCATCTCTACTTATATTATGGTAAAATCCGTCCTTTCTATTTTTATTGTAGGCTTCATAAATCTCATTTGTGACAATATTTTCAAAAGTCAATATAGATGGATGAAGTGGGGGGTTGTATGTGCTACTCCTAGCCAACTCTCTATTTAATGTAGAACCTTCACTACCTGATTTTCTATGTAAAAATTTGAAATTTAATTTCCTAAGGTATGTCTTGAGTTCTATCAAAATGTTTGCTAAATCTCCTAACTGAGATTTTACAAATTTAAAGCCTTTGGAAAGTAGATTGAAATGTTCAATACCTAAAACAATTGGTGTATAGTTGAAAATCTTGAAACCCTTATACTCAAAAATAATATTGTTAACATCAGATGTAATAAGATCTATCTGCCCTTCCTTCTCACATCTTTCCAGCCATAGCTGTTCCCATCCAAATCTCCTGGGGGGTCTAAATTGTTTAGAAGGCTGGCCTTGCTTGCTAAACGTTCTGATCTTCTTGGGCCTAAAAAAATGTCATTATTTTCTGAAAAGGAATCAAGTTCGTCCATACCCCTATTCACGTTCCCATTCCCCAAACTATGCACATTTCTAACTTGATGGCTTATCTTAGGTGAAACAATGGGTTCATAGGTTTCATAATGTTTATATCGAGTCTGTACTTTGTTTTTATCCTTCACATTATTGGCAAAAGGCCCTGGATACATTTTATCCTTTCTATATTGTTCCCTGTCCCTAAAAAACTTATTTTGTTTTCTAGTAAACACTTTGTTAACCCTACTAACCATTCTATCCAGGGCCCTGTTGTAAAGGTACTTATATTCATCAAATAACAAATCACTACAAATATCTAAATTTAATTTATTTATATCTGTAAGTAAACTGTTCAACATTACTTCATTGTATTTAATCAACTTTTTAATCAACTTTTTAATTAACCCTAACCCACATTCATTAAAAAATTCATGAAAATCTTTCAAGACTACATTTGTATAAGTTACACCGAAAGGGTACTTAAACATTCTAAGTCCAAAAGGAACTATTTTATGACTGACACAACAAAGCAAGTAACGGTTATCCAATTGTAAACATTTATACTTATACAACTTTTTTTCAAAAGAAAAAATCATATGTAAGTGCCTTGCAGAGTAAAGTTTTTCTGTATTGATAGTTCCCAAGCAATCATGGCAAGTCTGCACAGAGGTTTGATATTTTACTCCCTTGTTTGTTTATGGCATCCCATTGCTGTGGTGTTGCCAGTTATTACTAACAGGGGACCATGGCTCCCTGACTGATTTATAGCTTTGATTGTTTTAATATGATACATCATCTCTTGTTGGTATATACTCTTGAAATGAGATTCCTACCTGCTTTCATCATTGATACCTTCAGAAACCTGCCTCAATGCAATGTGCAAATAATTAAATGACTGAACAGGAAGAAAGTGAGAACATGGGAGGCCTAGATTTAGGAAATCTTGGCTGGAAGACTTAATGAACCAGAGGAATGGAATATGAATAGCCAAAAGTTGGAAGATATTGGACCCAGACTGATCTGGATGAAGCCATGAAACCAGAAAAAATTGAAAAAATGTCTTGCTGTGGACATGATTTGGTTGGCCATATTGAAGAAGTGAAGGTGAAAAGATGATACTTGGTATGAACGGAGGTATGCAGTGGCCAGAGAGATGCCTAGGAGGCATCCTTGAAACACTAACTTGTGAGAGGAATTTAAATAAGACTTGTTTCGATTTAATTTGAAATCCAGGTTGCTGAAGATGAATAGTGAACTTAAGAGTTGCTAGGGTGTCTTAGATGGAGGCAGTTGAAATGAGACAATTGCCCATATATGAGAAAATATGTATGCAGTGAAGTCTACAAAAGGCTATAACTAAGACTAAGTAATTTGTGAAAAGACCAAAAGGCAAATATGAAATGCATGAATATAGTTGTAAGTATAGAAAACTATTGGAACAACCTCATGTTGATCAGGATTGAACACAGGAATGGTTAAGGACAGGTGAATTTAATCCAAAAGATGAAAGGTTAATATTAAAAGTCCAAGATAGTGGACTATGTACACATTGGTTTACAAAGTCCATTGAAAATGTGGTAGAAAAAGACAAATGTAGGTTTTGTAAAACAGAATTGGAAACAGTCGCATACCTTGTTGCTGGTTGTGATATACTAATGCAAGACGGACTGTATACTGAAAGGCATAATAATGTGGCAAGACTGTTGCATTGGGGGTTGTGCAAACATTATAATACTGAACTAGCTGAAAAACACTGGAAACATGAGCCACAAAGCATCATAGAAAATGATGAAATTTATATCACATGGGATCATCCATTACTAACAGTTCAAAAAATAGATGCGAGAAAACCCGATATAGTAGTCCATGAAAAGAAGAAAAAAGTAGCATTGAACATTGAAATTTCTACACCCAGTGACTACAGCTCTTATGTATAGAGAGACACAAAGTCATAAAATACCAGGATTTGCAGGGAGAAATGAGTGCAATGTGGAAGGATACCCAGACAGTTCCAGTACTACTAGGAACAACTGGTCTTATAAAAAAAAAATATTATTTGTGAAGAATGGCCGGGGGTGAGGTTGGAGAGGGAAAGAGGGGTGGAAATACATAGGTGATCACTGAGATTTCTTTGGAATGGAGTGTCCTTGGGATTCTTTCTCCATTCTTTTTTGAATCTGCATGGTATTTTTTTCTCATATTGTTTTAGATGGGTTTGGCTGAGAGGTTTTTAAAGCTGTTCTGAAAAAAAAAAAAAAGACCAGAAGAAGAAGGAGGAGGATAATTCCTTTGGTATTTAAGGACTGGGTACAAAAAAGACTTATCATATCAACTCAGCCCTTTCTTCCTATATCTTTAATACTTTTGCTGAAGAACTGCCCAACAAACAGTGTATCTCAACTAAAGAGGAGCATTAAACAACTGAGCTTTAACATCATCACAGAAATTTTGTGGTCTAATACATGAATTTCTGCTCATTACAATACGAGTACAGCAGCCTTGGACACAGCATCCACTACATCACAAGTGCATTTATTAGAATGCTTAATCAGCTGTGAGGCAGTATTTAACATGCCACATGTCCAGCAGGGAAGACATAGCATCAGAGTTTGGAAAGGAAACTAAGAATTCCCACTTATTTAAAAGATACCTGGGCATGTGAGTCTGTCAATTAATCATTCTAAATACCAGAGTGGAAGATGTATAAACTTTATTCCCAAATCTGTAAATGAATGACTATCTTCTTCATTTGGAACAGGGTTCTATGTGGAAAATGTCTTAGAAAATCTGATTACATCACTAGAAATAACAGTCCAGGTATAGAGTTTCTATTAGGAAAGTTATGTGTATCAGGCATTGTGTAATATCTGTCAGGTTTCTCAGGGACAGGGGGTTGTGAAGCTAGACAGACAGAGGCAGAGCTAAAGCACCCTCTAAAGCTCCTAGAACTGGCAACATGGCTACTGGTTTAGGGGAATCCATAATCAATAATTCATAATATCTCTTCTGATAATCTGATACTGCCTTACCCACCCATTTTAAATATTTTTTTATTGTTGCCATTATGACCCCAAAGGACATTTCTTCAAGGGGAGTCTGAGGAGAGGTGTCTTCTGTTTCAGACTCAGGAGGAATAGAAGAGACTACTTGAGAAGCATACTCCAGACCCTTGTTATCTGAATCAGAAAGCACCTCTGCCACTGAGGAAGATGGTATCTTTTATCCTTCTATCTGGTGAAGAAATTATAAGAGAAGGCTAAAGAAACTGAACTGACTTATACAAGCCTTGTGCAAAATTATACCAGTCTCATTGAAAAGCTTTTTACACTGAATGGCGAGAAGGCAGAAACAAATGCTTAAATCCCAATCTTTATTGGTGTCTTTACATGCCAGATTGTCCAGAAGAATCAGATTGATGGTCAGGAAACCATGAAAGTGCTTCAGAAGAGACATCAGACCCAGACCACAAAAAAGATGGGGAAGTCCAAGATTCTTCAGATTCCTGTTTAAGAAATATGCCTTTTTCCTTAGAGAGGACATCCAGCAAAATTTTTATTTTTTATATTTTATTTATTTAACATTTTGTTGACCTGGAATGTTCGACTAGGTTTCAAAGATCCTGTTTTCAGCGGAGGCCCGGGGAGAAATGCTCCAGAAGCATGTCTTTAGAATGGATGTCTAGACAGTCTATAAAGTTTTGGGCTTCCTCAAACACTGTGTGTCTGTTCTTAGCACGAGGGTATTCAAAAGAGATTCATTCACAGTGGTCTGGCACACCAACTGCTTAAGGTGCTTGTTTTCCAGAAATAATTTAAATTTGTTGCTTGCTACTTAATAGTTTGGTATTAAATAACAGTCAAATGAGACAGGACCTTATATCTTGTTGTTCACCTGGAAAAAACACATGAGAAGTAGGTGTCTTTATATGGAATCGGTCTACCATACTGACACTGACCTTTCCTGACAAACATAATCAGATTTCTAAGAAGCATTTTTTACAGGAAGAAGAAAGGTTCCTCAATGGGGATACCTATCTGCCTAAAACTGCATCTGGAACTGACCACTGAAACTCATGCTGTTGAGCTGGCAAGAGATCTGCTTAACAGTGCTGATGAAAACAAAATTCTCACTTTTGGTGCAACTGTACATCTGTCTCTATGTCAGCATATACCCTCGTGCTAAGAACAGACATAAAGTGTTTGAGGAAGAAGCCCAAAACTTTATAGACTGTCTAGACATCCAGTGTTTGGCAGGATACATCCCATATAGTTATGGCTACTGCACAGTGACATAATGAATATCTCTACAAATGTTCCATCAGTTATGATAGAATATTAAACAATAATGTCAAATAAGGCATCATGTTCCTCCATAGTGCTAACTTTACCCCACCTACCCACATTGGTGCCCTTGCTATCCATGAAAAATTAGTCTCCCCTAATATCACCTTAGAACCTTACCAAAGACTAAAAATACATTTTCCATGGAAGCGAACAGCATACCGGGCTTCATTTTCATTGCTGACATATCTGTATCTGGTGTGTGGAGAACAGCCACCGTGACTCCCCTACACAAGGGAAGCGTCTCTACAGAGCCAAGTAATTATGGGCCATCAGCCTTACCAGCCTTATATGCAAAGCCATGGAATGTATCATAGCAGAACTAAGTTACGTAGATTTAGGCAACTTAACTGATCTAGGACCAAATCAGTTTGGTTTTGTGAAGGGCAGGTACAGTCTCAAGAACAAATTCTGACAAAGGTACATAGGCTGTATATAGTGGTGTCTCCATGAGTGTTGCTTATCTTGACATGACCAAGGCTTTTAACACTATCCCCCATGCTAGTATTATTGAAAAGGTAATCAAATTTAATAGAAACCCTTATGTTATCCATTGGATTGCAAAGTGCCTACCCAACTGATAAGAAGTTGTGAAATTTGATTGTACCTTCTCTGAACATAAAATGGTAGTCAGTGGGGTATCACAAAGCTCAATGCTTGGTCCTGTCCAGTTTCACATTTATTTTGCAGACATTCAAGCTAATATCCCAAAAGTGTGCTCGATCATGTTTGATGATAGCAAACTAGGAACTTCCATTCATCCACTGGTACTAAACAGCTCCAACAAGGGTTAGAATAAGCACTTTCTTGGTGTATCAAAAACAGTCACAGGTTAAATGCAAAAAATGGTGCAGCATATTAGTATTCAGCAAAAAAAATGTCTTCCACCTCACATGTAATAAATGGCAATCCCCTTTAGAGAGACACGGTCATAAGAGACTTGAATACTTTTGTTAGCAAGTTTCTCTCACTGAGTCTTGATTTTTTTTCCCACTATAGTCAGGGAATCTTCATATCTGGCCCAGTTAATTTGCAATGAAACATCTTCAAGATCCAAATAAAATTCTATCACTGTACTCTTCCCTTAGTAGGCCCATCATTAAATATAGTCCCCCTTTGGTATGTAGAAATCAAAGCATATTGCCTATTTGGAAATGTCCCAAAAATTTCTAACAAAGAAAAGTAAAGGCCTTAAATCCTTCAACTATTCTTTAAAATTACCACAAATCATCTTTTATTTAGTAGCCTGTCAGTTCCTGTGAGGTGAATTGTATTTTGCTTTTCAAGCCATGAAAAACCCATTCCTACTTGACCTACATCTTCATAAAACCATTGGCTCTGCAAATATCCACACTAGGGACCTAAATCTATACCAAGAAATAAACAAGTCTTGTTGGAGGGATAGGGTCCCGACTCAATGCACTCCCAGTCTGTGGAATAAGTCTTCACTACAGATCAATGAAAATACTGCATTGTCTACCTTTCGGGTAAAACTTGAAGAATGGATGGGCAGACACAAATTTACACTAGTGTTATCATGTATAACACTGCTTGATATGAGATGTGAGCACTAATAAACACTAGAAAAGAGTAGAAAGGACTTTGCAGTGTGCTTGCTTAAATGTGAATGTAGCGGGGAATCTTATGGTCTCCATGACTGCTTCCCTAGTATTTCTACTGTGCTTTTAGGTTCCTGTGTTTTATGAACATGTGTAGTGCTACCTGTGTATGAAGTGCTGATAGAACACAGGGACAACAGATGTATGTTGTATGATATACTCGTAAATACAGCGGTGACTGTGCACCTTATTTCACCATGCCGCTGAAGAGAAACGTGGATACCAGGCCACTAGCCCACTAAAGAATTAAATCTTTTTTTTAACAACACAGTAAAGTGAACCATTCTCCTTCAATTTCAGAGAGAGCTCTCTGTTTCTGGAAGGATGTACTGAAGGTGGTCTGGCTTCCCCCTTGAAACTGCCAGCAATCCCTACTTACACATACAGGTAGAGTTTCTATTACACTGATAAGCCCATTTATTTCAATGAGCTTTGCCATTAATTTGACTTCATACATTGTCTAGCCTGTCCAGTCTACAATGCTGAATTAGTTCGGTGTGGCAAGCCCAATTCTTCCTTAGTAATTTGGCATAAGAGTCTGCCAATCCCCATTTGCATACATAGAATGAAGACTGACAGACCTCTGCTTTTTGGAATCAGGCATGGAGCAACACATTTAGTTGGGCATGCTAATCCATGCTGTGGCGTGGGCGGGCCATGGGCAGCACAGTGGTGCAGCGGTTAACGTTGTCGCCTCACAGCAAGAGGTTCTCCGGTTCGATTCTCGGCTGGGGTGCCTTCTGTGTGGAGTTTGCATGTTCTCTCTGTGTTCGCGTGGGTTTCCTCCGGGTACTCCGGTTTCCTCCCACATTCCAAAGACATGCATCTGGAGTGTTTCTCCCCGGGCCTCCGCTGAAAACAGGCTCTGTGGAACCTAGTCGGACATTCCCGGTCAACAAATGTTAAATAAAATAAAATAAAATAAATAAAATGCTGATGGGATTTTGAATGAAGTTTTCAGTGGATATGTTATAATGCATGTGAATCAACTCCCATAACTCCGATTTAATGCCTATGTCTGGTCATTGATAATGTTCATGAAGTACACAGCTCGAGATGTCATCCATGGGACCAGATGACATCCCGGGCTGTGTACTACATGAACTACAAAATGAACTCGCACCTCACCTAAGTGTCATGTTTAATCATAGCCTCACCTCAGGCTTCATGCCCACTGAGTGCACACAGCTACAGTTATCCCACTCCACAAGGGGGATTCACCTTGGATCCTGTGAACTACTGTCCCATCAGTCTGATGAGCCTGATCTGCAAGGCCATGGAATGTATTATCATGGACCTTATAAACAAAGACATTTTCAACATTCAAACACTGGACCCCACCCAGTTTGGGCTCATGAAGGGCCGATTGTGTCTCCTGAACCTGATTGACTTCTTCAAATCAGTCTCCAGAGCCATGGATGAGGGTAAGGTGGTCCACACAGCCTATCTAGACCTTGATAAGGCCTTTGACACCATCCCACACTCTGGAATCATAGATAAACTTACTAAGCTGAGCATAAATCCCTACATCACTCGATGGGTTGCCAACTGACTTACTGACAGAACCAACACTGTAAAAGTAGCTGACTCCAAATCCAGCTCTAGACAAGTGACAGATGGAATACCTCAGGGTTCAGTCCTGGGACTGCTCTTGTTTGGCATCTACTTCTCTGAAGTACAGGCCAACACTAATGGACTCTGGCTAACAAAGTTCACAGATGACTGCAAACTGGGAGCCATTATTGAATTCCCAAATGATGTGGATATTCTACAAAAGGGCCTTACAGAAACAGATGCTTGGTGCCAGAGCCATGAGTTCAAGCACAATGCCAAGTAGCGTATAGTTATCCCCTTTGGGAAAAACCATGTCCCTTGAATTAGCACATAGGTGACAGTACATTAAACACCAAAAGTGTGATAAGAGACTTAGGAACACAGGTGGACAGTGGTCTCACCTTCAATAACTACATCGCCACAACAGTCAAGAAATCCTTCTATGTGGCACACCTCATCACTAAGGGCTTTTTATCCAGAAAAATGGAGGTCATTGTCCCACTGTACTCATCCCTCATTAGACCCATCATAGAGTACAATACCCCATTTGATCTGTACCTCACAAGACATCTGCAACAACTGGAAAGGCCACAGAAACACCTCACTAAAAGCATCACAGGCCTAAAGCAGATGCCCTATGCTGACCGACTAAAAAAACTCCATCTATATTCCGTCGCATATCATCTACTCAGAGGTGATCTCTGCTTAACATACAAGGCCATGTCAAACCCAGAGCTGCTGGACATGTTACACTTAAAGAAATCCCAATCCATCAGAGTCACATGCTCCAGGGACCTAAACCTTGTTATCACAATGAACAAAACATGCTGGAGGGATAGGTTCCTGACCCAGAGACTCCCCATCATCTGGAATAGACTGCCCCATACATGTCAAGCAGAGCGCCTCCTTGGCCCTCTTCAAAAGGAACCTTGATGACTGGATGGCAGATAGGAAATTTACCCTGGGGATCACATCAGCCACCCTGCTAGACAGGGGTTCAGGGAAGTAACTATTGTGGGAAGATATAGCCAGGGAATTGTTATGGCTAGGCTTGTACAGGCCCTAGGGCCCATAGCCTCGTACCAACCTATGAACCTATGAATCTAGTCACTGTCTGTGAGGAGTTTGCATGCTATAGCCTACATTGAAATATTCTTTTCTGTGTGCTTCAGTTTCCATCCAACTCCCTAAAATATGGCTGTTGGTTGACATTTCTAAAATTTCTCATATAGTTTGACTTACCATAGGCTGTAGTGCAGGTAATCCAAGAAAAGCATCTTTGATGGACCATATCGCTAACAGGGATAACAACTAATACATTAAAAAAATCAGAAAAAGAGGCACAAGAAATGTTTAGTAAGGAAGTGCAAAGAGTATTGTTTGAATATGAGTAGGATGATGCTGTCAAATGAATCTTACAAAGTGGCAAACCAAGTTAAACCAGACTTCCAGAATGACAAACTGAGTGTGCTGATGACATCAGGATATAGTGACATCTACTTCCTTGCCTTGAACCAGGTCGAAGTGTTGCCACAAAGAGCACATTTTTCTTTGCCAAAATACTACACATTAGGTAGATACATGTTAACTTCTTATGTCCTTTTAGATTTAGCTCATTAAAAATTGGGATTGTGTCATAACGGTGAGCTGAAATGTCAAAACAACATTAAGACTGGAACTGTGGTACTAGCCCTGACACATATAGTTCTCACAAAGGTTTCTGTACTTATGTGAATGAAACATGCATGCACACTTGCTTTCTTTACATATTTCCCATTTGAAAAAAATCAGTAACTTCTCCCATAAATCAGTATTTACAGCAGTACTATATCACTGGCTGATAAAGTTTACATGCTTCAAGCACTTTCTTTGAGGGTCCCCCACTCTGATTCATAATTTACTATTAGTTTTTCTTAAACCCTACAGCCTCTATTTTTATATTTGTGAAATTAACAAATGATCCAGATAAACTGATAATTTATTTCAATTATTATGAATTCTGCCAATATTTTCTTATTGGCACGAGTAATGTGAAAATGATGTGAGGCAACAGTTACTGTTGCTATCATTCAAGTCCCAACATGAAGGTGAACAGCACTGCCACAGACATTTGATATCCACTACTAAATTTGGATTAATACTAAGTAGTGTTTACAAATATTATTTATAAAAAGCTTAAAACAGAAGTTCCATATTTCTGAAGTATATCCAAAGCAAGTCATGCATACATGACTAGGGTGGCATCCTGCAAAATGAACAATGGAATAAACAACTTTACTGTTGATAATCTCTCAACATCATGTGTTTAACTCGTGAGACTGTTGAAGTAACGCTGCTTGTTCAGAAAGTTTTCCGCTGTATGGTAACAAACAAGTATGACGAAATTTGGAGTTTTGTAAAAAAATGAAAATAATATACAAAGTCTTCATCTAGAACTTATGTTTTATGTTTGTGACATGGTTTGTAAAAGAAAACTATTTTCAGAAATCATAAACAGATTAGCGGATATTCCCATTAAAATCTTCTGCTATCAATATTCCATGAATCATACTTTTTGGATATTATACAGTTTAAGTTCTAAATGTCCACTGTGTCTCTGTATTGTCTCTGAGTTGTATACAGTAATGACTGCTAGATTTTTATCGATTTATATGCCCACATGCTCATTTAATATGGTTTCACTGAGGGGCAGCAGATCGGGAACTAGAATCCCAAGTTGACCATGCAGTTCAGTTAAAATGCCAACAGCCTGCAACATTAAAACTCTGAAATCTGTTGTGTTTATCCCACCCTACTATTTTCACTACTGTCTTGAAAGGTTCTTGTAGTGCGATGTCCTATTTCCACACGGCACCATATCCTCTGCCCCTTCCAAAACTGACTTCAATTAGAGTTTAGTAAGTCCTCACTAGTGTATGAATGGAGTGGGCATAGATGCTTGGCGTGCCTCCATTCTATGGATCGATGTGATCATGACATTATCCCTACTCTCCGCCATTTCCATGCAGTGTTGGATATCTTTATGTACGCCCAGGAGGGATATGATAATTTCAAGCTAACTCTCTGGGGAAGTGCACTGAGTCTTAATGTCACAGCACATTTGCTGCTGGGCATCCAGTGCTTTACATGTTTCCTGGAGTAACAGTGATATATGCCTGCACCTGGCACACCTCTGTAAAGGAGTCACTCTGGATACTGTTACCTCTGAATTTCTGACATCAAGACTACTCTAAAGAATCACCCACATTCCCACTAAGCTGAACCCAAAGCCTGCTACATCTCCCGATCGGACTACCACAAACCCTCCCTCCATTGTAAAGAGATATTTTGCTTGAAAAAGATTGTGACATCTAGCAAGACTACTCTAAAGAATTACCCACCTTCCCACTAAGCTGAACCCAAAGCCTGCTACATCTCCCAAACTGACTACCACAAACCCTCCCTCCATTCTAAAGGGATATTTTACTTGGAAAAGACTGTGACATCTAGCAAGACTACTCTAAAGAATTACCCGCCTTCCCACTAAGCTGAACCCAAAGCCTGCTGCATCTCCCAAACTGACTACCACAAACTCTCCCTCCATTCTAAATGGATATTTTGCTTGAAAAAGACTGTGACATGTAGGTTTAACTTATTACTTACCTGATTTTACTGCTTCATGTATCTATGTAAAGTGTACTACTGGCTAGCAAAAACCACTTGGACCAGACGCATTACCTGCACATTGTATCCCCATCCAGTGTTTATTTAACTGAGCATACACTTCCCCACTTACTCCACTAGAGGGCTGCAAAACCTGTGCTATCCAACCACCAAATTGGCTATTTCTAAGGTTTAAACATCCAAGCTTTACAAACATTCTCGGTTTCTGCCTGGCCCAGTCCCGTATAACCGTATCTCTGTTCCTAATGTTCATATGTATAATTATAGCAACTAAAATGGAACTGTAGATATAGAGAAATATGTAACATCATTCTGGAAACATTATCTCTTAAGCAATATAGGTGATACGACTAGACTGGGTGACTCCTCCAGCCAGTGCGGTCCCCGCTCCGTTAGCCCTTGCTACACTCGGGCTCACTCCTCTCTTCTACCCTACTCCATTCCCACACACCCCCACATCAATTACCTTTATACCTATACACCCCACCCATACAGAGCCACACCCTCCTCCATCATACCAACCCAGCCTATCAAATCTCACCACCAAATTACCCTACTTACACACTCCACACCAATCATCAACAATCACACCTATCCCTTCCCTAGCAGACCTCTCAATCATCAAACTAACCAAACTAAACCAAAACATGACTACACTACCCAAACCCTCATTTATACATCTCTTACTATTTCTTATGTATATCTATCCTCCCACTGTTAACCTCTTTCACCAACTACCAGAAACAACTTAATTCCACCCATATACCAAGGAAAAAACACTTCCCCTAACAATATTAACACCCACCCTCTCACGCAACTAGCCCCATACCTCTACCAAATTTCCTTTATCCACCACATTGCACATAGAATACACCCAACACACTACCAGTCCCAAACTACTTTAAAGTACTATAAACCCTGCATAAACTACTCAAACTCTATTTTTACCTGAGAGCCCATTTCATACACCGTGGTGATATACACTCAAACCCAGGCCCACTAAATACAGGAACCCCAAACCATGACCTGAATAATACCCTACTCCACGGAGACAAAAACTCCCTTCTTATTATAAATCTAAATGTTAGAAGTATCCTAAACAAAGTCCACGACCTTCATGCACTACTTTCCTTTTATCAACCTGATATAGTCATACTAACTGAGACCTGGCTTAAACCAGGGAACCACAACAATGAAATTACTGCACCAGGCTACAATATAATTAGTAGCGACAGAAAAGGAAAAAAAAAGTGGGGATGTTGCAGTAATGTACAAAACTCACTTCATCCTTGAGAAACTAGACACAACAAACCCAAACCTTGAAAAAGTTGAACTCACCCTAACTAAACTAAAACTTAACGCACATAAACACATCAGCATCATAGGTTGCTACATCCCTCCAGGCAATAATATTTCCATTACAGAAAATCTACTAGAATGGGTATCTAACTCTCTCCCCCAAGAAAATATAGTATTAGGGGACTTTAATATCGACTGGCATAACTGCTCCAGTCAAAACCCACTCTCCCATATTAATCTACATGGCCTAACCCAACTCATCACTTCCCCCACAAGAACAGACAAGAGAACCAAACATCAATCCATACTAGACTGGATACTTGTATCCCATCCTTTATTGATAACCCTAACAGGGTGTCTACCATGAGTGACCACCAAGCCACATTTCTACTCAGAACTAAAATGCCACAGCTGACCCAAATATCCATGTGCCAAATTAGGAGCATTTTAACCACTCCAACTTTACAAATGACCTAAAAAGGTGTAACTGGACTCCCCTGAAAACCTACCTCTTGATGAAGCAGTTTTATACTTCAATACAACCATCATAGATAATTTTAACCATCACACCCCCGCCTCCTCAGAACAACAAGTATTAAAACTAAATATGTCCCCTGGCTAACCCAAGATACAAAAACCTTCCTCAAAAAAGAAACAAAGCCTGGATTAACTACTGTAACACCAAATCCCAATCCTACAAACAAATATACCTTGAACTATGTAACAAAGCCAAAAAACTTATCAAAATAGATAACATTTCCTACTACCAAAAGTTACAGTATAAACATATGAACAACCCAAAAATGTATTCATAGACAATTCATGCACCACCTAATCCAAAATCGCCTTATGACAGACACACAGCATGGCTTCCGTCCTCATCACAGCACTACTTCAGCCCTCCTAGCCTTTACTAACACCATAAACCATAATCGCAACAATAATTATATATCCTCAGCCCTCTTTTTGGATCTTTCCAAGGCATTCGATATGGTTGATCACCAACTTTTAATCCACACCCTGCAAACATTCTGTCTAGATACTGGAGCCCTCCAATGGTTTCAATCCTACCTGAATGGTCGACAGCAGGCTGTCCTCTGGCAGAACAAACTCTCTACCTTCTACCTAACACCCTCGGAGTACCACAATGCTCTATACTAGGGCCCTTGCTGTTCTCCATCTTCATTAACGACCTTTATACTGTCATCCCAAAAGTCAGCTGTATCCAATATGCTGATGACTCTACTCTGATTTGCTCAGCCACATCTCCAGTAGGGTTATGGTCTGCTACCCAGACCACCTTTAATACAATAGAAAACTGGCTTTCTGAACATTGTCTGATCCTAAATCCCAAAAAAACTAAAATGCTGTTATTTTCACCAACACGTAGGTCTACCGCGTTCACCTTTACCATAAAATCAAATGATGGCACAATAATCTCCCCTGACCCATCTACAAAACTATTAGGTGTCATCATAGACAATAATCTCAAATTTGACCTACATGTTAACCAAACTATCAAAACCATCAATAAAAAACTAGGGTCACTTTACAGAATAAAAGCCTTCCTATCCCCTCCAGCTAAAATTGCCATAGCTTGCTCTCACCTTCTTTCAACCCTTCTGTATGCATCCCCTCTACTCGAATTTAAACAAGACTGTCCTTAACAAACTCTCAATTTGCTACAACCACATTGCCAGGTTTGCCACTGGGCTGCCTTTTAGGACACATCATTGCATCAATCTAAATCAGCTTGGTTGGCTTGAACTACCTAGCCTAATCCAGTATAACCAACTGATTATGGCCTATAAAATCCTCTATAATCTGGACAATACTCCTGCACTTAAAAATATTATCACCCCCTATAACAATCCTAGACCGCTTCGATCCTCTAACAAACTACTAATTCAGATTAGCAAAATTAATAACACAGCCGGTGATTCTCTCTTTGCAAACTCTGTAAGTAGATCCTGGAACTCACTTCCAGCTGATATTACCTTACTTTCCACCTTAGGTCAATTTAAAACTAGACTCAAACAACATTTGTCACTTAACTGGCTATGTCAATGTATCAAGCCTGGCTAACTCGAATGTGTAAAAATCTGTTAACCAGTTTACTGTGTAATTTAATTTAATCCTGACTTGTGCTCAGGACTAACTTTAACCTGTGGAACTTGTTTAACTTGCTTACTTATGTAATCTCTGTAAATAATCTGTTTGTAATATGTAATGCTGGTATTATGTAATGCTGTATCTACTTACCCTTGGAGCTTTTCTCCCTGGGCCTCCACTGAAAATGGACATGCATCCAGTCGGACTATCCCGGTCAACAAATGTAAAATAAACAAATAAATAAAATAAAATTTAATGTCATGTCCACAGTAACGCAAAGTACAACTGCAGGGCATGTGTGCACAAACGGGAACACAAAGAAAATATATACAAATGTCATAAAATTGCAATGTAATAGAAATCAGGATTTCACCATAATACTCAATGGTATGCATGGCACACCACAACCAAGCTGCAAGGGTTGCTAAGGGTCTGTGACAGTGTTCGTTGCGGTAACTATGAATTAGTAGTCAATGCCATGCAAGTGAGGCAGGTAATACTGAATCGCAAACGTCCCACTGGATTAAGGATGTACCATACGGCACAGCGCTACAACACCGAGGAGTGGCTCAGAGATATACATAACATCAGCAGTGGGGTGTGCCAACATAGCTGTAAGCACATTGGAGCAATGCAAATCTGGCCTGGCCATTGTTAAGCAAAGCCGCAGGACAGGGGTGGGGAGGTAGGTATAGCATTGTTTAGCTGAGAGCACATATGGTGCCCGAAAGCGCATGTGTACGGGGATGAAAACGTGCCCGAAACCCGGTAAGCAGATGCACATGCCACGCACCATAGCACAAACAGGAAGGCCAGGGGAAGAAAATAAGGAAATGCCGCAGTAGGGTAATTGGAGCACAACTGAGCAATTGACACCTATTAACTCACAGCAGGCAATCGACGACAGCTGACAAGTCTGCTCGCTGAAACCTGCAAAACAGGATAGGGGAGGTGTCAGATTGCAAAGAAAGGAGAACTGTCATAGCAGAGCAAAGCAAACCTGCAGTAGACCAGCAATAGAACACAAGAACACATTACGCAAGATAAGCCAGGTCTAGGAAAGTACAAATGAAAGCAGGCTGCTGGATGCATGCCAGAAAATGGTAGGTGAAACGTGAAGAAATGTAAAGGGAAGGGCAAGAGGTAATCCACGGCAGCCAAATGTAATTCAACACCAAAGGCACACAATAGTAGTTCCTGCCGTAAAACTCATAAGATACCCTGTAGCTATGATCGTACAGACACACCCTATGACATCGTCGTTGTTCACAGCACAATAGAATAAAGTGTGAAAGCACCCCACACACACATGTGTATTCCTAAACACTGCACCATAGGTGTAAACATATGGGGAACTTTTAAAATGTACATGTTGGGAGCTGCCATAGCTGTGAGTCATCACCATGTGTTACAGACTGATGGTGTTGTGGAGGATGATGCTGACAACCACCGCAGGCCACGGAGGAGGAGAAGAGTGTTCAGACCAAGGATAACCTACCAGGAGCTACATGACCTGGAGATAGTAGAGCATTACAGGGTGGACAGGGACATCTTACAGCAAATAGTTGAGCTGTGCCGGCCACGCCTGAGATCCAGAAACACCAGAGGGGAACCCATCCCAGTGGACCCTAAAGTATGTGTAAGCTTGCGAATTCTAGCCACAGGTACCTTTCAAAGGCCAACTGGAGATATAATGGGGATCTCACAGGCATTAGCATCCAGGGTTCTACACCAGTTCCTGGATGCCATGTTACCACATGCCAATGAGCATATATACTTCCCCCAAATGCAGGAGGAGTTGGCCAGCAATATGCATCACTTCCACCATGTGGCACACTACCCGGAGGTACTAGGTGCGATAAACTGCATGCACATACATATCAAGTCACCACCCGGTGAGCATGGTAGGCGCTACATAAACTGCAAGGGATTCCACTCCAGCAACTGCCAGGTCATGTGGAATGCCCAGGGCATTATCATGGATGTGTGTGCTGGCAGCCCTGGAAGCTACCATGACTTCCATATCTGGCATGCCTCACAGCTGTATCAGGTATTTGTCAGGTGGGGCATCCCACATGGCCACCTTGTGGGGGATGCTGGCTATGCACTGGAGCCGTGGATAATGACTCCCATCAGAAATGCACACACACCCATGCAAGAACGCCATAATGAGGCACACGCACAAACCAGAATCATCATAGAGCATGTGTTCAGGATGCTGAAATCACGGTTCCGTTGCTTGTACATATCTAGTGGAGCCTTGCAGTACTCTCCAGGCATGTGTGCCCACATCTTCATAGTATGTGCCATGCTACATAATATGATCCTGCGGAAACAGCTGCAGCAGGGACAAAATGGTGAAGGCCCTCATAGCCCACCACACTTGCCAAGGCCATCACAGGCACAGAGGGATTCAGACCACGAACACCCTGTGCCAGCCCCAGTAAGCAGATGGAGGCATGCCCAATATGCCTATGCCTTGGCAAGGAGGGAACATATAGCACATACTCTGACAGTGTAGGCCCCTATGGACTGACACACCTCTCCACCTGCATACACAGTAAAATGGATGGCACACACACACGACCACCTGTAAATTGTAATGTATAGGTGGGCTACTGTGTGAATCCTACCATAGGCAGCCCTCAACCATTATACACACAACAGCTATTGAAACAAGGAATGTCAACACCTGAACAGTACACGCACCTATCAGCATATGTTGGTACTGTGTGTATTGGTTCATAGGTACATCGGTAGGTACATGCCCGATTGTCAGAGGCCATACATCAATCGAGGCAAACAGTGTCTGCTGTCGCCACAACATTGAGTAACCAACTGTCGCTCAGTGGAGCAGAGGCAATTGCAGGATCCCATGTGTGTAATCACTGTTCCCACACACTCTGCATGGATTCCCTGGTGCGTTAATGAGGGGCTCCACATAATGTAATCATGAATGTCATGTCAAGGCATGGGGTGTACCCATGACAGGTATCTGTCACCCCAGCATGCTCCACCTATGGTCGTTTGAAGGTGTAGCACATTATACTGTGTGGCTCACTGTGATATACATACCCAATGCTGGAGCACATCCATTACACATCACATGGACATACCATTAATAGGACTCATCCATATGTAAACTGAGTTACCCATGTGATTGCAGTATGGAGTAACAGCCATAGTATAGTCCACATACAAAACGCCATAACATGTGTACAAATCCCAGATGCCCAAGTGGTAAATGCAGTGACCGTCGTGCATGTTCCCAGTCCCACTTCCTGCAAGGGATGTAACGTAATCCCGAAGGCACGAATAATGCATGTCGGATGCAGGTCAGCAGATCATGTTTAGCACACGTTAGCGGGAATATGCGTTGCCCAGTGCTGATAAGCATCGTTTAAATATGACTAGACGGATATGCGCGAAACAGGGCTAAGCTTCTCTGAATATCGCGCGGATCACAGTCAGTGATGTCCAGAACAGGTGAAACCAGCATTATTCACCCCTGTACTAATAGTGCTTGCTCTGAAGGGTAAAACGACCACTGCCAGGAGTAGAACACGTAATTATGTACACAATCACCTAACACTATGGTAGTCAAGATGTACCTACGGCAGGTGTGTAATGTGACAGGTTCAAACACAAACGTGCGGAGTCCAGGAAACAGTATACACCGACAAGTACACAATGAAAGGTGTATTCTGCCTGTCACTCTCTCTGTCAGATATATATCTATATATCTATATATCTATATATATATATATATATATATATATATATATATATATATATAGTACAGATAGAAAGGGTGATAGAGAGATATATGTTGATATATACGGAAGATAGGTCAACGACATGTACACAACCATGGAGGTACAAATAAATAGGATACTGCCGACTATGGAATGTGTCACATACCGACACGCGTAACCACGAGGCTGAAAGACCGAAATAACACAGTACCGGAACACTAGAACCGCGAGTAATATTATCACGATATGAAGGGACATTTAGTTACCGCTGCCGGTGTTGTGGTCCATGTAGGTACTGTGTTCAACTGTGTTTGTGATTGCCGTAGTCTGTGTATATGTGTGTTGGGGGTGCCGTGTGTGTTTCCATGTGACTGTAATGTGTGTGTGTGTGTCTGCATCGTGTGTCTGTTAGTGCTAACTCAGAGGTAGATCATTACGGTAGGTGTGTTTATAGCTAGCCATAGGCATACGGTTACCACCTGTCCCACATTAGGAGGGACAGCCCCTCCCTGGGCAGTTGTGTCCTGACATAAAACATTAAAAAGGGCAAATGTCCGAGATTGTAGGACATAATTATGTCCCATATATTATGTAATAGTTGCATTAAATAGTTATGCCTGTATGTAAGAAAAGTAAATGATACATGAAATATGATAAGTAGCCAAAGTCCTACAAGAATAAGTATGTATTCAGGATAAAAATATGTGCTATCCTGTGTACTGACCGTGGGTATGTGTCGGCCTGTAACACCAATGTGTGTCCCGCAAATGTCCCACTATGGCCAATTGAAAAGGTGGCAACCCATGCCAAAGAGGTTCAGTTACCAACACAACTGCAATGAGTGCAAATATCTGGGACAGAAATACACGGGACAGCTGTCATTTAGTAACATTCCTTTACATATCGCTGTATTTCCGGAGGTATGGAAGTATCAACCTCACCTGCATACTATATAGAAACCAATTAACAACGGCCCAATGTATATGCCCGCAACAAAAGTCTACTAACTGATAGGTCTTTAATTAGGGAAGGAGCCCACACACATATATGGAATATGTAGAAATGCAAGCCCCACAAACCTGTATATGCTACGTACATCCACCTACATCCCCTACACATGAAACTATAGCAATACAGACTGTAAAAACAGCACAAACATCCACTCACTCAATTACATCTGCAGAAACGTTAACATACCTTGTGAGAGACACATTTTTAAAGGCGCCATGTGAAATCGTAGCCATTGTATAATGGAACAGACAGCGATGTTACAGGTTTTGTTTGCAACAGTCCCTTATCAGACGGTTGAGATGACAGGTACACTCACATGTAGAACCACATACTCTAGCCATCACACACAATCCACGGGGGACATGAATCCAAAATATCTGTGTCTCTACACATAGCAGTTGCAGTTACACACAACAAAACACATACAGGCCGTCTCCCCGAATGTAGGGCAAATGGGCAACGCCCAAGTGGAGAATTCAATTATACCGCACTGTTGCCGCGTAATTAGCGAATGGAGTAGCTTCACAGCTGATGTGCATGTAATAATTTACTCAGGAGCACCAATTGGTGGCAGGAAACCACATGTTACAGGTATTGACGTATATAAGGATGACTTACCAAACATTCAAACCGTATGCTCATACCATAGAACTGTTTTAACAGTGTAAGAGAGATGGTTACGAAAGTTCGGAACGCTAACAAGGTATGTAGAACACTCAGTATGTTAGTGTATGTATAGCCTATTTTGTATTTAATTAAAAGTGTCCGCAATGCATAAAGTGGGAAAAGGTATTATGTAGTGATGTCTTGCTGAGCATAGTAACGCTTGTAGAAATTGTGTGTCCTGCAGTGGGCCACAAGGTAAACATCACAGACACCACAAGGGATGCTAGATGAGGGCTTTAAACAGAACAATTCCATACCACCCACCGCCAGTGATAGGGTATGTCCAACAAGTACATACCATAGCAGGGGATAGTATATGTTGATATACTGTCACAGTAGGCATGTGTATGGGCATATAATGACAATTACATGCCTAAAGTGGTCCTGCTGAGCAAGTATGCTTTGCATTATGGGATAATATGTAAAATATGTGTAATGTACAGTATTGTAGGTAGATATGTCAGATATTCTACACAGCATAACAGTCATATCATGCATACCAAAGGTATCGTCTATTGGCATGTACAATATACAATAACAGGATATATATGGCTTGTAGTCACTGGACATTGTAACAGCATGATAGCTAATTGAAATGGAAGAGCTACTCAATTAACCATGCACAAAGGACATGTCATAGCTTCACAGGTTCATAGTGGGGTACTATGCTGTCTGGCAAGTCTATGTGTAAGCCCAACTACAGTGTTTACACCAGCGGCACCTCTCTAGTGTAGTGTCCTGTCTGTGAACAGCAGAGCCATGTGTTACCTGCACCTCTGCACAGTACAGCCACTGTTGTGATCCCTGGCGTACATGTGTGTCTCCCATTCACCAAGTGAGGTATCACATGAACAGTGCTACTGAGTGTCCCTGCATGATGTACATAAGAATCATGTTCCAAAGCATGGTGAGTGTCTGGTTTGGGAATGTAACCCTCAAGCACATCCCACTTATCGTTGCATGTGTGCACATATCCATGAGCATGTTGCTCTCAGTGGCTTTTGCTTATGTCACTTATGTGGAGTATATCCATGAATATTGTTGTGGACATGGGCCCTGTATGTTCAGCAGAGGTCACCCCTGAGTATGCAGTATGCAAATGTGTACAGTCATGGTGTCCGTAGTTCTGCCGCATACATCAACCTTCGGAGCTCAATAATCCTCATGGCGTGTTAATGTTGTGGTATGTAAAGCCATAGCTGTTCTGTAAGGTACACCCTAAACTGGGTGTTGTACCCTTGAATGTGTGTATACGTCAGGAGTTCAGAGGTACAATGGGTGCCTTTGTTCCAGCTACAAACCCAGTGAAGATAAGGGTGGCCACGTAGAAGGATATCCACGCCACATTGGCAATATGGTTATCAAAGGAGTGGGTGCTACATACGTGTGTACTACGATCATGTACAATGTAACATGTATGTAAGGCACTACCACCTATGTGTTAGTCAGTGGGTGATTGGTGTAATGCAAAGGGGATGTTCATGCACCTTGTGTCATGCAGCTTGAGGCCATGATAATGATATCAGGTATCTGTCACAGTGACACCCTTATGGAGGGAGTCAGTATCAGCTGGTGGATCAATCATGGCACTTTGTATGCAGTTGTCTGGAAACTAGTCAGGGAAAGTCCCTCTGTGCTAGCCTGTACCTCAGGGAAGCATATACCGAACATGAGGGGCCCTATGACTGAGGACTGTGGTATGCCAAGTGTAACTGAAATACAGTAGGTACTAAGGTATGCTACCCTCATTGTGTGGATCCTGTCCACGAGCCACTTTGCATAACATCCTGAGACATAGGGGTCGATGTGCAGGTGGATGTGTATGTTGTCAATACCAGAATGGAGAACGGTGCTGAAAGCCAATGAAAGGACAATGTAGGCTGTGTGGACCCCCTTACTGTCATCAACTACCCTGGTAACTGTATCAAAGGAGTCCACCAGGTGTAGGAGCCATGCTCTGGCCCTAACGATTCCAACCTGGGTGGCATCAAAGGACTGGAGCCCACCAATGTCTCTGTGAATGACTTCCATGATGATGTGCCCTATAGCCTTGCAGAACAGTCCAGTCAGGCATATAGGGAAATAGTCCCTCTGGTTCATTGTGGCGCCACCTGTGTGGAGTGTGACAACTGTTGTTGTGTGCCATTCAGGGACCACAATGTCTGATACAAGGCTATTACTGAATCTGGTGGCCAAGTGGGGAGACATGTCATTCAGAGGTTTGTGTAAATCACAGCCTGGGATGTTGGACAGTCACATGGAGTCAGTGTTCCAGGCCTTAGAGAGTGCAGGTTAGTACTTTGTAGTTGTAACCGCAGAGACACCGCAATGTTCCTGCATGGATTGTGGCCCTGTAGGGAGTGAGAGAGTGTAATGTTAGCATTGACCCCATCCACCAGGATGTTGCCAACATCACTTGGTTCTGTAATGTTCCTGAGTAACTGTTGTATGTCAGAGCAGATGTGGGTATTGCCATTGACTACTGACATACCTCCATAATGCCTTGTGGTACACCCTGGAATGTGTCGCAGTAATGTTTACGTAGTTAGGTTCGGAGTATGTGATAAGGGATCCCGTAGCCCTACTGTGGCTGACCAGTGAGCTACCCCACCCATGGGATTGTACTCCACTTTGCAACAGCCTCCACCTTTTGTTGTACATTATGTCCATGGAACTGGACCCCGAGAGTGGCATCCATTATCTGGTGGGTACCATCATGGCTCTGTTTGGAATAGCATGATCCATGCAGTCATGTAAGTGCTAATGAAGTGCACTGGGGTATGTTTCAGCATTTGTATGTGCATTGTCCATCTGCACTGGTGTCATGACGTTTACTACTGCTGTCATAAGACGTCTGTAGTAGGCGTTGTAGTAATCTTGTACCGTGTATGCCGTGAAGGGTGTGGTGCCGGGATGTGGATAACAAGGGTGATTAGCATATGTTTGGAAATCACCAACGAGGGGATATCCCCAGGTGTGGACCACCAGTCACATGTTGGTAGTGTCCATGTCTAGGATATTGTTTGTCTTGGAGGTGGTGTGTATGGGTTGATCCAGCCGAGTGGAGATTATGAATCCCGGACAGCATTGGCCTAATGTGTCGGTACATGAGTGGCTATCCCAGTTAAGTGTGGGGTAGTGTCAGTCTCACATCAGTAGTACCTGTCTGAACCCTACTGTCCAGTACACCAATAAATGAGGGCTGGTAACCGTGGGGTATGTTGCTGAATCCGTAGCATGTTACAATGTGTATAGCAGTTCTGGCCACAGTTAGTTGCACGTGGATCACCTCGAATGCATTGTGCTAAGTAACTAGCCAGGAGGTGTGTACAACATAGTGGAATATGGGAACACCTCATCCGTGGGTGCTCCGGTCCAGGTTACATGACTGAAAGGTGTGGTCTGCGTATACATGACTGAAAGGTGTGGTCTGCGTATAACCTGTCAGTGCAGGTGCGCTCTGCGGAGCCTAGAGGCAGGTCCCAGTCACGGCAGAGATATTGAAGTGGTCCATTATAAGGTGTGCTTTGCCTGCATGTGTCAGAGATGAAGATGTCAAGCTTCGAGTCACATGACCCCATGTTTTGCTTGCCTGTTGCCTTTCTGGTGGTGAATGTTATTGGAAACTGTGCAAGACAGGCAGTATAGGAGCAGCAAGAGCCTTACATGTTATCTGTACTCCCAGGGCTGACAGGTGCAGGTCATCTGTGCCAAAGCATCGTGTTTTGTTGACCATGTCAGTCAAAGCGGACAGATACTGGATGCCTGTGGAATGACAGCAGAAGCATAGGCAACTGTTGAAGTGAAACAGTCAGTCGTTGTACAGTGGTATCAAGTCCGGATGAATGCATAATGCTCCCCGGGCTTGGCCGAAACCTTCAGGGCTACAAGACCAGTGAGCTATTGCATGTCCCTGCACATGTAGTCTGTGAAGTTGCATCTCAGGGCAGTCACACTAACATGGAGAATGACAGTCAAATTGTACCTGGTGAGGTGTGGCATGGGTGCATAGGTTATGTTGCAGAACCAGTTACCCGACAGCTAGATGTAAGTGGCTATCGCCTTGTGTAGCCTGCTGAGTGGGACATCAGTGTGACTGCCTACAGAGTCACCCATGACTCGTGTGTTGTGTATGTTATATCACCCTATTGGCTGTATGTGATGGCCACACATGAGTCTGTGGGCTATAAGTTATTGTTGTTGTGTTTGGTGATGGGGGCTGCCTTTGGTGCCACACAGAGTATTGAGAGGTTCTGCAAAAGTTGTACTCATACTATGTGTGGCCTTTGGTGGTGGAGATCTTGTGAGACTATGTGATGAGTGGGGGGTGTTGCAAATGTTACACATCCCCACATGACTGTCAGGTTCAGTCTGGGTTGGTGAGAGCATTACCCCCAGCATGGCTGCATATGTGCATCTCCCACAGGCTATAGTGTCGTATGTTGGGAGGTGAGCATTGACTGTGTACATGAGACAATTGCTCTATTGCCACATGTACACCATATTCATCATATAGATAGGCAATAGCACTGGTATGTGACAGTTGGACATACCTGTATATTCAACCATGTCTCACAAGATATGTGAGTTACATGTGCACAACAGCTGCTGTACTGTAAGCAAGCTGGAAATGTAAGGACAGACAGTGTACTTGTGAGAAGTGGTTTGGAATGGGTGCTATATTAATTAGTAGCTCATCAAGTGCTCACAAGTTCTGAACAAGTGCTGAGCATGAAAATGTAATACAGATAGGGTGTTGGATAATATCAACCCACAAGTGGTGACGACAGTCATAATTGGAGGCACTGCACTATTACCCTGCTGAGTATGGTCTGCAAGTCCATGAACCTTTATCAATGTAGATGTTAGCAGTACAGACATAGATGACAGTACAGATGTTTGACTACATGTACCTTCGTATGTCACAGGAGTGTTCTACCAGTGGCCTGTTGACAGAATCAACACTACAAAAGGTGTCAGAGTGACATTTGCATATCACACCAGTGGCAGCTACAGTAAAACAGGGTTAATGTGTTGTACTCCCCCCTCATTGTAGCCCATACCACACAGACAAATGTGAAGCATCTGTGTATGTATGGATGTGAATGGCCATGACCTATGAGCAATAGCTGTCTCAGTGTTGTGGACAACATTCAGAATGGGCTTTGTGGATGAGGTGTGTGACATATGTGCACAATCTGACAGATGATATTAGCATTGTCACCGCTAGGTGAATATCCCTGTACCAATTAACTACCACCTAGGCTGCGGTCAACATTATGGACACTGTGTAAGGGATGGTGCTGTGCAGTTCACCTCCCTGAGTTGGTGACTCTCCAGGCCTATTAGGTAGTCATACGAGGCACCCATGTCATGACAGGGTGCCATCCATGAGCATGGAGATCATTGAACAGGCATACTCAACACTCAGGTGACCAATATTGGATCACATATCACCTTTAAGGGGTATTGGCCATGCGTGGATGGGCGATACCAGCCTTCACAATCCTAACCTCCACTATGCAGCATGTTGGCTACCTTGCATAAAGACATGTGCTACACTATGATGTTGGACATGCTACATGTACATATCCTGATCATGGACAGCCACCGTCCTACTACTAGGATCGCCACATGCTGGACAGATCCCTGTGCCATACATGTGACATACTCCCACCATACCATGCAACCCTGTCCATCAAAGCTACATATGTCATCTCTGTCATACATGGTGTGATGACCGCATGGTAGATGTATTATCAATTATCTGGATCAGTAATGTGGCACTGATACACCTCACGGTGGCAAAATGGCTGTCGGATACAGCTAGGAAACCTTGCCCGTACATGCTATAGTTGATAACCATCCCTGCGAATGACATCTGGGTAGCCATTGTCCCATGTCTATCACATGTGCAACACAGGCGATCCATGGCAGGATGTTGAACTGCTGTACAGTGCCATGTAGATGTATATGGCAAAACACATACATGTAAAGGTTTCCATGCGTATGTGTGCATTGTCACTGCTCAAGTCCATTAAGGCAGTGTATGTGTTGATATGTGACATATACACAGCATCAAGGTCAACAGCATTACTGTGGACACATCCAGGCATGTGCTGATAGGTAAGAACACCAATGCAGGCAAACAGACATGCCCACATCAAGACAGCATTCACATGGAGTATGAACAATGTAATGAGGTGACACACATATATGGTGATGATATCCAATGCATAACGGGTGTTGCATGTGTGTGACACAAACATGTCAGTCGTGTCAGTGTCATGATGATTTGCAAAGATAACTGTGCAGATGTACTAGATTTAGTACAAATGTATGTGCAGCAGTATCTCTGTGCATCTCTGTGATACTGTGACCAGTCACCATCATTATGTCTTACAGATAATGCCTCGTTCACACCTGCCAGTGTACAGCTGCCAGGAGGATGATGTCCTCATCCCGTACCTCCATGAGAACTATGAGGTGTTGTTCCGCCATGTGCCACAGCATGCCCAGCAGTGTGACGACCTGTGGCAGGACCTTGGCAGGAGGGTTAATGATGTGAGTGGCCATAACCGCACCTACCAGCAGGTGCGCAGACACTGCACGGACTTGATACGACATGCGAAACAGCGTGCCACTGCAATCACCAGGGAACAAGGTGGAACAGGTGGTGGGCCACCAACCCAGCCCCCACTCACACCCACTGAGGAGCTACTGGCCAGTCTGGGGACACCCTCAGAACAGCATCCACAAACACTAGCTGCCATTGTGGAGGTGGATGTCTCCCAAACAATGAGCCTGGAGTTGCCTGGTAAGTCAGTACTGCACATATGACTATTATATATCATTTAGTTGCATGTGCCACTGTACATTATGTAATGTAATATCATATGCAAGGTATGTTTGCACACATGCTGCATACTACAGTATGCTACCCTGTGTATGCACACATGTGCATACTATATGCTATTGTACAGGCAAATGTGTTAACATGCACAGTGCACCCTGTGGCTGTCATACAGTCATGGATAATGTTCAAACTGCTGTGTCACCACTATACAGGTACCTCTGGTGTGCCACACAGACATCAGTCCATTGCAGGTGAGACTGTCATCAGTATCAGGCATGTTAAAGCATAGATCTATTCACCACGTGGCCAGTTAACACTTGTACACTTGATGTTTGGTCCAGTCACGATATACAGGTCGCATCTCCCATCATTCACACTGGCTACCCATGTGCAATATATACAAGCAAAATGATACATCGACATGAAACCACAGTATCTGTCATTGCATACAACGATGGAGGTGTTGTACAATGTAGGCATATGTACTATACATTGGAATAACACATGTGTGGTACGCAAACAGTACCACACAGTGAGCTGGGATATGGGCAGCCCACAGGAGTCACCATTGTGTTATATGCCCCTGCAATGGGTGAACACATTGTGATGTGCCATCTGACATGTCCCAGACATGTAGTGTTCTGGCTGCAATGTTGTCACACTATCCTATAACACATACCCCACATACCAAACATACAACCCGTTGTCTGCATAGCCCTGTGGATGGTGACATATCTGACATCTATGGGTGTATGTCATATGGGACAACACAGACATGTGAGATAGATGGCCATCACAAACATTTGGCCAACACATGTTCACACATGGCCATGCGGGATGGCCAGAGACATGTAGCCACACAGTAGATGTGATGTGTATACACCCTGTTGCACATTGTCCACACATGGTCCAATTATAGTCTTAGTTGACTGATTATACAGTTGATGTGGTACACTGGACATCCTAAAAGCCTGTGCACAGCTAGTGAAGGTGTCCCTTAAGTCTACCATATAAGATGTGTTGAACATCACGACTGTGTCATAGCATGACGGTATTCACCTATACAGCTTCAACAGACATTGACACCACATCAGGCCATAGATGCTGTACATTTCCCTTGCTGCTGTAGGACATCACCGTTAGCTGTGCACCTTGTGTGTATGGTACATCAATGTCACGTGGGACATGGTGAATTGACAAGTCTGCCATGTGTGGACATGGTTGCCAGGCAGCTAAGACTCTGTAGTAGTTGTGCAGGGGTGTCATCTGTAGGTCTTCCAGTGACCTGTCACATGACACAGCATGGTTTGGTGTGTATACACCTCAGCATCGTGGGTCAAACTCCACAGTTATGTCATTGGTATGCATGCAGTTATGGTTATGCAATGTTTGCATATTATGCACTGTATAGCAATATAGACGCCTCATGATGCCATGCAATGGCACAGTGTCTGTGCTTCACAATGTATAGCAATGTAGACGGCTCATACTACCCTTCCATGCTCATGTACATTTGCTACACATGCATTCTATCTGTAGGGCATACAGACAACACTGCAATGTGATGCCCATTACAATGCTGTACATGTGTCAGGACACCATTGTGTCAGACATGTATGCATGTTAATGCACACGTCAGCAGATTACATGTCAAGGTCACTTCAGCCATGTGTACTGTTAACCTGTTCTGATCCACATGGTGTATCACGGGGATGCATGCTTACTACCATGATTGTGTGAATTGCATGGCTACTGATATGACACCTGCTTGCTGTTGTGTGCACCCCAGGGAGGTATGCTAACTAACACTATTAATGTCTGAGCTGCATGCCGTCTGCTGTATCACATGCATGCTGCATGCCGTCTGTCAAATCACATGCATGGTGTGTCTGTGTGTGTGTCTGTGTGTGTGTCTGTGTGTGTGTGTCTGTGTGTGTCTGTGTGTGTCTGTGTGTGTGTCTGTGTGTGTGTCTGTGTGTGTGTGTCTGTGTGTGTGTGTCTGTGTGTGTCTGCGTGTGTCTCTGGGTGTCTGTGGGTGTGTGTGTCTGTGTGTGTCTGTTGTAATTTAGAGTCTTTCTTTGCATTCACAGGTGATGTAGGTGCGTTACCCTCCTGCGGTCCATCTGATGTTAGTACCCCCACAGATACTAGCAGTGATGAACATATGCATGAGGTACAGGCAGGGTTATCAGGGGCTGAATCTGTGCCAATGGTTGCCATCCCAGCTATGTCCCCCTCTTCCCCACACACAGTTCTGCTGCCAACACATACCGCATCACCAGTGGCCATAGAGGAAGGACAGTCAGCGTCTGTTAGCGTGGAACAGGAATGTGTGGTGGCTACAGAAGGTGTGTCTCCACACCATGGTGTCAGTGTAATGACTGCAGATGTGCCACACAGGCATGTGACCAGTGCTGCTCATAGAAGGACCTCTGGCAGACATGCACCTGCAGGACAGAGCGCAGCAGCTGGTGTCACCAGATGCATTTTCCAGACTGTAATGGCGGCACAGGCACGTGCTGAATGGCAAAACAGAGAAGGGCAGAGGCTGCAGAGGGCTGCTATCCGTACTCCAAATGACAACATCCAGGCATTGGAAAATGCTCAATAGCAGATTGCTGATGTTCTGGACAGGCGATTGGGTGACATGGTCGGAATCCTTGACAGTGGCATGGCAATCCGCGAGCGTGAGCTGTATGTGCTGGAACATCTGGTAGGAGTGAGGCATAGGTCACATGGACATAGGCCAGCTACACCACCTAGTGCAGGTTAGCGTGAGCGTGCCACCTCACATGCCCACTCCCACAGCGCCGGTAGCAATAGCAGTGCAGCTGGTGCTGCGCTGTCCTCACCAGGACACAGCAGGCCATGTGGATGTGGCCCTGGACGTTCCCAGTGGGGACACGATACTAGTGGACATGTGTCATCGGACAGTAGCCAATCTGTACCTCCGCCTGGTAGTGCCCGTGCAACCTCTGGCAGGCACAGGTCATGTGGCCGTGGCCAGACACAGTGAGCTGTACATCCTCGTCTGTACAATCTGGAGCTGTCAATAATACCCCTGTGTAGGCCTTACATAAGGAAGAACTGTGTGCACAAATACACACACAAGGCAAAAACATCTGTAGGGCACCGCAACACCCACATGCATAATGACCACACATGTCCAATCAGATCACCGGCCCTTACCCACACACATGATGTCATCCATTGGTGCAGCCTATGCCCCTGACAAACATTATCACCCTGTGCATATGATGAAGCCTGTGCCGCATCCCTGTCATCCACACCATTGGTGCAGGGACATGCTCAAATGGTCTGATGCACAGGGTGAACAGAATAGTGAGAGAAGTGTATATTACATTAGTTGTGTGCTGTTGACATGCACCCGACATATCATGTAGTACAGGTTTATCATGCATTGTTATATGTTCACAGTATGTGTCTTGGTAACAACAGTAACAGCATGTTGGTAATGATGCCCTGGTTCCCTGCTTATGGTCTACTTGCATGTGCCAACAAGTAGCAGTGTTTGCAGTTTCACATGTGTAAATGTGGAGTACTCACAGGCACGTATGGCAATATCAGCATGCTATACGTAGCCTCAACCTGACTGTTAGAAAGGCTAACATACCACAGATGTCCACACATCTACTGATCCAAAAGCATGTGGGCTGTTTAATAGGCTACACTGGCAAGAGATGTGACATCCATACCAGGTCACATCACAGGTATGTTTACATGGTGCGGGGGGTGTACACAGTGGTCCGGCCGATGATAACGTTAGAGGCCACTTGATAGCATGAGGCCTCACTGTGTAGCAGTAATACCCTGTCACATTACAGGAACATGCCCACACTCACGGGGTCGACAACACTAATGCACACTCCATAGTGTTGAGGTGAGGACCCCTGCCTATGTGGTAATCACCCTCACAGTACTGTGCACCCCCACGACGCAACACAGAGAATGAACATGTACAGGTAGCCAGTAAGGCTGAGACCGATGGCATCAACAGGGTAGTAGACTGCATCACCATGAGGGGTTAGGGATCCTGTCTGTTCTGTATGGTAGCATACACCCTCACTCCATGCACCAGACAGCCATACATACATACACACACACACACACACACACACACACACACACACACACACACACACACACTGTGGAGTCCACAAATGTCATTCACATACGGATAACTGACATGTGTGCGATACACACACCACCCCTGCCTATGTCATGCTTTCCACACTGCAGTATTTACAGATCTCTACAAGAGTGTACAGGGGTGTGTAACAACTGGGATATATTCCCAACCATATGTGGCATATATGGTCACACAAGCAAACACACATGGCAGTACTGTGAATGATACACCTGCTATATGATGATACGTCTGACAGACATGCAGCAGTATTGGCCGCATTATGTGTACCAACGCTACCTCCGGCAATTGTGCTGCTATATGCACATGGGAGGATGTAAGTGTTACAGGTGTCAAGTGACTTGCAGTCAGTAACACCCGACCGCTGTGTAGGTTTTATGTCTTCACCGTCAAGTAATAGTAACATAGCATACTGTTTGCACATGTAATGGTAGGATGGCATGTGTCACACCTGTGAGTCGTTCCCGGCAAACATCCATCTGCAAAGGTGGATCACCACTTTATGTACACACATCCATCCATACCTGATGTACATCCTACCGTACTGTCAGTATTTCACCATATACAGGTGTCAATGATGGGGCTGCATTGCAACTGCATGTTGTAGTTAGGCACAGATGAATTACATACATCAGCTACTGCACATGCATGGTAGCTGCATGCACACCACTACATGTACATGTGTGTTGGTCCTACATGCCTATCATGTAGCCATGTTTGTATGCATTGCAATTGGTGGAAATGTGTGATAACATACATAACACATGGACTGTTGTATGATATGATGGGTGTCATGGGTAACTAGTACAGAGGGAATGTGTCCTTGGTCAACATTGCTACCTCATGTGCTGTTAGCATTCAACAGCAATGGACCTACCTTCCATTTGCATGCGTGTGATTGCTGTAGCCACTTGTCTGCACGGAGGACAGCAAAAGCTATGCTATGTACATATGTGTTTTGTGTGTGTGTGTGTGTGTGTGTGTGTGTGTGTGTGTGTGCGTGTGTGCGTGGTCCATGCACATATCCACTGCAATTACATGTATGTCATATCCAAACATGTGTGTTTTTTGGTGTACAGCGACAGTCATCTGTCACAGCTGTGTAAGACCCAGGGCCCCTGTTATGTGTAGGCCAACCTGGTTATGTACAGCTGTATCATTTCATTGCATAAAACATGATGGAACCCTGTCAGTACATGTGTAGTCTGCACAGTTGCTGTAGACCTATGTACAGTCCACTGGTCATGAGTCACACGGTGTTGTGGTAATGTATGGCTGTGTGTTGCTGGTCCAATGACATGGTAATGTCTGAGGGCTACATAGTAGACTGCGGTGTTTACCTCTGTGATCTGCACCTGAGACATCTGTGATGGCTCTTGAGTGTGTACTGGTCAGTACATGTGAGTGGCCTTCATGTAAGTGGGGACAGTAACACCATACTGTGACCTTCCTTGTTTAGAATCCATGTGCATGCAAGACAGCCCTTTGCAACTGCTAAGTGTGTGAGCATGCCCAGTACGCCGTTGTGTAGATGGACACACCGTACATTCCAAACTGTGCCCTTCCATGTTTAGAATCCGTGTGCATGCAAGATGGCCCTTTGCAACTAAGTGGGTGAGCATGCCCAGTACACCGTTGTGTAGCTGGACACATAGTACATTCCAAACTGTGCCCTTCCATGTTTAGAATCTATGTGCATGCAAGACGGCCCTTTGCAACTGCTAAATGTGTGAGCATGCCCAGTATGCCGTTGTGTAGATGGACACACAGTACATTCCAAACTGTGCCCTTCCGTGTTTAGAATCCGTGTGCATGCAAGACGGCCCTCTGCAACTGCTAAGTGTGTGAGCATGCACAGTACACTGTTGTGTAGATGGACACACAGTACATTCCAAACTGTGCCCTTCCATGTTTAGAATCCGTGTGCATGCAAGACGGCCCTTTGCAACTGCTAAGTGTGTGTGCATGCCCAGTACGCCGTTGTGTAGATAGACACACAGTACATTCCAAATGGACGTGTGATACTAAGTGTGTGAGCATGCCCAGTGACACCTTGTGTCGGTGATGTGCCTCTGTGTATGGGCATGGCCACTGACATCCTGTATAGCGATGGTGGTCATCCAGGCAACAGATGTCCATTTTCCACGTCAGGATGGATGCCTACATTGAACACACTGGTTGACTGTCTTGAAGGGTGTACTGTCTTTGGTGCGTCTCATATCTATGTAGTGTTGTAATAGTGCTCCGTAGATGGGCAGTTGTCCTGCTCACACCACTGCCGTGTGTTTGTCTACGTCTACCTTGGGACAGTAATATGCTTTTAGACTGCTGACTCTCTATACATTCCCTATTGGTGTCTTTGCCTTTGCGGATGATGTCATCCACCTAGAAGTATGCCTCTAGGAGTGCTGTGTTCCAGCAATCTCGGTGGTGTGTTATGTAACTGCGTAATGCTGTAGTGTGATAAGGGAGTTAGGTGTATGTTTGACTCCCAGCCCTGCCAAGTGTGTGTGTGTTTCCAGCTGCCTGGGGACAGCGTAATGCTTTTAGACGGCTCACTCCACATACATTCCCTATCGGCGTCTTTGCCTTTGCAGATGATGTCATCCACCTAGAAGTATGCCTCTGGGAGTACTGTGTCCAGTAATCTTGGCAGAGCGTTCTGTAACTGCATAATGCTGTAGTGTGATTAAGTAGTTAGGTGTATGTTTGACTCCCAGCTCTGCCAAGTGTGTGTGTGTTTCCAGCTGCCTGGGGACAGAGTAATGCTTTTAGATGGCTCACTCCATATACATTCCCTATGGGCGTCTTTGCCTTTGTGGATGATGTTATCCACCTGGAAGTATGCCTCTGGGAGTGCTGTGATCCAGTAATCTCGGTAGCGCATTCTGTAACTGCGTAATGCTGTAGTGTGATAAGGTCATTAGGTGTATGTTCAACTCCCAGCCTTGCCAAGTGTGTGTGTGTATGTTTCCAGCTGCCTGGGGACAGAGTAATGCTTTTAGACGGCTCACTCCACATACATTCCCTATCGGCGTCTTTGCCTTTTCGGATGATGTTATCCACCTAGAAGTATGCCTCTGGGAGTGCTGTGTCTCAGTAATCTCAGTAGCACGTTCTGTAACTGCGTAATGCTGTAGTGTGATAAGGTAGTTAGGTGTATGTTCAACTCCCAGCCCTGCCAAGTGTGTGTGTGTGTGTGTGTTTCCAGCTGCCTGGGGACAGAGTAATGCTTTTAGATAGCTCACTCCACATACATTCCCTATTGGCATCTTTGCCTTTGTGGATGATGTCATCCACCTAGAAGTATGCCTCTGGGAGCGTTGGGTACTAATAATCTCGATAGCGTGTTCTGTTACTGCATAATGCTGTAGTGTGGTAGACTAGACAGGTAGGTGCTCGATTCCAAGGCTTGGCAGGTGTGTATGTTTTGCAGTTATACTGTATGTGTTGGTATCTGTGGGTGGCTAGCTGCGGGATGTATTCAGTTTGTTTTGTTGCTGACCTATATAGTGTCCACAGCCCGCATATTCTGCCAAGACACTGGGTTGTCAACACATACATTCGCCAATAGGTCTGGTGAGTAACTGTCAGCAGCCCTACTCTTACCCTTGATACGGTCTGACCCATGTGACGCAACATAACACACATGCCTTGATAGTAACAACACTACATGATGCAGGTGGCACATGTAGTTTCCTTTTCATTCCTGTCTAATGCATTGTTGTCATGTGGTCCGCTGTTGTGATATAAATGCTATATCTACATATGTGTGTACATGTATATGTATATATATATATATATATATATATATATATATATATATATATATATATATATATAAATATATGTATGTCCATGTATATATGTATACAAATAATATATATGATATATGTAGATGTAGAGGTGGACATAGATGTGAACATATGTCTGGGGACATCAGCATTATTGAATGTTTGTGCCGGATGATCTGTACGTGATAACCTGGGATCTATGTATATCTGCCATGGCGTGGTGGTAATGCACATCGTCTGTAGTGTGCAGGGCCACTGGTTGTAGTCGTGTAGACATCAATTATTTTGTTGCTGGGAAGACCATGGGACATCAAATATGGTGATGGTAAGGCACCTGTTGCCAGTTGTGTATGGATCTGAGTGACACTGAGCAGTGGTTAATAATTTGGAGGTTTGGTATGGGTCATATAACTATTCATTAGAAGACTATACTATGCAGATGAGGTTGACTATGGTGTATCACATTTATCACCAGGGTGCTGCTGGTCCCTGGAGTGTATGTGTGTAGTCAGCCGGGTGCAGGTCTCGAATATAGTTGACAGCATGGGAGGGGGGTCAGGCATACTGTACTTACATTGCAGAACTGTGCCTCAGGAGTGCTCCTGCCTTAGCACACCTAAGCTAGGGGTGTGTCTATACCTGCCTGGTGACATTGGGAGGGATGACAGCAGTGGTGGGGTAGTCAGGGTGTACAGGCTGCACAAACAGGTGTTGATCAGCACAATCAGCAGATGACATGGCCAGCCTGCACATGAACAGTACATTAATGCGAGCAAACAGCATACACACAGGTTTTATCCACACTCTACATCACCGGTGTATACCTGCAGGGACATTTCACGACACAGTCCAACCAAATGACACGGGCTGCAGCAGGCAATATATACCAACATGTGCAGGAGGCTGGGGCAGAGAGGATGTGTATGCTGCCGAACAACCCTTACTGGGGTGACATAAGACTTTATAGACTGAGGGTGACTTACCAGGGGCTACATGGGCTGGGGATGTTGGAGCACTATGGGGTGGACAGAGACCTCCTACAGCAGCTTGTTGACCTGTGCCTGCCACACCTGACACATCAAACAGGCCAAGGGAAACGCATCACAGTGGATACCATGGGATGTGTTGGCCTAGGTGTACTAGCCACAGGTACCTCACACAGCACAACTGGGGATATCATGGGTATCACACAGGCATCTGCTTCCAGAGTATTGCACCAGTTCACAGATGCCATGTCAACACATGCTAGTGAGCACGTACATGTCCTCAACACACGTGATTAGTGGACCAGCAATATGCATCTGTTCAACCACATGGATGACTACCCTGGGGTACTGGGTGCTATAGCCTGCACACGTAGCACCACCTGGGGAGCGGGGTAGGGCCTACAGTCACTGCAGGGGCATACCCTCCAACAGCTAGGCCATATGCGATGGCCAGGGCATGAGATTGAATGTGTGTGCTGTCTGCCCTGGAAGCTATGATGTGTCCGATATATGGCTTCTGACACAGCTGTAGCACACCAATGCCTATATGGACATCCCCTACAGTCTCCTAGTGGGGGATGCTGGGTAAACACTGGTGTAGTGGCTGATGACACCCATCAGCAATGCACACACACACCTGAACACTCACACCATACTGAGGCGGATGCACAGGCAAGACATATACTTGTGCATGTGTTTGGGATGCTTGGTTCACAGTTCTGGTATCCGGACACATCTGTTGGAGCTCTTCAGTATTCACAGGTTACATGCATACAAGTTGTTATGGTATTTGCTATGCTACACAATGTTATCCTGCAGTAACAGTTGCAGCAGGAATGGCATGGGGCAGGGCCACACAGCCCAACACCACTGTCAAGGCCTGTACAGGCACAATGTGACTTGGTGAAGGAACTACCTGAGTAGAGCACAGTCGGCGAAACCCCTTGCACAGTATGACCTGCCCTTGGCAAAGAGGCAACACAAGGCATATGCACTGACACAGTAGGTACCCATGGATTTCCCCTCTCTGACCCGCATATAGTACAATGAATGCCAAACATGACAGTACCTGTGCTCGGCCATGTATAGGAGGTGCACTGTGTGCATCTGACATAGGCAGCACTCCAGCACTGTCCTCAAGTCCGGAACACACCCAGGGTATGTATATTGACCTAACAAGTGGCAGTTGTATTAGAATGTGTAATTACCCATTGCTATGGTATGTATGTGAGCATACAAGTGACTGTGGTGGCCAAATGTTAGGGCAGCAGACAGTACACATCCATAGTGGCACCATGATCTCTGTAGCACATACGGGGGTCACAATGGTAGCCTGTAGTACACAGGTTGCCCTAACCCACTGCAGATGATGGGCTGACCATCATGTGTGTCCGTACAGCCCACACACGTTCCATGCAGCTGGACAGATGTGGACCAATACAGATGAATGATATATGATGGCCTATGGATATGCCCAATGAATGACCCCAACCCCCTAAGCCACACACAGACGACAGCAGGCCAGGCAGTTTGATGTAGGTTGTGTAAGCTAGGATGTCCAACACCACTGTGCTGGTAATTAAAGCTTGGAACTGATGTACCCTGGTATCCCTCCAACCAGCAATTTAGGTAGGTCCACACACTGACATGGAGTACCCGGCATACCAGTACAGTAGCAGCAGATGTGTACAACTGTTGGCTGTGCCCCCCGTCACACCTACACATATGAGAGTCATGTGCACCACCCACGGTGCTGTGTAGGACTGTGGTTGTGGTTGCATGTCCCCCCACACTATGCAGACATGTAGCAACTGTCAATGCCACATGACCATTAGCTACCATGCAGACACAGCATGACACCTGTCTGTGTAGAACGGAGGGGTCAGCAACACAGTACTAACTATCTGGACATGTGATACGTGCAATACAGTTGAACATACATTGCATGCTCACACACATGACGGTATGACGGTATTGTAGGTCAATAACATGTGTAACAGTCATACTGGGCATGCTCACACACTGAAACACAGGACGGCCAGGCATGCATACACCAGTGGTCCGGACATATCTGCCAGTACATTGCTATACTGTTGGATGTCTGCGCTGTATGGTGTGTGTGTGGTCTATTGTCTGTACATATGCCATGGTCTATTGTTAATTCACATGAGCTATGTGCGCAGGGTACTTCTACCATCACGTGTACAGGGCGGTTCTTTGTTTGCGGACATGCCGATGCCTTTGGATACAGACCGGGTAAGGCACAGTCCAGCAGGTGGGAGCTGTTGTGCGTGGGTTTGCACAGTGTTAAGCACTGGTGACCTCTGGTCACAGCACCTTATACACATTTAGACTCCACATTTCTTTGACAGTGCACTACTGGCATACTGGTAGACAAACACGCTTACAGCCGCTCGCTCTTGGACATTTCCGCTTACATTTGTCACTCACGCTGGGTGTGTGCGATCCTTTGTGATGCATATTACATCGGACTACATGACTACAGTATCGGGTATGTGTAACCATTTTGCGACGGCAGGCATTTGACTGTACGGACTCGGCGGCCTGTCCAGTGACGTAATCATATGCGTGTTCCTCATACGATCTGTTCCCATCTGCCTGATACATGGGAACCAATACTCTGCAATGCTGACATGTGACTTGAGTTTGTTAACGCAGCTGTCTGCCGAGTCATGCTACCGCATACCTACTGCACGTTGACCACCTTTCAGTTTGCACGATGGGAGACTGTAGGAGTGACACCTTTCCCACTTTGCATGGGACAGTCCCTCATCACACATCTCATTTGACAATACCAGAACTCTTCACCAATCAGGGACACATTTCTGCAGAATCAGGGACAGCTCAAGAAAAATCAGGGACACTTTTACAAAAGTAGTGCTATTAACTTGACACATTGACAGAAGCAGAGCATATGACTTAATACACATATTCTGAAGTAACAGTTGTTTATAAATATTACTTATTGTCATTAGTTAGTAAGTGTAATTCACCACCTTTCCTTCAACAGCCACTAATTTTAGGAGGGATTAAGAAGGACAGAGTTAGACTTTCAGTCAAACTCAGGGACGTACCTGACATTCAGGGACAGTTGAGTGGTATGTACAATACTCTAGCCATTGCAACTGTCCTGATTAGGGGACCTTCTCATGTTGTAGGTGTCTGTACTGGTTGCTTGTTACAGGTCTTGTATAGCTGACACGTCGATATGTCAATTGTAGTAGCATAAGCAACTATACTGCTGCTAGACTATGCTTTGATTTGTTCCGATATGTATATTTCTGTACTATGCATGGTTGTAAGTATGTTCTGCCCTGGTACATCTGACAGTTCTACAGAGCAGGTTCCACTTTGGTCATTCAGACTGGTGGCGGCCCTATAGACCCTGTATGTAGAGCTATCACATGTGTCAAGGCAACACATACCCACAGCCAGTAGTAAATGGACGACTTCCATGGTTTGCATACGTTAAGGTTATTCATGTAGCATTATAATTGATAATATTGTTTCCTATTACATGTAGCTGTTACTGATACAACAAACTGACATCACTACACACACTATATAGCCTCCATTCCCGAACTCACAGGCCATGTGCCATAACTGTCATTTTGCAGGACACAACTGCCCAGACGGGTGTGTCCCGCACAGGCGTATGGGTGTTGAACCTCTTCTATTATGCTATCATCTACCCGAGGTGGTCAGCAAATTATGCGCTTTCCGTCAGTAGCAGAACTCACATACCAATGGGTTTGAATGAACACTGTATCAGGAACAATGCATAACACCCTATGGGACACATTTAGACAATTGGTTCTATTAACCAGACACATTTACAGTCACAGAGCATATGTATTCATTCACGTTTGTCGAAGTACATGCTGCTTATGACTCATACATGTTGTCATCTGTCATTACCTGTATTCCGCCACCTGTTCTCCTAATATCACTAGTTCTGGCAGTGTTTAGTTGGACTTTGTTACATTCTGACACATAACTATGGATGTCCATGCTAATCGGGTACATGGCACTGTTTAGGTCTCTATGTATTCCGCCGATGGTTTACAGACTATCCGGTAGATGTGCTCTTCAGGTTTGGGAGGTGTAGGCATATGCTATGCCCACATAGGAATATTAATGACTTCCACTGGGCGGGCCTACTGCATCTCTGCCAACCAGCACCTGCACACTTAAGCCCATTAATGCATACCCATGGTCCACCTACCTGGCACCCCTCTACAGCAGTCATGACAAATACTTATTGCAAGCACAGCTGGGGTATGAGCACACCCCTACACATTGCCCACTCTCCCCGTCTCGGGACACATGTTGTACGTTTTGTCAACCCATGTATTATCACACTTGCACAACCTACTGTTCCATGTACACCTACATCCTGCTCATAATAATGTCAGCAGATTCACACGTACCCTGAATTTTTGGGGTCCCGCAAGGGGCACCGTTATCCATGTTTAAAGTGTAGACCTTGCAGAACTCTCCCACTGGTCCTTTCCTACCGGTGTTTTGGACAGCAGCAGTGTATTGATCTGTATTGCCTGTCTGTATGTCTGCCCGGCCTAGCTTGGTGATGTGGGGGGTACAACATTTATTTATTGGACCTCCCAGTCACATATGCCTGGGCTGTAAATATGTTACCCCTAATTGCTGTGAAGTAACCTATTTATGTACATGTGTATATCTACATTGACATATATATTTTGTTTTGTGTGTATGTGTATATATCACTACCTGTTGTTTGTGTATATATATCTATCTATATATATATCCGTAGTATATCCTTGTGTGTGTGTGTGTATATATCTATATATATAAATATAAATATATATATATATATATATATATATATATATATATATATATATATATATATATATATATCCGTATGTATATATATGTGTATGTAAATTAATATAGATATATGTATATATACGTTTTTATCTACATATACATCTGTGTGTCCGTTAACCTATACATTTCCCGGACATGGACACTTACACATGCGTATTGGTCTCTGCTTCAACTGCATACTATTGCCTTAGTCATTCTGACACTGACACTTCACTCCAGTGAACTTCTGCTCAGTATATTGCACGTTGTACAGTGGACAGATGTCGCACATTTTTCATGTCTGGGGTGCCGCTGCTAACTGGGATGTGATACAGTGTCATTCGACCTATTACTTGTATGCGCAGCCTATTATTCCTGCTACTGTGTTTGTTTCTGTGGACATTCATATTATTACTGTTGATAGGATGTGTGTTTGTGTTACTGTGACTGTACGTCAACATATTGTTGTCTTCATGTAGTTGTGTCTTTCTGCTTTTCCCGGTTTGGGGTTGTCACAGCAGAACTCCGTTCCGCTCATGGGTGGCGTATAGGTTTTATGTGCCGGGCTACCAGTCCTGATGCACAACGTCCGACAATGATACTTCCATTCACGCATGTCTCCACGCAAACAACGCTCTATTTGGGAATCGCACCTACGTACTAGCTGACCTCCATAGGCCGCTCCATTGCACCCGGCGCAACATACCCTAGCAATCCTGTGTCCATAATCGCATATCTATAGTTTCTCCTGCACACCCGTGTTGAGTTTCCACACATAACAGCCATTATACACCTGATATCACAGCTATGACACACCTTTACACATTGCCCTCTCATGAGCATTGGGGCCCTATACACATTTTGTACCACCTCATGTATTCACAGGCTCACCATCCATTCATATTTGCACATACTTGCCTTTCCTGGGGTTATGGATTACAAACAATTTGCGGGTTACAAATGTAGGTGGTTGCAACATGTACTACATTCCGTCTGTTTACAATGTTGACGTAGCTCTTCAACAGTGTTATGGCCACTGGTATAGCCCTGCCTCTGGTGTGAAGAGCGGTGCTCTACTCACACTTGTGCAGCTTTATGTGACATACGCTGCGAGCACTTCATAATTCCTTACTTGCTCTGGATTCCCTTCACAACCCTTATGTTTGCTTTCGTCTTTTGGCGTTCCTTACATATCTATCTATCTATCTCTATATATATATATATATATATATATATATATATATATATATATATATATATATATATATATATATATATATATATATATATATATATATATATATATATATATATATATATACATATATATGTATATATATATATATATATATATATATATATATATATATATATATATATATATATATACCAACCAACTGTCACATCTGTTGACAGGACTATTGCATTGCATACCTGTAGTGAATTTATAATAGATGTCCAGAATAATATTCATTGTATCTATAAATGAATGAAATAGTCAAATGGGAAGGGAAACATGTGGAAACCACCCCCCAACCTGCATTATGTAGTGGAACCACTCCCCTCCCTAAATTATGTAGCGCCGACCCAATAATGTGGTCAGAGGTGCCCAAACACCTGCATCTGTAAACACAGGTAGAATGTTAAACTCTGGATTATGAATATATATATATATATATATATATATATATATATATATATGTGTGTGTATATATAGATAAATATGTAGATATGTAATTGAATATTTCTGTTATGTCTGTGGATATTTATCTATACACACATCTATCTATATATATAAAAGTTACAGATGTACAAGACAACATACATTTGCTATGCTAATAGCTGCGTACACCTGCACAGGCCCACTTGCATCTACTTATTCTGATTTACATATGTTTACAGGCACTTCTTTGGGATTACATGTGCCTTATTCCTTATGACAGTACCACTTTGATGGAATCCGGTTAACGGACCCATGTGAACGCGGTCACCTATACATGTGTAAATGTTGGCTTTACAGCACAGAGGCATTCATTACACAATTAATATGTGCTGTAGTCGTACTTGAACCGGGAATGCCTTTACGTTGGGCGGATGCTGTAACCACTACACTATTGGTGTTCTGGCTCATTTATATGTATACCCATGGTTCATAGCTACTCTGACATATGCCTCACCACTTCCCTTACACAGCAGGCATCCATTCTCCTGCTGGGAAAACTGCAGTACTACAATTAGGACATTCCCTGTTTCTACTGCTCTGGACCCGTGCTGCAAGTCTACTCACTCCAAGGATATTCATAACTCCTACGCTTATAGTCCTCGCACATACACATGTTTGATTGTCAGGGTGCTCATGTGCTGGTCCGGGTTTAGGCTCGGCCGACTGTTGACTAGAACTGCCCTGGCACTGTTCAAAGATCAGATGTAGTACATGGACAGAGTTAGTCCAGAGTTCAACATTCTACCTGTGTTTACAGATGCAGGTGTTTGGGCACCTCTGACCACATTATTGGGTCGGCGCTACATAATTTAGGGAGGGGAGTGGTTCCACTACATAATGCAGGTTGGGGGGTGGTTTCCACATGTTTCCCTTCCCATTTGACTATTTCATTAATTTATAGATACAATGAATATTATTCTGGACATCTGTTATAAATTCACTACAGGTATGCAATGCAATAGTCCTGTCAACAGATGTGACAGTTGGTTGGTGTACTTCTGTGTACGGACCTCTCTGAAACTCGGGGACTTGTTTCTACAGTGACAGGGACAAGGCTATGACAACTCAGGGACAATCACGGACACTTCTACCATATTAGTACTATTAACTTGGAATGTGTTGACAGATTTGTAATACTACTAATTTTCTGCAGTTAAATGCATCTATTACTCTTCATTGTTGTAAGTAGTCATTCTCATTCAACACCTTTCCCCCAAAGGTCACTGGCTTTGTGAGTGGTTAAGGGGCTGGCCAGTTATTGTGCGAATGCTCTGACCATTGATATCGTTGACATTGTCATATGTACAGGTTGGGATGTTTTCTGGGGACTAGGGTTGCCACCTTTTCAAATGGCCAAGATGGGACATTTTCAGAACACACTTTCAGATTTTACAAGCTGACACATACCCATGGTCAGTACAACGGATAGAGCTTTACTTATTTGCCTACATAAAAGCCGATTGTTGTAGCGGTTTAGTTGCTGTTTCTTGTAACATTTAGGTATTGTAGATACTGCAATAATTATTTTCAACTATTACATAGCATATGGGACATAATTATGTCATACAATCCCAGGACATTTGCCATTTGTAATGTATTTTGTCCGGACACAACTGTCCAAAGAGGGCCTGTCCCTCGCAAAGCGGGACAGATGGTAACCCTACTGCAGACACCAGATTGTTTGGGCCAACACATAGCCATGGTCAGTGCAGGTTTAGAACATTCATTTGTTTCCTAGCTGTGAGCCTTATACCTTTGGCACTTTTGTTGTCTGCCTGTTTCTTGTACGAATTACGTTTATTCTATCCTGACGTGACCGCTTTAGGCAACTGTTACATGCAGTATGGTACATAGTTATTTCCTACGATCACAGGACATTTGGCATTGTATCATCGTTGGTCAGGTCACACCTACACACAGATTAATTGTCCCTCACACAGTGGATCAGGGGGTATCCTGTTTACGTCAGTGCCTTCATCACCCTTATACCATGTGCCGCTATGCGAATGTGTGCAATATATTCTCTCGCTTATTCATGTCGGGACACGTGCGTCACGGGCAGGTGTTTGATCCTGGGTAGTAGGTTCTGTATGACCATCTAGGGCTGGACAGTCTCATGCACCATTACTGCACATTCAAACTTGTGTCTAGATATCTACATGACTGGACTTCGTGTCTTCCATTCTAATGTTTACACAGGTTACTTATCCCATGAGGGATGTCCCAAAAATTGAACAAGACCAAAACAAGACAAATACCGACCATTCTTCTGGCATTATGAAAATGTGCTGGGGGTTTTACATGCACGAGATACATAGTTTGCAATCCTGAAACTGCCTAGGGTGACACTACCTACTACATATGCATAGTGGTCACTATGTGTAGATGTGGCTGCACCAAACCAGTAGGCCAAGTATGGCTGGATTTGGTGGACTTTCAGGTATGGGAGTGGGTTGTGTGCTGTGAAGGGGATGCTGGGTAGTCCATTATGCATCCAGGTATGTTTCATTTGATATGGCCAGTTCCATCAGGACCAATCTGTGAGTATGTGCCGGTGACATGTCTATACATTTGTATCGCACATTTTAATATTCATATGTTTGTGGGATTGTGTTCTACAGTATGGCCTGTCTGGTTGTATTGCAGATGTTTACACATGTTTTTGTGTTTCTTTCTGCTTCACCCGCTGCTCCCTCATACACCTCAGTTCACCTATTCTGCATACGACACAGTATTGCCTTGGAGGATTGTACCATTACCCATCCCCCCCACACACACATATTCCTGACACTCCATACATCGCTGCTTTGGTTGTTGGCCCATGACACGGCCAGAGTAACACATTGCATACCCTACATATGTCAGGTACCTGTATGGTTGTGTGGACTACCCTGCCATGTTTGCTTTCCACATGCTTCACCTCACGAACATAGGTACATGCCCATACTTAACTTTCATTACATGGTTGGTATACCCGGGTAATGCCCGTTCAACTGTGACACATCCTGAAAAGTTCGGCTTGTACCGCTGATGTGCAGATTTTGGCAGACTGTTCTAATCATTGGTAGGATGCCACCTTTTCCTATGTCCAGGATGGGATATATTCCGGACACATATCCGAATATACTGGACAACACGTACCCACAGTCAACGGTATGGATAATACTGTTCCTTTCAGCCTACATGTTGCCTTATTGTTGTAGCAGTTTATATGCTCCTTCTGTTTCATTTACATGCTTATTCTATTTCCTGTCACATTTGGTATGTGAAATATGGACATACCTTTTGTATGTGACTATTGTATGCCTTGTGGGATATGATTCAGTCATATGGTTGCTAGATATGTACATTTATCATGTATTTTGTTATGGACACATCTGCCCAGCTGTGTACCCTCCCTCACACTATGGGTCAGCTGGTGACCCTAACCATTGGGCTGGACGTACCTATTGGTGGCGCGCTAACATATGATGCGTTTCACTTCCACTTGGTATAGCTATCTACACTGCGTTGGACTACGGGCACACGGTTTTCCATGTCATTTGTTCGTGGGATAGGGACCCGTTATTCCCTACCGTGCATTTGTGTTTGCTTCTTCATTTTGTGTTCACAGGAACTATCTTGCATGCTTTGCTACGTTTCAGTATCCACGGACACTTACAGATGTGATTACTATCTTGCAAGTTGTTATGTGCAAGCATTTTAGGTTGCACGTTGACAGCTGGCATTTCCATGCCTCTGTGCGGCACTTCGACATGCCCTATGCACTCGCGCTCCTTTCCTATGCATGTGACTGTGGCGGCGGCGTGCCTTCATTAATATGCATTTGGCGCTACTGCACCATCTTCAGCCGCACTGTCGGTGCAAGCCTACCATCGGCCTTGCGCCGAGCTTCTTGAATCCCGGGGGTAGTTTATCCTACTTTGTCACATTTAGCAACATTGATTTATTTTGCTATTAAAGCAAGCAATAATGCCCAACAGGGTGTGTGTTATTGTGAAAATAATGCCAGCCCAAGGGTGCAACATCGAGCCTCTATACCCATGGAAAGGCATTATTTCCAGAATAACACACACCCTAGAGGAAATTATTGCACTTAGAGAATGGGCTGTCTATAAAATTGTTGTGTTTTAGTTGCTTATTTATTTATTACTTTTTTATATATATATTTTTGATGTAAAATAGTTCCTCCATCTAGTGTTCCAAACTTGCTGTAGTATGTTATTAGTGTTGGAGGAAGCATTTTACATCCAAAATATAACTCTTTAAAAATATCCAGGTTTGTTCTTTGTTTTTGACCCCTTACTCTTAAAATGCTTGGTTTGTTGCCAGTCTTTGGAGACTGAAGTTACTAAATAATGGCATACATTTGAGTTTCAGACTATTGTTTTCTTCAAAAGATTCATGCTAACACAAATCCTTTTATTTAAGCAAGTTTGTGTTTGTAATTTTATAAGAACAATAATTAACTCTGTTCCTATTTTTGAGCCTTTGTTCCCCCTTATTTTAGGCTTATCCAGATTTGTTCAGCTGAAAGGTTCAGAGGTATGCAAACCTCTTTACTGCTACTCCTTCTGCCAGTGGTCTCTCTTACTCACTCACTCTCTCTCTCTCTCTCCCAGTTACACCTCTGTTTCAGAAAATACATATTTACACAAATCCTAACATTCAAGTAAAATATGTTCCTATTTTGAGCCTTTGTCTGCTGTTTATTTTAGGATTATTTTAGAGAGAGCTATTGAGACATTATTTTATACTCAGAGCTATAGTTATCCCACTCCACAACGGGGGATCCACCTTGGATCCTGGGAACTACTGCCCCATCAGTCTGACGAGCCTGATCTGCAAGGTCATGGAACATATTTTCATGGAACTTATAAAGAAAGACATTGGCAACCTTAAAACACTGGACCCCACCCAGTTTGGGTTTGTGAAGGGCTGATCTTGTCTCCTTAACCTTATTGACTTTTTCGAATCCATCTCCAGAGCCGTGGACGAGGGTAAGACAGTCCACACAGCCTATCTGGACCTCGCCAAGGCCTTTGACACCATCCCCCACTCTGGAATCATAGATAAACTTACTAAGCTAGGCATTAATCCCTATGTCGCTTGATGGGTTGCCAACTGGCTTACTGACAAAACCCACACTGTAAAAGTAGCTGACTCCAAATCCAGCTCCAGACAAGTGACAAGTGACATACCTCAGGGTTCAATCCTGGGACCTCTCTTGTTTGGCATCTACTTCTCTGAAGTACAAGCCAACACTAAGGGACTCTGGCTAACAAAGTTCGGAGATGACTGCAAACTGGGAGCCATTATTGAATCCCCAAATGATGTGGATACTCTACAAAAGGGCCTTACAGAAACAGATGCTTGTTGCCAGAGCCATGGGCTGAAGCTCAATGCCAAGAAATGTATAGTTATCCCCTTTGGGAAAAAAAACATGTACCCATGGATTATCACATAGGTGGCAGTACACTAAACACCGAAAGTGTGATAAGAGACTTAGGGATACAGGTGGACAATGGTCTCACCTTCAATAACCACATCGCCACAACAGTCAGGACATCCTTCTATGTGGCACACCTCATTACTAATGGCTTTTCATCCAGAAAAAAGGAGGTCATTGTCCCACTGTACTCATCCCTCATTAGACCCATTATAGAATACAACACCCCACTTGGTATGTACCTCTCAAGACATCTACAACAACTGGAAAGGCCGCAGAAATACCTCACTAAAAGACTCACAGGCCTAAAGCAGATGCCCTATGCTGACCACCTTAAAAAACTCCAGCTATACTCAGTCGCATATCGTCTACTCCGAGGCATTCTCTGCTTAACATACAAAGCCATGTCAAACCCAGAGCTGTCGAACATGCTACACTTAAAGAAATCGCAATCCCTCAGAGCCACATGCTCCAGGGATCTAAATCTTGTCATCACAATAAACAAAACATGCTGGAGGGATAGAGTCCTGACCCAGAGACTCCCCAGATGCTGGAATAGACTGCCCAACATGTCAAGCAGAGCGCCTCTTTGGCCCTCTTCAAAAGGAACCTTGATGATTGGATGGGAGAAAGGAAATTCACCCCAGGGATCACGTCAGTCGCCCTGCTAGACAGGGGTCCAGGGAAGTAAATAGTGTGGGAAGAAATAACCAGGGAATTGTTATGGCTAGGCTTGTATAGGCCCTAGGGCCGATAGCCTAGTACCAACCTGTGAACCTATGAACCTATGAACTAGGCAGCACTTTTGCTGTTTGAGCTAAGTGTCAAACCTCTCAACTGTCCAGATTTTTGCAGAATGTTCAGATTTTTGGCTCATATATTTAGTCTCTTCCTCAGAACATTTGTACCTTTCTGGCAAATCACTGAGGATTGAAGTAATTAAATAATGACAGACATTTGAGTTTTACACTTCATATCCTTCAGAAAACACATGCGAATGGAAACCCTGTTATTCTACCAACTTTCTAGTTTATAAGAGCAATATTTAAAAATCTGTCCATATTTTTGGTCTTTTATCCCCCTGTTATTTATGGCTCTGTCCAGATTTCTTGTGCCAAGAGGTTGGGAGGTATGGTCAAGGTATACAAACCTCTTAACTGATTCTGCTGCTGCCGCAATAGATTGCTCAATTGCTCTCACTCTTCACTCTCTCTCTCTATCTCTCTGTCTGTGTGTCTCTCTCTCACACACACACACACACACACACACACACACACACACACACACACACACACACACACACACACACACACACACACACACACACACACACACACACACACACACACACACACACACACACACACACACACAGTTTCTTCTGCTTTTATGCATACATTCACTCACACAGAAAGGAACATAAACACACACACACACACACACACACACACACACAGTTTCTTCTGCTTTTATGCATACATTCACTCACACAGAAAGGAACATAAACACACATACACACACACACACACACACACACACACACACACACACTTTTTTTGGTTTCATTTATTTTTTTTTAGACTCGCTAAACATTGTAAGAAAGGCTCAGTTGATCTCTATCTCACTCTTATACATGCATACACTCAAACACAAACATAAACACATACACACACTTTTTTTTTTATTTTCTTTTTTATTTTATACTCACTAAACAGCAAAAGCGCTGCCTAGTGCATGTAAAATAATGACTCAATCACTCTCTCTTTTACTGACATGCACACATACACTCTCACACACACACATAAACACATGCACAATCCGCGGTGGTGGTGCTGTGGTAGCATTGTCGCCTCATAGTAAGACGCTGTCCGGTTCAATTCTCAGCTAGAGCATCTTCTGCGTGGAGACATGCGTGAATGGACATACCTTAGTGGAAGGTTGTGCATCAGGGCTGGTAACTCGGCATGTAAAAATCAACTACCAATCATTAGCGGACCGGAGTTCCGCTGTGGCGACCCCTAACCGGGAAAAGCCGAAAGACACAAACAAACACTCTTTTTGTAATTTCCGTCTTCTTTTTTTATATACATTTTACACTTGATAAAAAGCAGAAGCTCTGCTTAGCAAGCATAAAATAATGGCAGCCGTTAGTTGTTTTCAATCTGAGCTCCACAGTAACTTGATATGGTGCCGCAAAGTGGTGGACTAATTTTTCAGCAGGCATTACCTGTAGACTAACACCCTGCTAGAGAACATTTGTTCCCTAATCAGGGTGCACTTTACAAGTTGCTATTTCTCTAATATAACTTAATGAACTATTAAAGAACTATATAGGAAAATAACTGCAACATTCCTCTTGCTTCCAAGTTTGATATATGCATCTACAATTTTCACTAATCTTCATACTGCACTAATGAACAAGTTTGAACAGTTTTATAATAAAATAAGTACATTTGTTTTAGTCTCCCAAACTGAACTGTTCACTGCATTCCTCTGCAGAATTTTAACTAGCAAAAACTACTACACCACATGCAATATCCACAGCTTATAATGGCACATAAAATACTACACCATCCATCAGACACCCCAGAGATTATTAAAAGAAGAAAGTCATATAAACCTAAAAGAAACCTTCAATCAAAGGGCAAATATCTAGTGCAATCCCAAAAATTGTGTAACTCACATGGGGGCTACTTATACTCATTAAGCACAGTTAAACTATGGAGCAGCATTCCCTTCACCATCAGAAAATCCTCATTTTAAAGACCAAACTCAAACTAAAGCTAAGTCATACTAGTGTTTGCAATCGTTCTGGCACTCCAGGATTAATAAGCCCAACTACTCAAGAATTCCTCTTCTTACTTACTAAACTATTTCTTCACACAACTGTTTTTTTTTATAACTTACTGAAATATTTTACTGTTCTCCTCTCATGAGAAATGTATGCTTTATTGTTCTCTTAGCAGCGTACATAGCACGAATACAGATGCAGATCACATGACTGTATCTCCCAAATATTTGATACCCACTGCTGCTTAGTGATACTGTTATACTTAATGTTGTCAATTTCCTCCTTCAGTGACATTCTTAGTATGCTCCAGTCTCACTGCTTAGAACTTACCACAGTTTATAACTTTATGTGATATTGACTGTTTATTCAATTTTAATAAACACCATTATTTTTGAATTACTTTCTTTAGAGTTTGTTTATACTTTGCAATATTGTGCATATACTATTTCTTGGAGCTTTTCTCCCCTGGGGAAATTGAAAATGGGCAATGTACACAGCCAGCCTTTCTTAGTAAACAAAGGCGAAGAAAATAAAATAGATTCAATATAAAATTATTGTTTTTCTTTGCTCATTCTTCTGTGTGTTTGGCATTTCATAAGACGGATAGATAGATAGATAGATAGATAGATAGATAGATAGATAGATAGATAGATAGATGGATAAAAAGATAGACAGACAGAGATACATATATAGATATTTGCTCTGCTATCTCTGTATCATGTTGTACTCTTTTTCTTGCAGCAATACCTTCAAGAGGTGAAAGGAGAGGTTTATAGCCAGCAGCAGTTAGTTTCCCACATATGAGATGTCATGACTCAGATTCTTAATCGCAGTGTTAAGACATATTCAGTTATGACTGTCCTTCCATTTTGTTCCTTTATTGTAGGCCTGTCGTGATAAGTTTGTCCATAGGTACCTTTACATTATTCCATCTTTGCCTATGTTTGGCTGAGATTTCTGAGAGTGATGAGTCTGGGATTATCTCTCTAGTGAAGGGCTCAGGCTCTTTAGCAGCAGGTATCCCACCTTCATGAATGAGGAGAATGAGCTACAGCTTGAGCACATTATGGATGCTCTGGTTGAGTGAATAATGGGCAGATATGTGGCTGATGTGGAGAGACTTCTGGAGCCAACAGCAGAGTGTCTCAACTAGCTGGCTGCTAAGATCAGGTGACCATGTGAGGATGTGGTCCATACCACTAAAATCTCTGATCCATAATGTGGGGATGTATCCCTGTAATATCCATGATACACTACCCTGTCACAAGGCATGTGTGGTCCCTTTCTCTTGCTTTACCCTGTGCATTGTCCATCTCTCCTCATTACCATTTGTCTACCTTCTGTGCATTCTGCCATTCCAATGTCTCCATCCTAGTATGTGCACCACTCGCACATTATAACATCTTGTTTTCCTACTCTTTATTTTTCTTTTTATTCGTCTCCCTCTACATTTAATTTTATTAAGAAAAGTCTCTGCCCTTAATTCCCTTTATGCTCATCCTACACATCTCTATATATGACACTTTAATTCCTCAGCCCGTTAGTCCTACCTTCCTATGCACCCCTTTACTTCCTTTATAGTAGTCAAACAAGTATCCTCATATGTAGTCATCACAGAAGTGCATCTGCAAATATTTGGCTACTTAGCTATGCAGCACTTGGTGCTGTCCTGCCCAGAGATGCATTAACACACATAGTCTAGGTTACACTCAAAATGGTCTGAGTTCATGTTTTCTTTTGTTTTTTTGAAAGATTGCTCTCTGTGATGCATGGAGAATCTATAGACTGTTTCCTAAACATCTGATTATGCATTTCACTGTATGACTAGACACACCTATGTACTTGCTGTTTTGCTAATGTATGTACCCTTAAGTGGAGCTAGCTGCTCATAAGTGCAGCATATTTTTGTGTGGATATCTATTATCTATTCTGCTGTCACACAGTGGCATTAGCTGTCCAGATGTATGCAGGAATGAGGCCCATTCCTTTGAATCATATGCAGAGTCACTGCATTTTGTTTCATTTTTTTACAGTAATTTTGGTGCTATTAACTGGTATCCCATTTTCACGAAAAAATTGTATTTTTCCTTCTGTTTTTCTTATTCTGCTTGAGCTGTTAAGAAAAGAAAAGAAAACAGTTAAGGACCAATTATTGGCTAATGTAAATATGCACAGTTTACTATTCTCACTGTAGCATTGTTGTCAGCAAACAACAGACTAGTTGCAGCTGTCTGGAACCCAACTGCTATTATTTTGCAAATGTTTTATTGATTTCAAATAAAATAAGGGTGTTATAATAACATTCCTTCAAAACATGTGTTTAAAACTTCTGAGATTGTGAACCATGATCATTTAGGACTGAACTTGGAGGGGGTTGCTATATGTGCATTATTGATTATTATCATTACTACCATCATCATTATCATCATCATCATAATCATTAATTTCATAGATTGGCAATTCCACTGGACACAATTGTCCCTTTTCAGAAGTAAACTGGAAGCACTGTTACTCAGAGCCACATAGCAGGAGGATGGAGGCTAAAGGAATCAAACTTTGGATTAGTAGTAAAAGGCTGTTAAAATCTCATAGCCTTAATCTTCTGCTCCACCTGCCAGGTATGTTTATAATCTCATGGGTACTATGAAATAAGTATTGTTGGAGTTAATTAAAAAAATGTTTTATGCTTCACGAATTTTATACCATGGTGAATCAGGCCTAGGGCTTTTTGCAGTGCTGTTGAGCATATTTATAAATAACTTCATCTGATACATGCATGTCATCTCTGCTTGTCTCTTTGTACATGATTGTGCTTTGAAAAGATCATCTGATCACAGTGCATCTCTCTGAAACCCATGTCATAGAACCTTACAATTTTTTGAGGGTGATTCATTATGATATCATCTAATGCTCAGTGGTGAGGATGCTAAAAATGCTGCTTGGCTGCCACATGAGATTTAGAGATTATTTCCAAAACATGCAAGCTATATAACGCTGCTGGACTGTGAAATGTAGTTTGGTTCCCTTAACTAAGAATAGTCTAGACAAGCAACTAAAGCAGATAGCTGCTTAGTGCAGAACATCTTGAGCAGTGATACTAAGAGAGTTAGGCAATGTTAGCTCTATTAGAGTATAGAAAAATTTCCTTGGGTATTTCTCTTTAAATATTTAACAATAAATGTTCTTTAAAATAGCAACAACTCAGCTATTATTCTTACTCCTAGACTCCAGATAGCACTGGGTACACCTTGGCTCATAAGGCTGGTTGCTTATCCAAGAAATTATCTGCATAGCTTATAAACTTCTGATCCAATCAATTTTATGCCAAATGGCATTGAGTTAAAATCAAAGTCTGCTTCCTAAAGCTGATATTCATAACTTGGAGCAACACTACTATTTCCCTCAAAAGCATAGCAATCAGCATCAAAATGGAAAACATGGCACATCCCATATATGTCTACTCATCCTCTGGAACACTCTTCTTATCTACTTACAGCGAAGTGTTGATTTCAACTTTGCTACTGATGTCAAAGCCTACCTTTCTGGACCAGCCAAAAGCTGCTGTTTCTGACCAAGATGGGAACTGGTACAATGCTTACATATCCAAGATGATCATCCTCTGATGCCCTGTCAGAAGAGTCAGAACCGACTGTTTAATGTCCATGTGTGCCAGACATTTTCATTACATCTTGCAGACTCTTTGTCTCACCCTACCTTCATGGCATGAGTCACACTCACTACCTCCTGTGTCAGAGGAGATAATATGGGGCATAGGCAGCCAAAATATTAGCATTATTTAGAAGTTTGATGTTTTCATTTCCACTGCTGTTGTTAAGTGATGGCTAATAATTCCAGATGATTCATATGCCTGTATGTGCTTCTACTCTGCAACTTTTGCACTGATCAAGTTTGATAAACATTCCATTTAGTGTTACTATTTTTGAATTTCTACCCTTTAAAAAAAGGACCAGAGAGACACAGAAAGATAGTGTTGTAGATAAAAATAAAAACGTCATGACTGAACACAATAATACCCAATACGCCAATAACAAATAATATGTATAATGACAGTGATATAAGGCAATATTTGTTGCACAAGTGATATAGCCAACATGTGCATACACAGGACATGGTCCACATGTTGTCATTCTCCTTTGGAATGTGCACATACTTTAAGTAGGAAAGGTGTTACATATATTATAAGTTCAGTATGTGTATAATTTTTTGTTCCTATTCAGAAATCCCTGCCCAAGGTTATTTCTGTGTCAGTGTTATTTCCATTCAGGAAACAGCACACAGGCAGCTAGCTAGCTTTACATATAACACGTGAATTGGGCATTCTTTGTTTTCAAAGAAAAGGGGCCAGATTCACGAAGGCTTCCACAGAGTCTAAGAGTAGTGTAAGACGGCAGACAGCCAATATGTCTGCCGAGCAATCCAGCAACAGCTGGCAGGGGCGTGCATGAGAGCTCCTAAGACTACTCTTGCACAGACAGTGTTATGTTATGCAAATTACCTAATTTGCTGCTGAAAGCTATGCAAATGAGGTAAATTTGTGATCCAGGAAACAGTAACCTGTCCGTGGAAGAGTAGAGTTATTTGTAGAAATGTACTCCGTCGGTAATGGAGTACCGTTCTGCAAATAGCAAAACGGAGCTATGACAGCTCCAAATAAAGGATGCATCCAGTTGAGGAAGCATGCCAATGGCCAAATATAAGGGCATTGGCATTTTTATCATTTGAAAATTAATAAAAATCAAATTTTTTTCCCCCAATCTCCGATGTTTAAGTGTAGCACAGCGCCGCGCAAACGTGCGGCACTTTAAAAAACAGAAAATAAATAAAAAAATAGCCAAAAATAAGCATTCTTATTAAACATATTATTCTGCCATGCAGGAGAATGGCAGGCTGAAGACAACATGGCTATTGAGTAGTGGTTGCTAAGGGGGGAAGCTCAGTTTGAGAGATGTAACCAAGCATTAGTAGGCAATCCTATGCAAATGAGGATAAGAATAGTGAATCCCAAATTTCCCTGGCATGTGAGCCATGTCCCTAGTGTGTAAGTGTAGGAGTAGGGGACTAGTAGAGTAGAAGATAGGTGACATCATGAGGGGGTATGTCTGAAAGACTATAAGCTTATTGGAGCAGAGTGGCTTGTGTTTACTGTGAGTTAGTCAGGATTGGAAGAGGCGTGTCTACAGTTTTCCTAGCTGAAATCCACCGTGTGCGCGTGTGTGCACACCTGTAAACCTGTGTAAGCCTGTGTGCATGCGTGTGCACCTGTCTAAGCCTGTGTAAGCCTGTGTGCGCATGTGCACTCATGTGCGCATGTTTGCGCTTGTTTGCATGGTGCTGCCCCTCATGGAAACAGAAAGGGAAAAGGAAGGAAAAGAAGTAAGAAGTTAACCAAGGAGAACTAGCAGAGATGCCAGGTGAAATAAATCAGAATCAGCCATATACACAGGCAGTGCATTAGCCCAGCCCAGCCCAGCATTTAAAACTCTGCAAACAACATTCCCCCATGTTTTTCTCAAAAACACTGCAACACTGCAGTATGCAAAGAGAGTGAAAACTTAAAAAGCTTAACTCAGACAAAAAATGTTAGGGGCTGCCATTGCTATTATAAGTCAAATTAGGTGCTGAGGGTGGTGCCATTGCGAATGCTGCTGAGCAACCCACAGTGAGGAGACAGAGAAGAGTGTACAGACCCAGGGTAACCTACCTGGGGCTACATGAGCTGGAGATAGTGGAACGCTATAGAGTGGACAGAGACCTCCTGCAGCAAATGGTTGAGCTGTGCACGCCACACCTCACACACAGAACCAACAGAGGGGATCCCATCCCAGTGGAAACCAAGGTATGTGTTGGCCTAAGAATACTAGCAACAGGTACCTTCCAGAGACCAACTGGTGATATGATGGGGATTTCACAGGCATCAGCATCCAGGGTACTGCACCAGTTCCTGAATGCAATGTCAGCACATGTCGGTGATCATGTATATTTCCCCAATTCCCGTGAGGCATTGGTCAGCAATATGAGTCTCTTCCAGCAAATAGCAGAATACCCTTTGGTAGTGGGTGCAATTGTCTGCACACACATACACATCAAAGCACCAGATGGTGAGCGGGGTAGGTCCTATATCAACCACAAGGGCTTCCCCTCCATCAACTGCCAGGTCATGGGCGATGCCCAGGGCATAATACTGAATGTGTGTGCTGGCTGCCCTGGAAGCTACCATGATTCCCATATCTGGCATCTGATGCAGCTGTACCAGATATTTTCCAGTGGGGACATCCCTGATGGTCACATAGTGGGGGATGCTGGATACGCACTGAAGCCGTGGCTGATGACACCCATCAGAAATGCACACACACCTGAACAAGAACTCCATAATGAGGCACACGCACAAGCACAAAATGTAACCGAGAATGTGTTTGCGATGCTCAAGTCACGGTTCCAGTGCCTGGACACATCTGGTGGAGCTTTGCAGTATTCACCAACTACATCTACCCAAACTGTCATGGTATGTGCCATGCTACACAATATGATCCTGCAAAAACAGCTGCAGCAGGAACAGCATGGGGAAGGGCCAAACAGCCCCCCACCATTGCCAAGGCCATCACAGGCAGAGCGTGAATCGGAGGAGGAACAACCTGAGCCTGCCCCAGTAGGCAGAAGGAGGCATGCCCAGTATGCCTTGGCCTTGGCAAAGAGGCAACGCATAGCACATACACTGGCTCAGTAGGAACCCTGGAAATGATACCTCTCTCTGACTCGCACATAAAATAAAAAGGATGCCTAACTTGACACTACCTGTTTTCAAACATGTATAGGGAGTGTACTATGTGCATCCAACATAGGCAGCCCTGCAGCACCACCTGAGGCATGATTGCCATGTTTTAAGCAATATAAAGCAGTGCTAAGCAGCTTTTACCACTATTTAGTATATGTAAACAAAATTGCCCACGCTAACTAGCACAACATCGGGCAACATTGAGCAATGTTGAGCAAGGTCTGGCAAAGTCGGGCAAAGTTGAGCAAAGTCAGGTAAACATGCTCATATTTGCTTTACTGTTCCTTAAGCAGTCTGGTCTGCCCAGCATGAAAATAAAAAGCAGTGACAGGGCTCGAGCTCAGGATACTGTGAACTATAGTCACAGTAGTGAACTACTAAGCCATTACAGCATTTCACTGGCACAGGCACAGCAGGACAATTGTACAGTAATGCAAACACAAAGAAATGCTGTATCATGCCCCTAAAGAGGCATATAGGTAACCTCCCTCACAGGCCTATGCAGACAGAGAACAGCAGGCCAGGCGGTGTGATGTGGTTGGGTAGGCTATGAATTCGCAATCTAATATGCGTGACATTGGACACTAAGATCTGCAGTACAGTAGTATGCCTCAAGCCAGTACAATAGGCAACAGTACAAACTGAAATGGTGTACCTTACATAGCAGTGCCGGCCTAGCAAATGTGTATAAGTGTCAGGTGAACCCCTCATCCTATGTACACCCACAGTAACAATCAGGTGTGCCCCCGGGTAGAAATGTACAAAGAATAGCTGTCCCCCCATATGTAGAAATGTTGATAAGTCTATGCAAAGTGTCTCATGGAAGCCCTGCAGGCACAGCATGATTCTTGTTGTTTTATCACACAAAGGTGAGCCCTGCTGTAAAAATACAACTTGATTTTCCACACACATATAGTATAAATGTCTATACCGGGCATGCTCACACACTTCAACAAATGTAGTGGATTTCATTTAGCATCACACTGAAAGGTCATACTGGGCATAATCACACACTTAAATAAATGAAGCAAATGTCAGGCAACAACATACTGAAAGGTCATACTGGGCATGCTCACACACTTAAGCCATGTCTGAGTACAGCAGTGGGCCACACATATCTGGCAGTTGCATGTTTTAGCCCAGGAACCTGTCACTATTCATCATTCCTGCCTTGTGCACACAGTTATATGAAAACAGACAAATATAATATATTGGAACCCTGTCATAATCACATTATAAAAGTACATAAGTTGTTAACAGAAAGTGAAAAAGCAAATAAGATCAATAAACCTGCAATCAGTATCATTACTAAACTATGTGCACGCCAAATATTTTCCAATCCATGTTCCGGCAAAATAATCTGTGAAGGAGTCCATAGAAAACCATGACGCTAACTTCAGCTATGTCATAAATAGCAATGTACACTCATATATGTCCTGAGTCAGTGCAAACTGTAAATGACTGACATTGCCAACATCCTGTCAGACAGGCTCATACATACATACCCTCCTCTCACTGACAAAAGGCCCTATCATCATACCTGGAGATTGTGAAAGCACAGATATCACATATAGAATGGGTAAACAGCTCCTTCTAAACCTGAAAACACGGCATCTATGGGATTACATTGTTTCTCTAGCTGTGTCATAAGTGAACTCCAGAACAAACAGACCCTTCACCTGAACAGTCTGTTGAGCCTCACCCTCTGTACAGGATATGAAACTGTTGAATGTGTTACAGCAACATTTGTCACACTCCACAAGTTTTGGTGCACAACAGACCATGGAAACTATTGTCTTATAAGCCTATTAAGCCTGATCTGCAAGGCCATGGAGTCCATCATGATGGAACTCATAAACAGAGCTATTGGGAGCCTACAAACACCCAACCCTACCAATTTCGGTTTGGTCATGGGCAGATTATTGTTCCCAAACCTGCTAGACTGTTTTCAAGGCAGTCACCCAGGACATACATCAATGAAATGAGCTACACACGTCCCACATAGACCTTAAAAATCCCTTTGCCAACATCCCAGACACATGTCATATCCACAAAATCAACAACCGGTGCATAAATATGTCTGTCATCTGATGGATTGCCAACTGGGGCACAGATAGATCACACAAGGTAAGAAGTGTGGTCTCCTGTACAAGCTGGTAACAACTGCTGTCCCCTGTGGCTCAGTCCTGGGACCCCTCCTGTCTGGTGTATACTTTTCAGAAATACAGTCAAAAACATGAGGGCTATGTTTAGCAATGTTTGTGGATGACTGCCAAAAAGTTGTCATAATCGATGTTTGGGATAACAGAGACATCCTTCAAAAGGGACTCAGTCAGACAGATGTAGTGTCAAAATCATGGCCTCAAGCTACAGTCATACAAATACCACATAGGTGCCAACACCCTAAATATGGAGGTGATAATAAGGGATCTATGGACAAATGTGAATAGTCATCTCTACTTCCAGAAACACATTCACAAAGTAGTCAGAAAATCATGCTATGTGTTCCCACAAACTGCCAAGGTCTTTGCATGTAGGTCAAAGGAGGTTCCCTCTACTCATCAGTCATCAGACCCATCAGAGAGTACCACAACACACTTGCGATGAATCTGGCTAGGCACCTAGAGCAGCTGGAAAGATCACTGAAGTACCTCAACAAGAGGATTACTGGCCTTAAACAGTTGCCCCATGCAACAAGACTGAATTTAACTCAATCTGTACTCTGTTGCATACTGTCTACTCAGGAGATCTCTGCCCAACAGACAGGTCCATGTCATGGCAACACTCAGATCTGCTCTGAGTTACAGCTCAATGGCACTAAATATACAGACCCAACTGATATTGCCAACATCCTGGCAGACAGGATCAGGGTTAACTTTACCCCCCTCTCACTCATGAAAGAGCACATCTCTATAATGGAAGACTGCAAAGTTGCTGTCATCACGGCTGCACAGGTAAAAAACACTCTCCAAAGCCAGTATCACAGCATCCACGAGACCAGATAACTTTCCAGGCTGTGTTCTACACAAACTACAGAATGAACAGGCACCACACTGACATATCATGCTCAGTCATAGCCTCACCTCAGGCTTTGTGCCTGCTGAATGGTGCACAGCAATGGTTATCCCACTACACAAGGGTGGAGACACCATGGACCCCAGGAACTAGCGACCCATTAGCCTGATGAGCCTGCTGTTCAAGGCCATGGAATGTATCATCATACAACTTATAAAAATGACATTGGTAATCTCCAAACTCTGGGTCACAACAATGTTAGGTTTGTAAAATGCAGATCATGTCTCCTAAACCTTATAGATGACATTGAAGCAGTCACCAGAACTGTAGACAAGGGAAAGGTGGTTCACGCAGCCTATGTAGATCTTGCCACGACTCTCAACACCATCCCACACTCTGGAATTATATATAAACCCACTAACCTAGGTATAAATTGCTATGTCACAAGATGGGTTGCCAACTGGCTTACTGACAGAACACACACTGTGAAAGTAGCAGACTCCAAGTATGACTTTGGACCAGTGACAAGTGCAGTACCACAGGGTCCAGTCCTGGGTCCTGTCCTGTTTTGTATCTACTTCCCTGAAGTAAACTTTAACATGGAAGGTCTGTGGCTAATGAAGTCTCCAGATGACTGCAAACTAGGAGCCATAATTGTAAATTCTAAAGATGTGGACATCCTACAAAAGGGCCTCACTGAGACAGATGGCTGGTGTCAAAGCCATGGCCTCAAGCTCAATGCAAAAAAGTGCATTGTCATCCCCTTTGGTAAAAACTCTGTAGCCATGAACTACAACATAGGTGGCAGTATACTTAACACTGAAAGTGTGATAAGAGACATTGGGCCACAGGTGGACAGTGGACACACCTGTGATAATCGCATCTCCACATTAGTCAGGAAATCCTTCTATGTGGCACACCTTATCACAAAAGGTGCCTCATGCAGAATAGAAGAGGACATTGTTCCCCTCTACTCATAACTCACTAGATCCATAATAGAGTACAACGCCCCTTTTGCTATGTACCTCACAAGACATCTACAACAACTGGAATGCCTGCAGCAATACCTCACGAAGAGCATTAGCAGCCTGAAATATATGCCATACACAGAACATCTCAAAATGCTCCAGCTGTACTCTCTCACATATCGCCTACTCAGAGGTGATCTCTGCCTAACATACAAAGCTATGTCAAACACAGAGCTGTTGGACATGCTCCACATAAAACACTCACAATCCCTCTAATATTTGGCCCCAAAACCACTAGTGAAATACAAAAGGAAGGGGTGTATCCATTTACCTTATGGATACCCACACCTTCAGGTTAGTGGCACAACATGAGGCCTTGGAGACCATGCAAGTGCAACTAACATTGGGCAAAGCTGCTTGTCAGATTATAGCCTTCTACAGATCACCTACCTTGTCTCAGGAACCTCACTCAGTATTCCTGAGTACAGTGGAAAATATAAAGGTCCTATCAAACACCATTATATGAGGAGATTACAACTACCCAAACATTGAGTGGGAGAATTACTCGTGTACAATGTCCTTTGCCCAATGTTTTCTAGAGTTTAAAAACTCAAACGCCCTGGAACAGCCGGTCACCACGCCCACTAGAGGTGACAACATACTGGACCTGGTCATCACCAACATGGGGTACCAGTGTTCCACAACAGAGATAAACCTCTCGTTGGTAATATTAGATCATAATGAAATCACACTGGACATCCACATCCCACCTACCCCAGTCAAGGAAACCACTGTGAAGACATTTACAAAAGCAAACTGCACACTTCCCAAGACCACAGTGAAAAGTTCCAAAGACCCTTGCTATAGGATAATGCTATACAATCTACTGAATCATTTACAAGTGCATTATATGAGCATCTACAGGGATGCATGGATCGAGACATCCCAAATAAAACCAAGATACACTCCTCCAAAAATAAGAAACCAATCTGGTGGTCGTCACCCTTAAATAAACTATACAACAGAAGGAGGAAATGAACACATGATAGAGCAAACTTCACAAAAGGAAAGGCATCACTGATTCACTGATCATTATTAGGAAGACACAATGACCACTCATAAAATAATCCAAGGCCAGTTTCTAAAGACAAATCACCAAGGAATGTAAGACTAACAACTACAAAGCCTTCATTAGCTATACCAAACATTTAGGTGGCAACTTCCAAATATGCTGTCAGCTACTGAAAAATGGCAATAAATACACTGAACCAACTTACATTGCCCACATCCTGGGGGACAAGTTCAGTGCAAACCCCCCCATCACCCCCAAAAGGGCCTGTGTCCATCCCAGAAGAATGCAGAGCCCCAGACTTCATGGACATGCAGGTAAAAACAGCCCTCTCCAAAGCTAAGAACACAGCATCAATGGGACTAGATTGTGTCCCAGGCTGCGTCTTACACCAGCCCCAAAGGAACTACACCCTCACCTACATTCACTGTCCAGACTCAACCTTACCACAGGCTATGTACCCAAAGAATGGCATACAGCAACAGTCATCCAGCTCCACAAAGGGGGTGCCACAACAGAACCTGGAAACCATTGCCCTATAGGCCTACTCAGCCTCCTCTGCAAAGCTATGGAGCAAATTATCATGGAACCCATAAACAGAGACATTGGGGACCTCCAGACACTGGACTCTACCCAACTTGACTTTGTTAAAGGCAGATCCTGCCTCCTAAACCTAGTTGACTTATTTGAAACCATTATCAAGGACATAGATGGAGGTGAAAGTAGTCCACACAGCCCACCTGGACATCACTAAGGCCTTTCGACACCACTTACCAGCTTGAACATTAAAAGCTATGTCACAGGATGGGTGGCCAACTGGCTCACACATCAAGCACACATGTTCAGAGTTGCGGGTGCCATGAACGACTCTAAACCAGTCACAAATGTCATCCCACAGGTCTTGGTCCTAGGACCCCACCTGTTCAGTAGATGCTGCTCAGAGGTACAGGAAAGCACGGGAGGAGTATGGCTGAACAAGTTTGCAGATGACTGCTAACTGTGGTACATAATCGACTCTATGGCTGACAAAGACATCCTCCAGAAGGGACTTACAGAGACCGATACCTGGTGTCAAAACAATGCCCTCAAGCAGAATGCCAAAGAATGCATAGTTATCCCCTTTGGATAAAACAAAGTGCACACAAATTACCACATAGGTGGTAATCCGGTATGTATGGAGAAAGTAATTATGGCCCTGGGGATCCAGGTAGATAATAAACTCCCCTTTGATGATCACATGGCCAAAGTGTTTCGAAATTCCTTCTATGTAGCCCACCTAATGTCACCTAATGTAACCCACTTTGTCAAGTCTGATTATGTCACCATCCTACAAATATACCTGTGGAAAAAAAGAACTCCCTGTAATGTGTATAGTGTGTTGTGTTAATGTGTATTCCCCTAGTATTATAAAGTAGTTAGGTAGGGGTTTGAATTCTGCACTTGACAACTGTGTGTGATCTTCTTGGAGAGAAGCAACCTTTTTGGAGACTACTAAAACACCTTAAAAGTGGTATACTTATCCTTGCCAAGTCTGATGATGTCACCATCCTACAAATATACCTGTGGAAAAAACAAGCTCCCTGTACTGTGTATAGCGTGTTGTGTTAATGCATACTCTTCTAGTATCATTAGGTAGGGGTTTGAATCCTGCACTTGGCGAGTGTGTGTGTTCTCTATGTGTGTGACACTGTTGGTTAATGTGTTGTGGGGTTTGCTTTTACTACTGTATGACATATCACTATGGCAACAGTATGTGCATTGCACATGTCAGGTAGCTGTGTGGCAAATACATATGCGTACATGTGTCCTCAATTATTTCATAGGTGGGAACCCTGCTTTCTCCATGAACACATCTGTTATCTTTGCCAGAGTGTGCTGCCACTTTCCAGACCTTAGGTCACATCTGTATGCTTGTGACAAGCCCAGCCACTGCAGTGATCCCTGGCCTAGGTCATCCATGTCACACACACTCAATACAGTTTCTATTGAATAGTGTAAGTCAGGGTTTATGCCTGAGGTATATTTCAGACCTGTTCAAATACAGCAAAGTCTGTCAATGATGGCTATTCATTATAGGTGTACAACAACCTTTGTGGATATGCATGTAGACCCCTTATTGCTTATGTGATCCACCGAGGGATTTCAAAATACCTTTAGAAATATGATTACCAAAGGAGAGATGACATAACACTTGGCTGTATGTACACATCGGTACCTGTTCAACATGTTGGGGGCTACTACCTATGTGGTACTGTGGGGATACTATGTTTTGTAAAGGTGGATGACTATGCTTTAGTTGGCTTATAACTTTACAGCATGGGTTTGACAACCGGTATCTGTCTGCATGATACCCTTGTGGAGGATGTATGTGTCATCTGGAGAATGCATTATAGGCCACAGTATGCATTTCCAGACGTGGATGGACATATCCCTACTGTGTTTGCTTGTACCTAAGAGAGCTATATGCCAAACAGGAGTGGTCCCAGGAATAGGTGCAGGTGAATACAACTGGTTACTGGCATAGTATAGTACCTGAAGGATCCAAATGTTACTGTGTGTCCTACATCTGTGTGTCAGTCTTCAAGACATCATCTAACAATTGTTTATGGTCAGGCTGTTGAGGTTATGTATACTACCAGAATGCAAACCAATGACAGATAGTAACAGTATCACCCACAGCACAGTGTCAAACCATGTCATACACACGTGTGTACCCAAGTTCCAAAATGTGTGTAGTACAATGCATACTGGCCACCAATAGAAACTATGGAGTGTTAAAACTGTGTAATACAGGGCATGTCACCCTGCCCATGTGTCCACTATGCAGGTACATGCAGACAGTGCACCTCCACCATGTTCACAATTATACACCTGCAAATATGTGCTGCACACATCCCACACATACTGTTCACTCTCTAATGCATGCTGCCAATACTACACACATCAGCCAAGTGGCACGTGTGCAGACAATACACTATTGGAATTAACACTGGTGTAAACAATACTACATTAACAATCATAGATTTAATGCATCATGCCTGCTCTGCTACGCCTTCAAGGATATCATTAAACTTTACTGCTGACAACATGTTAACATTGCTATACTGCTATAAAGTCACCCTGTGCATCAGCACCATGTTAGCCTGTTCCTGCATCAATGTTACAGATGACAGGAGGTGGCACAGGTTTCATCATATGCACAGGGTGTGTTGTTGGTTTGCCAGAGGCCTACATTGAGCCATACAATTGAAATGTATATGTGTGTGTGTGTGTGTGTGTGTGTGTGTGTGTGTGTGTGTGTGTGTGTGAGGGCCAAGGGTACTGCTATGGGCAAATGTTGATGTAATGTGTGCAGGTATGTGTTAGCCCTTGGTGTCTGGTTTATTTATGTGTGTGTCTGCATGCACACAGTTCCACCGTGTGGCTACCATATACAGGGATTTGTGGGACAGCTACAGACTGTACCTGCCAAGCTTTACAGATCACCGTCTCTGGCCATGGATACGGTACCTGTGCCTGGCAGGGGTGCTACTGACAGTATCAGGTACTAAGCCAGACTGGGTACTATCCTCAGAGGTAGACATATGTACACTGGACCCAGGTCCCTGCTGGGACTGGCCAGAGCCACATGCACATGGTCTTCTAGGACGGTCTATGGACAGCCCACCCTGCAACATTATTGGGGCTGGTACTGGCACTACAGGAGTGGCTGTGACTTGAGGGATGTCCGCGGTGACTGCCAGCTGCTGATGTTGCTGGCATACATCCACGTTGATGGCTCAACCATCCCGCAGTGTCCTGACACATGGACATGACATTGTGGAGGACATCTAATGTCTCACCCCAACATCTATCAGTGACCTCAGTGTAATTACAGATGGCACCTGCTACGTCTCAGATACTATCATTTAAAGTGGTGTTATGTGCCCTCTGTGCCCTTAGTCCCTGTCTGGTTACCGTTCCATACGTGCCTGTGCCTCCATGACAGCCTGGAACATACATGAAGTTGTAAGACCTGTGGCACTTCTGCTAGGGGCATGATGACCAGCAGTGCTCTGACGAGAAACCCTGGACATCTGCCTATGTGGTACCATTTCAGACATCTGGGAATGGCTGCTGTGTCGGGGATGCATGTGCCATAGATACCACACTGTCCTGGTCAATGCTGACTGTACACTGTCCTTCAGCTAAGAGCATTGGTGATGGATGTATTGGCAGTATGAATGTGTGCATGGATGGGGTGCACACTTGTGTACTATCGATTGGTGGCCCAACGACAGACCCTGGCAAACATGCCTGTGCCTCAACACACCTATCCTCATTATCACTATTTGTGTCAGTGACATCAGGTTCCCTGCTGCAGTGAACCAGCCCAACCTCAGCACCTGTGAGAGGAAGACAGGAAACACACATTACGACCTGTACAGGATGTCAGAACACATACACACATGCACACATGCAGAGATCAACACATGCACACATGCACACATGCAGACATGAACACATGAACACATGAACACATGCACACATGTACACATGAACACGTGCACACATTCACACATGAACACATGCACACATGAACACATGCACACATGCACACATGCACATAAATACACTCCTCACTAAAGCAGACACACACACACACACACACACACACACACACACACACACACACACACACACACACACACAGGCACCACCAGCAATCCAGAACATACTCAATAGCGGTTGATGGTGGGGTACAGTATCACAAGCCAAACGGTCATATCACATGTGTCAGCATGCAGGAGGCATGTTGCTCAACAGCATGCAGTGCAAGTGTAGACAGTCCTTGCAAATAACAGTATACATGGCTTAGATGCATGTGTGTTGTTTTTCTGTGATTGGCCTCACCTTGGAACGCAATGTGTACATGTGATTACCAAAGGAGAGATGACGTAACACTTGGCTGTATGTACACATCGGTACCTGTTCAACATGTTGGGGGCTACTACCTATGTGGTACTGTGGGTATACTATGTTTTGTAAAGGTGGATGACTATGCTTTAGTTGGCTTATAGCTTTACAGCATGGGTTTGACAACTGGTATCTGTCTGTATGATACCCTTGTGGAGGATGTGTGTGTCATCTGGAGAATGCATTATAGGCCACAGTATGCATTTCTTGCTGTGCAAGTATTAAAAACTCTTCAATGTCCTCTGCACCATCATTCACAGGTATACATACCATGGCTGGATGTGTATCTGTGTGTCACATAGATATCTATTTCTGATTAGAGCATCTGTGTCTTTAGCAGATAATTGTGACACAGGTTTAGCTCATGCATGCTATGTATACACACAGGATGAGAGGTGCATGTATACCTGATGGAATACCATTGCTCAACATAGCCATTGTACAGTGGTTATGGTGAGTGTAGAACATATTGTGGACATGCCAGTGCCAGCCATGACATGGCATGCTACAACACAACTGCAACATTAAACATCACACATACCTAATGTGTGTCATGTGACCTATACACTCAATAGTATTACAAGACATTTATGTGTCAATTTGTGCAAATGGTGATTGCTATGCATATTGTGTATAGGTGCATATGTTTGCACACACACAACTTTGAAGTGTATAGCAATGAATATTATGTGTAGTACTGTGGTTACTGTAACTGGATGGTGTGTAGTACCATGAGCCATCATCATGCAGCATCATGTGGTCCCTCAAGGCTACTAATGTGTGCCAGACCGGCAACTATCATGCTGTACCTGAACTGCAGTACCATGGCTACATTCACCATTTCACAGCCAGTTGTTACATGGGTTTGTAAGGTGCCCAATAGGGAGCATTGCCTAACATGAATGTGTTGTGTGTTGAAGAGTGTCGCACCACCCCATGATAGGCCTCTACCCTTCAGGTATATTATGTGTGCTGTGTGGATGACATTTTGGATACTGGAGTGTGACCTTACAGCGGGTGTCTGAATACACCATGTGTAGCATATTAATGTGTACTGCGTATGACAATTTTGTGTATGTTGTGTGCATGTGTATCGACTCTGCCTATCCAATGTCCACTACAGTGTAGTCACAATTGTTTGGGATGCTCTGTGTATTGTATGTGTTTGAGGCAGCTACTCACATTACTGAGATGTGCATAGTCTCACAGCAAACATAAACAGCATGCATTATGCGTAGGTGTGTTACATGTGTACATGGCCTACACCTCACCTATGACATGCACATTTTATTTGCAATATTAAATGTAGAACACACTCACCAGCATGGGTCTGCTGCCTTGCTGTCACACCTTAGGGACCTACAAGGATATGAGACAGTTTGTCAGTGGCAACAACTGTGGCATTGCTACTGTGGGTTTGCAATCTTACAGTAGTACAACAGTTGATAGTCACAGGCCTACAGATTATGTTCCAAATTATCAGTATTGCACAACACCAGGCTCCACATCTTTTAGCTACACAGTACACACCTCACATATGCATGATCTACCAATCAAGGTAACAGTAGTCTACATATATGCCATGTTACTTGCACGCTCCGTGTGAACTTGCTGGGTGGCTCCGGCCTCCATGATTATACATGTGTGCTGTTGTTGTTGTTGGCCAGGAGCCACCAGGCTCAGGAGCAGCTCTTCCACTCTGGTGAGGGGGGTGGATGGTAACCCCACCACCTGTGGCAAGCTGTTGTCTACAGACATCAGACGCACGCTGCCAGACATGTGATGGCATACCTGCTCATATGTCTTGTTATGCATGCCTATGTCATTTACCCTACCAACAACATCTTGCCACAGTGCAGTCTGCTCATGCTGTTCCTGGCTGGTTCTTGCGAAAAGCAGGGTGTAATGCTGAACCAGACTCTTTGTTATCACTTCATCCTCAGCTGGACTATAGGTTGGGTTGCCATGGTGAGCCATGACCCTGGAAGACAATGAAATAATATGTGTGAGCAAGTCATGTGGCACACATAACATTCTAAAGTACAGATATCACTAAACTGCATTATATAGCAACATATTGCCTGTCAGAGGATACACACTTTCAATACCACATATCAGTGCTCAAACCACAACTGCCTGACAGTGCCTGGCACACTCTATATATTAAACCATGTTCTGCACAGTAACAAAGAGAAACCAGTATGTAAGACTATACAACAGTACATGGCACACTGTATGCGACACAATGCACCACCTAGCCACAGGAGGTATATATCAAGCTAATGCATAAAGAAATATGTCATCCATTGCAATGATTGTAAAGTCCTCTTACAGTATTACCAGTATACCACACTAGTTATTGATGGCAAACCCCTGACTAACATATGTGCACATTCATGAATATAGGTGGCATACTGCTGTATTAGACTATACATATTGCTAGATATGCACTTATATCCTGTAACACACATATGACCAAGGGCATGTTACAGGCATACCCACACACACATCAGACATACATGCAAGACACAAAGGTATGGCAACCCAGATGAGCTTTACCTGTGTTCCATACAGTACTGTGTGTCAGTACTTACAAAACCTTATGCCTGAGGTATGTAATCTGTGAGGACTACAGGGAACACACAAAACAGTGGTTCCAAGCAATGTGGACATACGCCATACTGTGCTGTTTAGGCTTACAGTTCAGGTAGTACTACAGTTTATATGGGATTTGGATTCACCAGCAGTACCAGTCAATAAGTATGCATGTACTGCTTTAGCCTACAATGGCACACCCCAGCCAACACCAAGGGACTACGTCAGACTGTATGCCATACTGCTTTTTCTGCTTAGCAATTGCATGCACATCTTTTGCTGTGATCAGAGCTAGGACACAAAATACCATGACAGAAACAGTTTCCCACTAAGCTATCACACATATACACAACTTTGACACATTCACCAACACATTCACCATCACACTCAGTCAACCTCACATAGCAATTACTGCAGCAAGTACATGTGGGTGTCTATCGGTTCATAGGTAGGTAATAGGCTATCCCCCCAAGGCCTATAGAAGCCTAGCCATACAGTACCCTGGCTTTTGACACCCATGTAATTTAATTTCATGTGCCCCTGTCAAGCAGAGTGACAGAGGTGATTCCTGGGGTGTATTTCCTATCTCCCATCCAATCATCAAGATTATTCATGACGACTGCTAATGAGGAGCTTTGTTTGCTATTAATAGGTAGTTTGTTCCAGAGTATGGGATGTCTCTGAGATAGGAAACTATCCCTCCAGCATGTTCTGTTTATTCAGGTGACAAGGTTTAGGTCCCTAGAGCATGTAGCTTGTAGGGATTGTGATCTGTTTACCTGGAGCATGTCCAACAGCTCTAGGTTTGACATAGCTTTGTATGTTAGGCAGAGGTCACCTCTGGGTAGGCAGTATGCGACACAGTCTAGCTGTGGATTTTTGAGACAGTCTGCATAGGGCATTTGTTTGAGGCCGGTAATACTCTTTGTGAGTTATGCCTGTGGCCTTTCCAGTTGCTGTAGATGTCTTGTGAGGTACATACCAAAAGAGGCATTGTACTCTATAATGGGTTTTATGAGTGATGAGTAGAGGGGAACAATTAACTCCTTTTATCTGGATGACACACCTTTTGTGATAAGGTGTGCCACGTAAACAGATTACATGACTAGTGTGGCACTGTGATTATCAAAGGGGAGACTACTGTCCACCTGTGTCCCATGGTCTCTTATCACACTTTCGGTGTTAAGAAGACTACCACCTATGTGGTAGTTCATGGGTACAGAGTTTTTACCAAAAGGGATGCCAATGCATTTTCGACATTGAGCTTTAGGCCATGGCTTGTCACCAGGCATCTGTCGCAGTAAATATGACCCTGTCTCTCTCTCCCTCTACATAAATATATATATATATATATATATATATATATATATATATATACATATATATATATATATATATATATATATATATATATATATATATATATATATATATATATACACACACACACACACACACACACACACACACACACACACACACACACATATAAACATCCATTGGTGTACATATAGATATACATATAGGCACATATACAGTCCACCTTTCATGGTGGGAATATCAATTATGCGAAGGTTGTGAGGTATACAGTTATGTAATAATATTGTACAGTCTTGTGCGGAATGTATTGAAGTTGTTCTCAGCCCATGTAGCTTTAGCAGGCCTCACTGGCTGCAACACTGTAAACCTAACAATTCATACCCACAGCGTTTAACCAGCACATGTCGTATACCAGCACTGTATGCTGTCTTGTTTGCCACATACTACAACCTACATACAAATATGCACATAACAACCTTCACCAACATATATATGTCTACCCTTCACAAACAGTTGCAGTATGTCCCTTGCTCTATGCACATGTACAGATGCTAATATATCTGACTAAGATATATCTCTCCATATGTGTGTGCCATACACACACAAGGTCCACACTGTTGTAAGTCCCTGGACCTCACGGCTGACCTGTTGGGACTTGCTGCAACATGAACAGGTGTGACATGTGAGCACACAGTAATATTAGAGGGTGTATATATAGCTGCAAATGGTAGATTAGCATTCTAGCCTGGTACAGCAGTTGCCAATGCTAAGCTACACATTAATATGACTATCATGCATATGTTACCCTGTCACATCCATGTTTATATAGCTGCATGCACTACTCCCCCAAACAGGCATTGTACTCACTACTGTACAGAACACAGATAACATGGATCAGATGTTTGACATTTAATGCTGAGCTACATATGTCACAGTTATGTCCCACTGCACACAGCTACACACTGATTTGTCCATGGCAGTAGTTATGCAGGGCATCTGTACGTAAATACGTACTGCTGCCACATATGGATGTTTCAAAGTATGTAGAGTACTCTTCAAAAACATCTACTACATGCCAGTAAATACATATCTGTTACATACCTTTCTTTTGTATGTGTTTGTAGTATTCAGTTCCGTGTGTCTTTTTTTTTCTGTTGATGTTGATGTGGGTGTGTGTCTGTCTGTCTGTCTGTCTCTCTCTCTCTCTCTGTCTCTGTCTATGTCTCTGTCTCTGTCTCTCTCTCTCTCTCAATAGCTGCAATGGAATGATTGCATGTGTGGACAGCAAGTACAGCCTGCTTTTATAGGTATTTGCACATGTGCATGTGATGGCCTCTGCTGGTTCTCTTATCACTGTCATGTAAGGCAATTCCACAACAACTCCTGGTAAAGTTCCACAAAACAGGTTTTGTGTTATGGCATTCCTATCTTTCCTTTACATTCACTCATTCTGATGCATGATATATCTATTTCAGCAACAACCTGCTGTATATCTACTGTGGTTTAGTGGTACTTCATGCAGTGTAGTGTGTCCAAGGTCTGGCGTTTGAGACTGACAGAGGTGTTTTATTTTACTGCTGAGCAGAACAAGGGCCCTCACATGCAGGGTGACTAAGGCACTTTTAAGCAGTTGTAAGCGGGTTTGCGCGGGTTTGCATGAAGCTTAGCAGTACTTAGCTAAGCGCACACAAGCTCACACTCACGCACGTCCGCTAACTACTGCTTAAAAGTGCTTAGTCCTGCTAACCCCCACGCTCATTTCTTTGAAAGAAAAGAAAATGGGGAGATAAAAAAGTGGTGAAAAAGGGGCACAAAGAGGGAAAGATAATAGGGAAAACAGCTCGGGATGTGCAGGATGAGTGTAGGGAAAGTCCATTGCTGCCCATTTCTTTAACAGCAACAGCTGTGCATATGCAATAAATTTGGATGAAATATAAAACTTTCCACCCCTGAGAGAGGGGTGACGACAAAAAAGTATGTTGTACTGCCAATTAAATATCAGTTTATGTGTCCAGCGGACATGTGTGCAAAATGGGCAGCTATGTATGGGGTGTAATTCTTTTTTTGGGAGCAGATTGCCCTTTTTTTTTTTTTTTCAGGTGAGAGTGGAATGTGGGGTAGGGAAAGTAGGTATATTTGGCGAGGTAGGTTGGGGAGGTAAACAAACATGACAAACAAGACGCATACAGGGGCGGTATATGACACATGTGGTGGGTGAACACCATTGACGGGGAAGGATGTTTGGAAATCGCAAGCCCATGAGCCCACAGATGGCAACAGTGGAACTGAGATCCCCACCCATGGGCAGTCCCCACTGCATCTTCACAGCCCAGAGGGTGGCTGTGCTGGGGGCTGCGTAGGAGGGGCAGGCTCACCCGTGAGTCACGCCACTCGTGCCTCAAGCTGGCGTAGAGGATCAGTGACAGAGCACTCAATCTCCCTATGCACCACAGCCTGGACCATTCGGAGGGTGATAGGTGGCCCTCCTCCACCCACGCTTGCACTGGGGGGATGAGCCCTATCCCCTCCAGCGCTTCCACCCAAAGGTGGTACAGGGCCAATGGAGAAGGAGGTCCTAGGCTGGGACTGGACCTGCTGGTGCCTGGTGCCATCTCCAGCTGAGGTGGGACAGGTGGGTCCACTGGGACCAGCCTTCCCATTTGTTCTATGTTTAGGAGGATTTAATGACAATATGGGTTGGTAACAGCCAACAGCATTCCAAATTAGTTGTAACAGCATGCAGTAGTATTCCCATTAACCCAACACACCAGAGTTCCAACAGTTGAACAGCAAGCATAACACATGCATATATAGAACAACAGTGGACATTCCAACACCATACAGGATTGATTGGTGGCAACAGGCCACCAAGATTGTGGTATTTGAACAGGCACATGCATCAAAGTAAATGCAGATATTTATAAACCAATAGGACATATGTCCCAACAAATGTTTTGAGATTAGACATACCCATTGAGGTGTGGAATTGCATTGTTTAGGCACATACAGTAGGGTGTAAAAGATACCTCCATTAACAAATTATATATACTTATAGTTTACACTACATTCCTATCGACTGCAGGTATATATCCCCTACATGTATTACTACACTACACAATGTCCGTTAAATTGTGAAATGGGTTTTCTAGTTCTTCATATACCCGACCTGTATCTGACATACAACCTGTCCAGGATGCAGATGTTACTGCTATGTATTTATATATTATATTTATATTTATATATCTACATATCTAGATGTGTTCAGGTGACATTATCAGTTATATTTTAACAGCCCCCTACATTTCTAGCAGCACACTGACATTTCTGGGGAACACAATAACAAGATACTCATGTGCCATGGGTTACAATACTCTTTTTTGGGCTCTCTCACTTATTTTATATAACAGTACATGCAAAGAAGTTATTCAAGACTTATTATACCTTTATTATTGGGCTACAACACTTTTTTTTAGGCTCTCTCACTTATTTTTTAAAACAATACATGCAGAATAATTACTAACCTGCCTGGTGGCGCAGCCTTAGCAGTCTATCTGCATAGGCTTGCTGATTCGCAGCATGGACACCTGCAGCTGTGAAGTAAATGAAGTGATATTGAGACATATCTATCCATAATATAGACTACAATAGCTGTTCTTACATACTTCATTCCATGGCTACCTACTCAGCAGTGGGGCATTTTCCATCCCATGGGCCCCCTGTATCCACTGGTTCAGTTGGTCCTTCTTGCATCTCTTCAGGTCCGAGTAGTGGTGTCTGACCTGCTCACCAGTCTGAGGGACACCTGTGGCACTGGTGAGATCATGAGCTAGACAGTTCCTGGCTTCTGCTTTGTATTTGGTGCCATGGAACTGGCCCTGCAGGAGTCTCTCATCATGATTATGGATGAGGAGCCAAACCATTACTTTTGACTCTTCAATGCCCCAACGTTGCGCTCAAAATCAAGAGCCCTCTCCAACACCGGCCATGCTAACTGCAGATGGGAGCTACAACCAGTTATGGCAAGTGTTCCTGCCTATGGAGCTTAAATATGTCTCATTTCCCGCACTTATTTGTGATCGGTCAGCTTTGAAAAATCTCAGTTGAAAGCACACCTGCTTAGCAATGGGTAAATTTCCATTGATATGTATGTGTATGTTGAAAGTGCATGCCTATGAAAAGCTGTCATGGCTTAGTGGTTAAGTACTGTGATTATGGTGCACATTATCTTGGGTTCGAGGCTTGTCATTGCTTTTTATTTTACTACTAGCCAGTCTGACTAGGAGGTGTGGCTGTGTTTATCCGACTTTGCTCAACTTTGCCCATTGTTGCTCTATGTTGCTTTACTGTGCTCTATGTTGCTCGACATTGCCCGACGTTGCCCGACATTGCGCTAGTTAGCGCGGTGCACAGCTACGAGCAAGCATGTTTTGTTTGTGCTATTTGGCGTGATGCACAGCTACCCAGAAAGGCATTGTGCTAGTTAAAGCAGTGTTAAGTTATGAGCAATTATACTTAAATGTGCTTAATACTGGTAAACTTTGCTTAGCAGTGCTTCACATTGCTTAAGATATGTTACTTATGCATTCATCAGTATGCATAACCATCACCTTCTTATATATGTATATATATATATATATATATATATATATATATATATATATATATATATATATATATATATATAAAATATCGTTCATTACAACATAGGCCATTTCACTGCTTTTTACTAAAATTTAAAGAATAAATGTCAGGAATTATTTTTATATACAGATTTCTGACAGAAAATAGAAAGGGGAGTGGTGGGATTCGAACCGAGAATGCTTCCTCTTTGTGCGAAAGCGCTACCACTACGCTATTGCTTGTTGGCTTAATTTGCATATAAGTTTCCTCTTCAATGTCTAAACTGCTAACTGTAGCTAAGCAATTGGCAAACCCGCACAAACACGGGCAGCTATATTGGGAATAATAAAAAAATAAAATAAAAGTTTTACATTTTATAATTGTACAGGGGTTTAGAAAGTGGGGGAGTGTAGTGTTGGGTATGTACACATTTGAGCAGACTCACTCATGTCAGTTGACATTTCCCAATTGAAAGACTTGCAGGGGCATGGATTTTTTGACTGCTCTGCAGTCCGACATGCCCCCTGCACTCGTGCACGCTCCGTGTTAGCCTTAGAGTTGAGGCAGCACGCCCTCAGGAATATGCATGGCGCGCTGACGTCTTACTCTTAGGCTGCAGTTTCTGTGTAAGACTAATTTAGTCTTACATGGAAGGTTAGTGAATCCTGGGTATTGTCTATGTTCTACACAGACTGTAATCTAGTCTTAGATTACTAATTTTCCATTATGTTTGGAAAGCTAAAGAAGACATTGTTTACTCAAAGATGCATGCTGTAGAAGGATAAAGCCATGACTATCAACCAAATAGTTGATACAATCCTCTATTTTGACTCCTATTGTTAAGACATATTTTACTTTATTTCATGTTTTCTCCTGGCTGGTTAAATATTTTTTTTATCTCCTTTGTACTGAAGCTGGAGAGGGGGGGTAAAGTCCAAGCAAATGCCAAATCCATTCCCTCTTCTTCCTGCTGGTCTTTAGGCATTACATGGCTTCTCTTTAGCAGTATCAATGCCTTCCTCCTGAGGTAGTTGAGCAAGTGTGTCAAATTTATTTGAAGTAAAAATGACTGTTCAAGAAGTTGCAATGTTTGGGATTTTCATAGGAGGCTCTTCATGCCTTGATAATAAGTCTCCAAGTTCTCTTCCATCAAGGGGCTACTGAAGTGGGAAAAGTCAAAACAGACTGAGACATCTGAAAATTTATCTAGCCAAGAGACATTCTTTGTTCTTTCAGAACAGTCTTTCTGAAGTTACTCTTTTTTCAAATTAGTATCATTAGGCACATATTCTTGTCACAGTTTTTCTGATAGGAGTTAAAGGGGGGTCTCTGGTGATAAATGTGAGTATTCATTTTGCAATTAAATTATCATGTTGGTACAGAAAATAAAACTAAGTTATGGCTCATCCCTTTACTGCAAAGGGAACAATATTTTATTTATTTATTTTTTATTTAACATTTGTTTACCAGGAAAGTCCGACTTGGAATGAAGCAAATTTTCAGTGGAGCCCCAGGGAGAAATGCTCCAGACGCATGTCTTTAAAACATGGGAGAAAACCAGAGCACCTAGAGGAAACCCACACAAATGCAGGGAGAACATGCAGACTGTGCACAGAAGGCAGTCCAGCTGATAATCAAATGAGAGAACCTCTTGCTGTGAGGCAACAATGCTACCCCTGCACCACTGCGCCGCCCACTAAAATCTAAAATGAATTTGCATGGGAGCCTTATATCTGGAAAGATATACAATCATTGTTTTTACGTGGTCATTTCCCTATATGTATTATTCACATGTTTAAAGGTAATATTTTACTGGGGTACATCCACTAATGTCAGACAGATTTACATGTCTAGATTGCTGTTTTGATTGCAATGGGATGTGTTGGATTAAGACTCAAGGCTGTAGCCAAATACTCTTCCAGAATGGTACACATCTTTCTCACTATTTTTAGTGAGATGTTGTAGCCATAGGTTATTTTTTGTCTGCTTTCAGTATCCTCAACCTTATCAAGAACATGATTTAGATACTTTTCATGGTCTAACTCACAATAAGCAGTCTTGAAGCTGTGCTGCTTGGATGACTATGGCAGATTCCAAAACTGTGGGACAGGCATTACATGATTCCAGTGTCTGCTACTATATTATGATCTCTGATTTAATAGCCCCTGCTTTTGCATTATGTTCTCTGATTTAACAGGCCATGCTCCTGTATTATGTTCTCTGATTTAATAGCCCCTGCTCCTGTATTATGTTCTCTGTTTAACAGCCTCTGCTCCTGTACTATATTCTCTGATTTACTAACCCATGCTCCTGTACTATGTTCTCTGTTTTAATAGCCCCTACTCCTGTATTGTGTTCTCTGATTTAATAGTCCAGTCTCTTGTATTATGTTCTCAGATTTAACAGTCACTGCTCCTATATTACGTTCTCTGATTTAATAGCTGCAGACTTTTCAAGCACTCTTTATTGTAAGGCTATTAGTCTTATAAGATAAATCCTGTATGGTTGCAAGCCCAGCAGCATCTCATGGTGAATTGATTTGCCATGTGGTCAGCCAGCCTACATCCACTAACACTTCAGTTTAAGAAACTTAAATATTCTAAATGTCCACAGTGAGCATGAACTCACTATGTAGAGGTATTAAGAAAATATATTACTACTCTTTGAAATGAAAGAGGTTATTGACCAGTATTAGCAAGCCAGAGCTAGATAGCTGTAGCAATAGAATGGCACAGCTTATCCCATGGGGATCAGCTTTACTGCTGTGAAGTAAGGATAAATAAAGAGGCAAAGTCTGTCTATGGATAGAAATAGAAAAAAGCTAACAAAATGCGAAAGTAACATATTAATTAAGGAAATAAAATATTTGATAATAAAGGCAATAAATACTTTAAAAATAGAAGCAGTACAAACCTATGACCACCCTGCAGAGTTTTAAAAGGCAATGGGATAAAGATAAGGAAGTACCTAACATGGGTTCTCAATCATTGTGGAAAGGGATGAAGGAATAACCTTATCCATGAACAGGAATAATGGGTACTATTGCTTAAAGAAGAGAAGAATTTGGATAAATCTGAAACTTTTAGACCTATCTCAGCACTTATTTCAGATACAAAGATGCTAGCAATACTCTTTATGAGGAGCGTGAAGGAGGTCATACCAAAACACATCTAGAGGTGACAAGTGGGCTCTGTTCATTGCAGAGCATTAGCAAATAACTGGTGATTGCTGGATAGTTTAATGGATTAGTATGAATATGACAAGATGAAAGGGCAGGCGTAATCCTTTATATCATTTGTTTACCAGGAAAGTCCGACTTGGAACAAAGCCAATTTTCAGCAGAGGCCCAGCGAGAAATGCTCCAGGCACATGTCTTTGTAATGTGGGAGGAAAACAGATTACCTGTAGAAAACCCACATGAATGCAGGGAAGACATGGTCCACACAGAGAGCACTCCAGCTGAGAATTGAAACGGCGAACCTCTTGCTGTGAGGTGACAATGCTACTGCTGCACCACTGTGTCCTCACAAAGACATTTGAGTCAGTGTAGAATGGTTAATTATTGTGGGTGCTAGAGGAACTAGCAGAAGCATAACTAGGATGGGGTGAAGGGGAAGCCATCCTGGGTACAAAGTTTTAGGAGGTGTGATCAGAACATGCCAACTGGTCATTGGTGCATGACTGGTCGATTGTTCTTCAATGTGTTACCAGCACTTGAATATTGGTATTTGCAGTCAGAACTAAAGCAGATGCTTGCTCCAAATGAAAAGAGATTTTATTTTTTCATTTGCTCCTCAATTTAAATTTTGGGGGGGGCAGAATAGAGAAATGCAGAACTTAAAGGGAAGGTGGGAGACAGAGAACAGATGGGAAAACCACAGGATAAGAGGGGTAAGTGACAGTTTAGCTAACAGGAACAATTAAAACACCACATTATGTGTGGCACCTGCAGCAGCAGCAACAGCAGCAACCATTACATAAATTCTTTTGCACTGCCCCACCCCAGAAAGAATGGAAGAAAAGACTATAACAAGCAATGGAAAGTATAATAGAAATGGCAAATTAATACATACTTTTTAACAGGTGCAAACATGAAAAAAAGAATCTGGGAAAAACAGTGTATATAAGGACTATACATAATGAAAATATTAATTAGGTAAGAATTATGCATCTTCGGACTAGAAAGGAACTAAGATTCTCTAGGAAAAAAAGTTTGGATGGCAGGGTCTTGTTGGTTGCCGGAGGAGCAGTGTCATGCTGCAGTTAATTGAAAAAAGGGAGAAAGAATATAAAGGTGCTAAGCATGTCTGCATTAAGGAGAATAGCATATGAGCAGAAAATAAAGTGTGAGAGGAAAACAATGTGATGGAGGCCTGGATTGCTTGGAAAAAGATGCAAAGCAGAACTAATGAAGACTAGAGAAAGGAAAGAAGAGTAAGCAGGTACTACAAAAAGGGTGATGTAAGGGGGGTCACAAGGAATGGGGGTTCTGTGCATTGTGAACTTAGTATAATGGCTCCTGAACACTGTAGGCTGCCAAGAAACGATGAATTCTGCATATGATCAGATTCACTGTGCTAGCCTATAATGTTGTCTGTCATGGAAATAATTAAAAGATATTAGAAAATTGAGCAAGTTCTTTTTTTTTATAAAAGGAGAAAATAAAATTTCTAGAGCAAAGTAGAGTAATCCCCAGCAGGTAAACCAGTACCGTTGTAGCCAACAAACAACAAAACAAATCAAAGCAACGGTAAAGCGAAGCACAACTCCACATACCATCCAATAAAATAAATAAAAATGTTTTATTGTTAGGTTAGCACTTTCACCACTAATGTTTGGCTAAACTAAAACTTTTGTGTTTTTTATATTCAACACTATATTCTTTCACTAGGAGTAGAAATATTATTGTTGTTAATATATTTATATAAGAATGATTTTTATCTGTTTGTTTTGTAAGAACTCCTGTTTTAATCTTCCTTTTTATAGTACTGTCACTTTAAATCAAACTGTTTTTATCAACTTTTAATTATTTAACTGTAAGTCATTCTTGAATATTTAAGGGACGTTTGTAATTCACTAATTCATTCTGATGAAGTCCTGGGTTAGTAAGGATGAAAGCACTGAATCTATTTAGAAATAAAGTTTACTTCTGATATTCTGGTTGTTTGGTTCCTTAAAGCTGCAAGCGTTACTTTCCTTATATTTTTAGTAGTTTTCAGTAACACTACACCTTTTTTTTTATTCTGTTTATCTATGGGCAAACTAGGTCTGCATGTTTGTGCTGAATGCCACAATGATTATGAGTGCCATTAATAAAGTTATGTATATAGTTCCAACACATTATATGAAAGTGTATGCAGTGCAGCGTATTGTGGAAACCTGTTTTAGGCATACTGAACAAAAGTTGTCTAAATTATTTTTAAGGGTATAGAGACTGCATTATAAATAAACAGTCAGGGGAAGTGTGTATATTGAATAGAGCTACACAGATTAATTGCTGGAATGAACACAGGAAAAGAGTGCAGGTCAATAATGTGTAGCAGATGAGTGCATGTCAATGAAGACAGTTGTAGCATGAACACTAATCATATATTGACATAATACAGTACAAACTGCACAGTGAATGTATAGACCACAGCTCTGTCTCTTGTGAGTCAGGCAGAATTTTTTTTCCTCCCACCCAGTTACTACTGTGTTCTTAAACACCATTGGTCTTTCCAGTTGCCTGCCCCTTATGTTAATTTGACCATGTATCTCATTTCCTCTCTGCTTTTACTGGCTTGTGTGAGTAAGTGCAAAATTATCATTTTGCAGGGTTGGGAGGGTGGCTTAATGGCTAAGGTGTTTGCCTTACAAACACAAGGTGCAGAATTTGAGTCTCACAAGAGATAACTGGCTAGACTTAAAATGGCTCGCAAGGGCAGTTAGCTTAGTACTAGAACTAAGAACAATGAACTATATTATGTGACTGTCACACAAGTTGACATAACTATGGAGAAGATTCTTTATGATATAATCATCCTGACATGAACAATGGAGAGGACATATATCAGGGGTGGTATATACAATAGGGGTTAGGTGCATTTTGTAAAGCTGTGCAAAATGAGTTGCCTGAATGACTGTAATGTCAGCAGAGGTCCAACCAAGTAGGACACAAAGTAACAGGCTCATGAACAACAGTAGGCAGAAGCACACACAATCATGGACAATATCAGAATAATAACACCAGTAATCCCATGTCTCTGACATAAACATATGTGATTGTGAATGGTCATAGATGGGTCTGCAAAAACACACTTGTACAGCCATTATTATATAACCATATAAATTAACAGTGTATGTTACAATGTGTATTCACTAATCCTAACATTCTATACCCACTTGATGTAAAATATTACTTTGTGCCTACTGTGTGCCTCATTAAAGTACTGCCCCTGGTCAACTACAGCACTCCCTGTGTACCCCCACCCCACTACCCCTGCTCTCTTTAGTCTTTAAGTCATTCACCTTCCCACATAACCTTACACCCATCCACTTTCTCTGTTAGCTCTTTCCCTCTACTCTCATGTCTACTACTGACACAGTCCCTCATATCTCTACCTACCACCTGTTTCCTCCCTCTGACCTCTCTCTCCCACATGGAATCCCTCTGGCCTCTTTCTCCCACATAGAATCTCTACTCTCACCTTTCCCTACCATAGTCTCTTTCATTCACCTCCCTAGCCTTGCTCCCAGCCTAGTGACTGTCAGTTCCTCTACTTAGATTTGTGCAAATCCTAAAACAAAAACAGGAACCTCTGACATTAATTAAGACATTCTCTCTCCTGTGCTGAAGTATCTGACCTCCTCACTGATTGTTTTTTTCTTCTCGTTTGCTGCACCTACAGGAAGGTGCCCCGCCACCTACTAGCATTGCCTTGTCACTTATCCCAGCTCAAGAGACAGTACATCATTATTCTCCTCACATAATGCATTGCGTTTGTTAAAACACATACTTAGGCTTTGGTGCCATCTCTCTCCCATCCTGTCTGCCCCACAGTATGGTGGTGTGTTAAGCTGACCAGGTAAATGCTTTACTTGAATTGAACTGCTTTCTAAGGTTTTAATGTTATGAAATTGCAACTGTATTCTGCCCTCACTTGCTGATCTATCAAATAGGCATCCCAACATTGCATAAATTGTGCTCTTTGGTCTTACTGGCATTTTTCACTGAAACAGCGTATTTAACAAAGTTTCAATCTGAGCTAAGTATTGTTGAGGCTTTTGTGAACTGTGTTTTTGATTCGTTTTGCTGTTATCTGTAAACTTTAATATAATGCACCCTATTATTGTGTTTCTGATGCTGTGAGCTGTTGGTAAAGACTGGAACTTGCCGATCAACCAAATAGTCATCCCTATATTGCATAAAGTGTGTTCTTGGCCTCTATGGCGTTTTCACTGTAACTGCTTATTATACAAAGTATTGATCTAACTTAGTAAGGTATAAGGTTTTGTGAACTGTGTTTTCATTCGTTTTGCTGTTATATGTGATTTTGAATATACTGTGCCCTGTTATTGACTTTTCTGAGGTTGTGAGCTGTTGGTAAAGAATGTAACATTTGTGCCCACTAGAAGGTTGTGTATACTTACTGCATTAGTGTCTTTACCTAAACGACTGCATTTATTTGTGAAACAGTTGCACATGGAGGGTATCTTGCCTGCAAATTAACCATTAACTGGCATTAATATGTAGTCACAAAGACCATACAGCCTCTATATATATCTCTGTGACTATTTTCAGCATTGTTATACCAGCTAAACCTCTTCAGTTAGACAGTGATATCCCTGTCTTCACTGAGTTGCAGGTTGTGTCTACTGCTACCTAAATTACTGCATACAAGGTTTATATTAGTGAAAACTCCTAAACAACATTACCAATTATGTAAAATGTATTTTACTCCCTACTCTGGTACCTTTTCACTTTGATCAATCTCTAATCTCTACTATCCTGTTACCTCTTTTTTCCTGTCTGTCCCTACAACACATCTGTTCTAAGCTAACATTTCCTTCCTACTCCCTCATTTCTCTGTCCCTACAATACTCCTATTCTAAGCTAATATTTCCCTCCTACACCTCTCATTTCTCTGTCCCTACAATACTCCCTATTCAACACCTGACCAGTATAGTTACTGATATCACTCCTACACTCACCCAACTACTCCTGCAACATAACAAGATGACCTATAAACATCACACCCAGCTACTAAAAGTATTATTTTTCTCATTAGCTATTTTCTCCCTCCTCCTGCTGTCCACCCTTTCCTCCTACCACACCCAACTTAATATCACCTCCCCACCATGGCAGACAGAATCCACAACCAGTCCCATAAAAGTAGGACATTTCCCTATATCACTCTGCAACCTTACTTCCACCCAAACTTTTTCCTTCCTGTATAATACTCTTAAATACAAAATTAGCCCTCTGTCCTCCCAGAAGCAAGCTAAGATATTACACAAACTAAACAAGCTTTATCTATGCCTACTCCAAAAACTGACTTGCTATGGGGACATTCACCCTAATCCAGGACCCAACAAATCTAACAACAGAAACTTAAAACAGCTTAATCCTCTATATCTAAGACCAACCTCATCTCTCCTTCTTTTAAATATTAATGTAAGAAGTATTCTTAACAAAACACAAGACCTTCATGCCCTACTAGCTCTATACAAGCCAGATGTCATTGTGTTAACAGAAACTTGGCTCAAACCTGAACATCACGATAATGAAATTACTGCCCCTGAGTACAATATTATACGTAGAGACAGATCAGGAAAAAAGGGAAGCGGTGTTGCAATACTATTCCAAAACCACCTCATTATTGAACAATTTGAGTGTAATTCCCAAGACGTCAAAGACATAGAACTAATTCTAACCAAATTAAAACTTAACACCAAACAAATAATTATTGCAGACGGATATATCCCACCAGGTAATAATACTACCATACTGGAAAACCTACTAAACTAGATGTCATCCTTCCTTCCACAAGAAACCATACTATTAGGTGACTTTAACATTGACTGGTCTGACTGTTCCAGTCAAAATCCCACCACCTATATTAACCTCCATGGGTTTAACCAAATTATAACTGTCCCCACAAGAATTGACAAAACCTCCAAACGCCAGTCCATCTTAGACTGGATTCTGCTGTCAGACCCCATGCTGGCAACAATCAGGCTGTCTTGCTGACAGTCTGAGTGACCATCAAGCAACTTAATAAATTAGGAACCAACCCCACCACAATAAACAACCCATCCTCATAGTAGTACGTAACAAAAAGACCTTCAGAGCTAATGACCTAATCAATTCACTAAAATGCTGCAACTGGACTCCCTTAAAACAACTACCTCTAGATGAAGCCATGCAGTACATTAACTCAACCTTCCTAAAAATCTTAAACTGTCATGCACCCCCCAGAACCATTAGAATTAAAACTAACTATGCCCCATGGCTAACAAAAGATACTAAAACCATAATGAAAGAAAGGGACAAAGCCTGGTTACAATTTCACAAACAAAAAAAAAACACTACCTTGAGACAGAATTATCTTGAACTCACAAACAAAGCTAAAAAAACTAATAAAACTTGACAAAACTAATTACCATAAAACCATGCAAGATAAATATGCTTACAACCCTCAAAAATTCTGGGCCACAATAAATAGTTTACTGCACCCAGGAAAATCCACCACTCCTACTCCTGTATTACCCAACGACCATGAAACAGTCCAAGCCCTAGCCAACGCCCAAAATACTGCTAGTAGCCCCTTACCTACAGAGACCCCTGCCCATTTCAGTACAACAAACAACTCCTCCAGTTTTTCCCTGCAGCCAGTCCCCACTAATACCATTGCTAAACTCCTCAAAAAACTGAAACCAACCACTCTGGCAGCTGACAATCTACCTGCAGACTTCCTTCAAATAACAGCTGAAGCTATAGCCTATCCTGTGTCCATTCTCATAAACAGGTCAATATCAGAATGTAAAGTACCTCATTCCTGGAGAATATCACATATTATACCACTGCACAAAGGGGGTGAGTCCCTTGAGCTTACCAACTACCATGCTATTGCAATTCTATCACCTTTATCAAAAATATTAGAGAGAGTAGTTCATTCCCAACTAATGCAGTACCTCCTAAAGAATGACCTGCTATCCATATCCCAGCATGGCTTCAGATCTTCCCATAGCACTATCACAGCAGTACTCTCATTTACCAACATTGTCAATCACCATAGAAACAATGGACTATTTGTATCCTCAATATTCTTAGACTTATCAAAAGCCTTTAATATGTTCAACCATAGTATGCTTCTAGAAACTCTATCTTCCCTAAACATAAGCTCCTCCACCATATCATGGTTCAATAATTACTTATCAGACCATCAGCAGGCAGTTCTATGGCAAGACCAATTGTCCCCCCTATTACCAGTAGAAGTAGGTGTCCCTCAAGGGTCCATCCTACGTCCTTTGCTATTCTCACTATTTACTAACCAGGTAGCTTTTCTCTGCCTCAGTAGTGCAATATGGGAATGATACCACTATTATATGTGCCTCCCCCACCCTACATGAGCAAAAAACAATAACCCAAAAAACTTTTCCTTAGCAGAAGCATGGTTGCCTAACATAAAACTTATTCTTAATCCCAAAAAAAAAAAAAACTCACTCTGTTTATCTCTGCTAGATCGCTTCCACTAAATAATGATTTTACCATAACATCTAAAGATAATATATAAATCACCCCAACAACACATACAAAACTATTAGGTGTTGAAATTGACAATAATCTAAAATTCGACATACACATAGCCCAAACAATTATGAAACTTAACAAAAAGCTTGGTCTCCTTTACAGGGACAGACAGTTCATCACTAAACCTACCAAAGCCATCTTAGCAAGGACTCATCTCTTATCCATTCTCCTTTATGCCTCCCCTATCTTATCTAACCTTTGCCACACTGAACTAAACAAATTGGAATCCTGCTACAACAAGATTGCCAAGTTTGCTACCAGTGCTTCTCATAGATCCCATCACTGTCTAGCTACCGATGCTTCTCATAGATCCTATCACTGTCTAGCCCTCAAGCAACTTAATTGGCTTGAGTTACCCCAACTACTCCTACTCAACCAACTCTCAATAGCTCACAGGCTCTCTTACCTTCCTGACAAAACCCCAGCACTTCAGAATCTAATTCACCCCTATACCACCACTAGAACCTTAAGATCTAGTTATCAGAACCACATAAATGTCATCAAACATAAAAATGATGCTGTTAAATCTCTCTTTGCCTGCTCCATTGCCAGAACCTGGAATTCACTCCCAGCCCACTTAACTTCCATCACATTTACTTCCCAATTTAAAAAAACTTCTCAAAACCCCCTACTTAAATAACTGGCATTGCTCATGTTACTCCCCAGGTTAAGCCATACCACTGCACTGTTGCTAGGATTCTGCTAAGGATCAAATGGTTGCTCCCCATGTCCTATTTGTTAATAATAATAATAATAATAATAATAATAATAATAATAATAATAATAAATTAACTTAACTCTACTTAATCATATTTATATGGATATGGCTTACTATCAGAAATGTAGACATTGTTAATCTCTGCTACCTATGCTCAAATGTATTTTTAACAAGCATGACATTATGTTTAATTATATGTTACTGTTTTGTCTCCTTTGAACTGTATTGGTATTTGGAGTTTTTCTCCCCGGGCCTCTGCTGAAAATGGACCTGTGTCCAGTCAGACTTTCCTGGTAAACAAATGTAAAATAAAAAAAAATAAAATTATGAATTGTCAATAATCTGTGAGGGGAATCAAGCACACCGTCCTGAAGCTTTTAACATCTGGTGGAGGTAATAGGAGGGACACTTCCATACCTGTATGTGAGATTATGATCAATCCAGGCTAGCCGATAGGTGTGCATGGCATATATAAGGCACAATCCACACTGCCACAAATGTAACTCATGCCATCAATGTTGTCAATCAGATATGTACGTACGGTGTGCATCACAAGAACGTGTATCATACATGCACACATGCATCTGGTGTTACACCTTGATGGGTTTCTGCACCTTGATGGGTTTCTGCACATTAGACACTAATGTTTATGCAACAAAAGGAATACTTGGGCATGGCCAAAAAAGATGTGTGGGAGCTCACTGTGGCAAATGTGGTACACTTGAGTAATGCATCCATGGAAGATGTGTAGGGAGATATGTGAAAAAGGGTGCATTGTACCCAGTTATTGGTGTGATGAAGGCTGTGAATGATGGAAGTATAGCAGCTATTGATGTGGATGTCCTGCACATACTCGGGAGTTGTGTTACATGCAAGGGAGTAGTCACCACTGTCGGCACATGTTGGTGGATGTTCCACATACCATCAACCTGAGTACACAGGTCACAATAAACTTGAACTGCTCATACGGGTGTGCTGTCTACATTATCATGAGGTTATGCAGTTGCTTTTATAACATAACAAATCCCCCTATGATTTTTTTTCATCTCATGTGCCTTCATGGCTGTGGCAGTAATCCTTTGTGTGTGCTGATTCTGTCTATATTATACTAATATCACACTTGGATTCAATGATTGTCCTCAATTTGCAGTCCTCCAGAAAGCTGTTTGGACAAAGGATGTGTATGTCATTCTTGATGTCTGTGACTTAAATAATGAAAAGGAAAGGGCCTATCACAGAGCCCTGAGGTATGGTTCTGCTCACTGGACTCTAGGTTTAGGTCACTTCACACACTTCAACATATTTATATATCATGCATGTGATCCAGTGGTCTACCCACTTGTTGACAGTGACAGTGTTGCAGTAATACCTCAGTGTGGATTTGTGTCAAATGCCTTGGTCTGCTCAAGTTCTCATCATGCATGCCCTTATAGACCTACTTGAGGACATCTGACAGATGTAACAGACATGTACATTGCCTGAATAAATTACACATGTCTTTCACACACACAGCCAGGATATTACCATATTACCACCAGTGTCCATTTAGAAAAAGGTCCATGATAACACATTGGTCTACCTCACAGATGAGAAAAGTCAGGATGTGTCTATACATGCATGCAACAGGTGATGCTGCAGTCAGATGGACAGATGTTGATGTACACCCTTCTATGTGAACATATTCCATCTGTAGGCTATGTTGAAGTATGGATCCAATCATGTCTGGTAGGCTATGTTTTGACTCATGCTATAAGCAATCTGTGATGTTGTTATGGGCCATTGACTCTGTGTTAATAGCTGTACAGAGTGCACAGATGTGCTGCCCTCCTTAGCACAGAAACTGAGTAATTTTTTTCATGTATACTTTGGCTGATGGACAGTGAAGACAAGGGGTGAGATTTGAGACAAACTGTCAGCTAGCGGCTTGCCTATTTCCTCTGGTTGGGTATATCTGGTGGCATCCACACACACATCTGTGGTTAGTTGTGCATTCCACTTAACACTTTAAATGTACTGAAATGAATGATTTGTGAAAAGACCTACAAATACAACCTTGGTCAGTCATCACATTCCACACACTGTTACTTTGCACACAGTTGTACAACTGTACCAATGTCATGTACTTGCATCAATTGCACAGCATATGACTATATGTGTTTCATGGGCAAGCTGTGTTTGAGCAGCCTGATGCCATATCAGGACGCATTATGAATCAGTTGCTTGTGGCTCATGTAGAACATTTCCTGACACAAATGATAACAGTCACAAAATTGTGCTGCTGACGACCTTAATAATCCTTGGTTATGACAACACAAGTGCACATACAATGAATTCTACAAGGTTGCAGTTGAATCAAAACATGTGATACATTGTTACGTATATCACAGCATAACAGCATGTGTATGAGACAAGACTTATCTGACCATGTAATCGATATGAATTTATATTGATGTGCGTCACTGAGCATTTAATGATTATTTGTAGACACTTGCATACCTATGACCTATGCCACACTACAATTGTTGCTTTGATGGTGGAATGTGAACTGTGTCAATGGTTGAGCTGCTCCACTATAACAACACATGTCCTAATAAGCCAACAGTATATATACAAGTAAATTATACAATGTCACTCAAGTCACTCAATAGCAAATACTGTTATGACTCTGTCATATTTTATGTTGGGGAGAATTACTTAAGACGTACCTCTCTGGACTATATAAAGGGACACATTATAAAATACTCATATTATGTGCCCCAGGGAGGTATGACCCTATCCCTAAGCAGCATTCTACCTTCAGCCAGGATGTAGCCACACTATAAAAAGAAATGATCAACTTCAAAAATTGGCATAGCTTCTAGTGTCATTCCAGGGTGATCCAGTATTCCTCAGCTTGGGATGACATGGTTGACAGACCATGGTGCTTTGCCGGAGATGATCTGCACCTGTGTTCTGTAGGTATCAGACACTGTCAAAGGGACTTGCCTCCCCCATAGTGTCTATGTAGCAAAGTACACTGGAGACAATCTCAAGGCTCTGCTGCTTAATTCTAGGAGTCTAAATATGAAGCTGCACTGGTGGAAATTGCCATTCTGCTAGGTGACAGATGTGGCACAAACTCCCCCCCCAGTACCACTGGCCGTAGCTCAAAGTGTACCTGACACCAGTCATCTGCCTAGTATCTCTAAACATCAGGTCATATCTGAGCTTTCCAAGACTAAAAACATGGCCACAGTGGCACTGACTAGCATCCCAGGTTGTTTACTAAGCAATCTAAAACAGGACCTAGCAGACCCACTTAGCATCCTCTTTAACCATAGCCTGAGAACAGGCTTTGTTCCAGCAGAGTGGAAAACAGCAACAGTAATCCACTTGCAAAAAGTGTGGCTATCAATTAAACCTGGGAACTATAGACCCATAAGTCTAACCAGTCTCATCTGCAAGGCCATGGAAAGAATCACCATGGACCTTATCAGCAAGGACATAGGCGACCTTCAAACTCTAGACCAAACCCAATTTGGCTTTTTAAGGGTAGATCATGCTTATTAAACCTAGTAGACTTATTCAAGAAAGTTACCAAAGCCCTGGATGAAGGCAAAACAGTGTTCACCACCTACCCTGGCCAAGGTTTTGACCCAATTCTCCACTCAGGTATCATTGAGAAAATCTTCTAGCTGGGGATTATTCCTTACATCACTAGATGAATGGCCAATTGGCTCACCAACAGAATGCATACTGTCAAAGTTAGTGACTTAACCTCTACCAGTAGAGCCATCACCAGTGGCATAAGTCAAGGATCTGTGCTGGGCCCTTTATTGTTCAGAATCTATTTCTTGGAAGTCAAGGCTAAAGTAGATGGCCTTTGGCTTACCAGGTTTGCTAATGACTGCAAATTTGGTGCAATCATTGAATTTCCCAGCAATGTAAACATATTACAGGAGAGGTAACACAGAGAAATGATTGGTGCCAAAGCCATGGCCTAAAACTAAACGCAAAAAATGCCATTATTAAGGCCTTTGACAAAGTGGAATCCCCTACTAATTACAGTATTAACAACACCTCTCGCAAGCTAAAACTTCATGGTGCAAGACCTGGTAACACAGGTAAATAGCAATCTGAACTTCAACCACCAAGTTTCCACAGTGGTAAGGAAAGCTTTCTACATCATGTACCTCATAAGTAAGGGCACTGCATCCAGGTCTGAAGATGTTATAACACCACTGCATTCAACTCTATTAGACCACTAATAGAATACAATGCTCACTTTTGCATGTATCACAACAGACACATGCAGCAGCTGGCGAGACCACAGGGATTTCTCACCAAGAAAATACAGTGTCTCCAAACCATGCCATGGCATATGTGAATAGACTGAAAGTCCTGACACTGTAGAGTGCATCATATAGGCTGCTGAGAGGTGACTTGTTCCTCCCCTGAAGGGCAGTCTCTGACCCTGCCCTGATGGAAATGCTGCACATCTGCAAATCTAATGGAACAAGAGTCATTCACTCTAGAGATCTTAACCTAGCCTGCGACATTAACAGAACATGCTTGAGAGATAGATATAGCTTATGACATCATCAAATTCTGGTGAGAGGAAGATGGTAATAGCAGTATCCCACATGTTGGTGTGAAATTTTCTCACTAATGGCAACCAAGTGAACAAACACACACACCAGTTGACTGCAGTGAGAGCAGAACTCTTACCTATCTAAGTACACCAACTAGAGACCTAAATAATACAAACACCGCAGCACAAGACTGACTTGGATAGTGTCAGACAACAATTTATAACTGATGACTTCAGCAGTGTCTGGTGATGAGAAGATGGTAATAGCAGTGTCCAACATGCTGGTGTAAAATGCTCTCTCTAGTGTTAACCAAGTGAACAAACACACACACACCAGTTGACTGCAGTGAGAATAGAACCTCCACCTAAGTACATGAATAAAGGACTCAGAATTCCTTCCACATGGGTAGTATTCCCTAAGGGCAGACAGACCTCACAAAAAAGGTGGAGGTGTTGCCCTCCTCTATCCACATAATTTTACTATTTTTTCTCTACTCACATTCTATTCCACAATTCTCCACTGCTGAATTATTAATTGCTTTTCTAAAAATTAATGACTGTAAAAATGTATGTATAATAACCTTATACCTTCCACCAGGCAATAACATTCCCCTTCTTGAAGAAATCATGGCCTGAGTTTCCAAAAATATTAACAATGAAACACTCATACTAGGCAATGTCAACATAAACTGGCTCCCTCAATCAAACTACTCCTCACTTCCCAGCATTAACCTCTATAATTTTACCTAATTAATCACAGATATAACTAGACCAGCTAAAAACAATAACTGTGGCTCAATTATAGACTGGATCCTAGTTTCCAACCCCAATACATTTTCTGAAGCAGGTACTCTTCCCTGCAACATCAGCAACCATATGCAAAACCTCCCCATTACCCAACAAAACATCAATACAAACTAACTAGAAATCTAACTCACTTCAACCCAACTGTTTTCAATGACCACCTAAAGTCTATCAATTGGAATGTACTGAAGACTTTCCTGCTAGACAAAGCTGTTGAATTCTTTAATTCAACATTCCTAAATATTTTAAGTAAGTTAGCCTCTCTCCGAGAAAAAGAGTAAAATCCAAACACACCACCTGGCTATCCAGGAACACCAAACAGCTCATGACCATTTGGAATAAAACATAGAAAACATGATAAATAACTAAAAACCCATCTGACCTCCAACAATACAGGCAGCTTCATAACCAAGTAAAGCACCTAGTCATTAATGAAAAAGAAATCATGACATTGAACTACAGCCAAACGTCAAACAAAAACCAAAGAGATTTTGGAGCACTATTTCTTCTCTGCTAAACCCTGGTACAAAGTCCAACCACTGACCACTTCCTGATAAAACACCACTATAATTGCCACTGTATTTAACTCATACTGCACAGAATCCATAGCCGAATTTACTGCCTCCATCCCTCCCCCTCCTCACCATTCTAACCACTGCATTCCTCACAACCCCCCAGTGAACTCTTCCTCATCTACTTTTTCTTTCTCCCATATATCTATTACCATCATAACTAAACTTCTCCTCAAACTTAAACCAGGTAGCTGTACTGTTGATAACTTGCCCCCATAATACCTTCAGATGTCAGCTAAAACTATTGCCTACCAAATTAGTATTCTTTTAAATAGATCAATACAGGAATTCTATACACCTATCATCTGAGAAAAAAAGCATATATCCTCCCCCTACACAGAGGTGGCAATAGCATAGATACCTCCAGCTTTTGCCCTTTTGCTATCTTTTCCCCTATCTCAAAAATCCTAGAAAAATTTATTTATAACCAGCTTCAACATTACATACTGAATAACCAACTACTATCTTCTAGTCAACCTGACTTCCGTCCAGCCCACAGTATAACTATTGCTCTCTTATCATTTCTAAATACAGTTAACCAAACTCGCAATGAAGGCAAGCTAGTTTCCTCACTTTTCCTTGAGCTGTCTTAGGCTTTTGATACCAACTCTCACTCCCTTCTTCTCTCAAAGCTTTCCACACTGGATATATCAGTAACTCAGAGGACAAATAAAGTCTAACAAAGCCAAATTTGAGGTAAGTTTGGCCTCCCAGGCCAAGGACAACCACAAAGCATTATTTAGCTATGTCCACAACCTCAAAGGCAATACACAATTCTGTGCAGAGCTCATTGTAAATGGAACCACATATACTGAGCCAGAAGATATAGCAAACCTCCTGGCTGATAAATTCAGCTCCAACATTAGTCCTCTCTCCCCTCAACCTTCTCTCAGGAAATATCATCAAATATAACTCCCCCTACTATCACTAGGGAACATGTCCTTAATGCTCTCTGTAAGACCAAAGAACACTGCATCAATGGGCCCAGACAATATCCCAAGATGCCTTCTAAATAGTATGAAACATGACCTATCAGAGCCTCTGGAAATACTATTTAACTGTAGCCTCCAAAAAAACATTCTGCCTCATGAATGGAGAAAGGAAACCGTCATCCCTCTGCACAAAGTCGGGCCATCTACATACCCTGGAAACTACAGACCCATAAGTTTCACTAGTCTTGTATGTAAAGCCATGGAAAGAATTATCATGGAGATGATCAATAGAGATATAATAAATCTCCAGACACTGGACTCAACCCAGTTTGGTTTTGTCAAGGGAAGATCATGCCTACTCAACCTGGTGGACTTCCTTGAGAAGGTCACCAAAGCAATAGATGAGAGCAAAATCATTCACACCCCCTACCTTGACCCAGCCAAGGCATATGACACAATACCCCACTCGGGCATTGTTGACAAACTCAAGAGGTTAGGCACAAACCTGTATGTCACCTGGTAGATAGCCAACTGGCTCACAGACAGGACTCAGGAAGTTAGAATTGGGGAGTCCACCTCTACAAAGAGGCCAGTCACAAGTCGAGTCCCTCAGGGATCAGTCTGTGGAAAATTCCTTTTTGGCATTTACTTCTGAGAAGTCAAGGCCAATGTCAGTCATCTCTAGCTGGCTAAATATACTGACACAAATGTTCTCCAGGAGGGGCTGACACAGACAAGCAACTATGTCAGAGCCATGGACTAAAACTAAATGAAAAAATGCATAATAGCATGCTTTGGGAAGTCATCCATCCCTGGTAACTATCATGTTGACAACACTCCCCTTAGAGTTTACCCAATAGTCAGGGACTTAGGGACACATATACATAGTAATCTAGCCTTTGATCATCACGGTTCTACAGTGGTGAGGAAATTATTGTATGTTGCTCAACATAAACAAAGGTGTGGCATCTAAGTCCAAGCAAGTCATTGTTCCACTGTATTTGGCATTCATCAGACCTATCCTTGAGTACAATGCCCCCTTTGGTATGTACCTAACCAGGCATATCCGACAACTGGAACATCCACAGAGGTTCCTCACTAAAAGAATACAGGGCATAAGTAATATGTCCTATGCTAACTGCCTCAAGGTCCTATCCCTGTATTCTATCTCCTACAGGCTTTTCAGGGGAGATCTATGCCTGACATAAAGGGCATTGTCAGACCCCACTCTGATGGCCCTCCTGCATATCCACAAAATAAACAGTACCAGAATTACCCATTCTAAAGACTTAAACCATGCCTATGATATAAATAGGACCTGCTGGAGAGATAGGTTTGTATCCCAGATATTACCCCATCTATGGAACAGGCTCCCCATCCATGTGAAGCAGAGTTCATCCCTAATCCAATTCAAGTGAAATTTGGACAACTGGATGGGAAACCAGAAATTCATCCCTGGTTTGGCACCTATGTTTCTAATGTAAACAGGTAACCTGTAAATGGTTCATCTCACAGGCCCAGGCTTACATTTATCAAGGGTGTCAGAACTTGTCAGAGATTCGAGATGCATGGCTAGGCTTAAAAAGGCCCTTATGGTCGTTAGCCTAGTAAACACATATGAACCTATGAACCTATGAATTCTTCTCTGGTTTACTAACTATTTGTCTAATAAACAACAATCCACTAAATGGCAAAACTCCTTCTCACCATTCCTAGATACCCCTACAGATGTTCCTCAAGGCTCCATGTTAGGGCCTCTACTCCTCAGCATTTTTATCAATGACTTCCATTGCTGTGTTAATAACAACTCAGTATGCAAACAACTCAACAATAATTTGCACCACTAATACCATACCTGAATTACTAACAATTACCCAGCAGACCTTCTCATCCACAGAAATATGGATGACTAACAACCATCTTGCTCTCAATCCAAACAAAACTAAACTTCTTCTCTTCAACCCCACAAAAACCACCCCAATAAACAAACCAGACATTATCATCTATTCACTAAACACAACTGTCCTAGAAGTAGTCCCATACACAAAATTACTAGGTGTTACCATAGATGAAAACTTAAACCTTGACCAACAAATTCACAAAAATGTCAAAAAAACTACCAAAAACTTGGCATCCTGTAGAGACATAAACACTTCCTAAACCCTTCCATTAAGCAAACTCTTGCCTCTACCTTCCTGCTACTATCTCTATTATATGCTTCCCCACTCCTCATCAATATACAATTCTGTCTAAAAAACTAAAATGGAAATATGTAATAAAATTGCCAAATTTGCAACTAATGATATATATTCCTCCCATCACTGTTCCTCACTACACACACTCAAATGGTTTGAATTGCCTCGGTAACTTACCTACCAAAAACTAACTACATTGCACAAAATAATCTATAAACCTTCTGACTGCCCATCTCGCTGCTCCATTCTAACAATATACCACCCAAATAGACCACTTAGATCTGAAAATCAAACTTTACTGCTTGTTCAAAAATGCACCCTTTCTGCTGGCCAAATGCTTTACTCCTTCTGCATAGCCAAGCTTTAGAACTCACTCCCATGACCACTTAGATCCATTAAGGATGCTAGCTCCTTCAAAAAGACCCTTCACCTACATCTATCTACTCAACGGCACTGTTCATGCTGTAGATCCCAACCTCACATAACCTGACCTTTCTCATACTACCACCTCTTGCACATATCACTGCCTGTTTGACTATCAACCTCAGATTCTCAGCTCTGTCTATGATTTCATTCTATGTCATTCTTTTTCTATTTATCTACACAAATATAGCCAACTGTATATATTTCATTTTTGACAGTATGCTGCAAACTCCTACTGTCTATCTAGTCACTGTATATTGCTACTGATTCTTACACAAGTGCTTGTCTATGTTATTATGTCTGTAAAAACTCCTTAATTATTTCATTTTGCCATCTTTTGTTAATTCTATTTCTGTAATTAATTCAAGTCTGTAATGTCATGTTTATTGGAGCTTTTCTCGCCAGGCCTCCACTGAAAGAAATGGGCTCATTCTGCCCCAGTGGACTTTTCTGGTAAACAAATGTAAGTAAATAAATAAATAATACACAAATTAGAAAAGGCAGTACTTAACACAAGCGCTATGGTACAAATCTGACTTTTACAAGACTGCAGTACAATTTATAGTTGATGACATCATCACTGGATGTTTGAGAGATGTTGGGAGACCTGAATGAAATGGATGTGTAGGTATGTACAACTGTCAAAATATTGGTACACCATGGGATTGTAGTGATGACTAAAGGATACACAGTCATGCTCCTCTGACTGGACAGTCAGACACATGCACACACCAGTTGACTACAGTGAGATTTGAACCTCTACCTTAGTACACAGACTAGAGAAACCAGTACTTAACACACATGTCATGGCACAAGTCTGATTTTTATAAGGCTGCAGGGCAATTTATACTGGGTGACATCATCATTGTATGTTTGAGAGAAGATGATAGGAGGCCCGAATAAAATGGATGTGTGGGTATGTACAACTGTCAAAATATTGGTACTCCATGGGATAGTAGTGATGACTACAAGATACACAGTCATGCACTTCTGACCAGACAGACACACACACAAACACCAGTTGACTGCAGTGAGCTTAGAATCTCTACCTAAGTAACCAGTAGAGAGAACTCAGTAATTAGTGCAAATCTGAATTTTACATAGGCTGCAGGAAAATTTACAGCGGATGATATCATCATAGGATATTTGAGAGAAGATGTTGAAAGGACTGTCTGAAATGGATAGCTAGTCATGTACAACTGTCATGATATTAAAGATCTGCATGTTACCAAATTCATGAGTGTGCAAAGTGTAGCATTTCCTGTTGTCTTTCAATGTTCAGGTATACCTTAAAAAGACAGCTTTGCAAACTATATGCAAAGAGCAGTCCACATTACTACAAGTATTAGAAAATCTGAATGAGTATTGTCAGTTTAAAGATGTCCATGGTATATAAGAAAGTATTTTTATGGATGTAGTATAGTTGATATATTTGTGAACAAGTACTGAGAGACCAAGTTTCAAGTGCATGGGTGCAGGTAACATATGGCTACAGTGTAAATATGTGTTCTTTTCTTAAAAAGTGCTTTCCCTTTATTGTGTTTTTACATGTGCTTTCATGAGACGATGACTAAATGGGCAGCAAATATAAGTAATACATGATAATGTGCACTTTCCATAGTGCACCGCTGAACAGCTGGTTTGCATGATAGATGGCTAAGTGTTCGCGCTAGCGAGATATACATATATACTGCTTCCCCATTTGTGGGTAGTTAAGAGGCAAGAAAATGTGGGCCTGTGCTTCACTAATAAAATTATGAGAGTTCTATTCATTTCCTTACATCTGTGCAAACATGTTAAGTAGAGGTGAGTGGCAGTCGGCAGTGGGGATAGTACTGAGTGTAAGAAAACACCTGCTGCTTAGCTGACTATGTGGCAGCAGGTTTAAATGCATTGACAGATTTATTTTGTAACCCAGATGATATAGGGTTTGAACCCATGTGTATCTAATAGTTTTAAATATGCATTTATAATGCAGTGAAAATAAATCTTTATTTTGCATTCATTGTGTGTTATCTTAGAGCAGCATGTTTAAGCAGCAATGGGCAGAGGTAACTGCTCCACTGAAGAGCCATTCACCATCACCTGGCATTGGTGCATGAAGCCAAACTTCGCACAAATGGAGAGGATAAAAACTGAAGGCCTTCACTGTTTTTTTTTTTTTTTACTTATGTGTGTGGTGTGTGATTCTATTTTATGACCAGATTAGAGGTGTTAAAATGGGGTAGATAGCAAAGTGGTGAAATGGAGGCAAGCAGGAAGAAGAACAAAGGGAAAGCAATGTAGGAATGTGCAGGGGGGTAGTTAAGAACCATAGCTATCCACTTCTTCAATGGTGTAAAATGAAAAATCTGTACAGAATATTAGCTGAATTTGGATTGTCACCTCAACAAAGACGGGTGACAACAAAATCATGTTGTATATCCAATTCAAGTGAATCAAGTGTGTCAAGAAGATGCATTTATGAAGTAGACAGTTATATGTGGAATGATATTTTTTGAGGGACAGGTGCCCATTAAGGAACATAGGTATTTATGGATCAGGTAAGTAGGGTAGGTGAGGAAGCAGATGCAAACAAACAGAGCAAACAATATACAGGGGTGGTGAAAAACATGACAAGTTGGGAGACACTATGATTGTGGTTAGGGAGGGGACAACAGATGCCTGTGCCCTTCAAACATAGGGGAAAGTGTGACTCTAGTCCTCACCAGTAGGACTGTCATCATTGTCCCCTTACTCCACTGGCTGTTGGAGTGCTTGATGTCTTCTCCTCTGAACCTTAAAGGAGAGCATCCTCTCCATCCAGCATAGGTGTTCACAACCCTAAGGATCAAGCCTGGCAACTTCTGGCAGGTGATAAAATCCACACCACCACTAGTACTCCAAGAGTGTACCACAGCACCAGCTGCTGGCATAGTGCTACCTGATGCTCAGGGCCAATGTAGTGCAGGGGCAGTGGAGGCAGTACTGCCAGGTTGAACCCCAGATGTTCTGGGCATCGGTGCAGCAGTCGGAGTGGAGGCAGGCTAAGCCAAGGGGGTTAGCCTACATCACTGTGCTGTAAAGCATTTTGTGATTTGTCAGAGATGGATGACATGGAAATGTTTTGACGACACATAGAAAAATACAAAAAGTGGGATAAGGGCTGGAGTAAGAGAAAACAGAGATATAATTAGTACCATCATATGTGACATACAATGCATTGTCACAATAATAAAGTATTTTAGCTGTATGTTTACATTTAAAAGAAAACTCCACCCTCTTATACAGTTTAGCACAATCGTTAGGTTTCTTTTCTCCCTACAATATGGTTCCAGCATTGTGCATGTACCAGAAACCTGCTTGTAGTTTATAAAACTTTTATTTCCTTGCACTGATGTCAAAGGAAGGGAAAGCCCACCTACCATTTTTTTAAACTCAACTTCTCACATTCTTTGCAGAGAAATTTGTCTCCACCTGCATGACATATCATAGACACAGTTAAATCTATAGTTTACCCTGTCAGGTTCTGCTGTCGATCTTAGATGGGTAATTAATCCTGCTAATGTCAAGAACATAGCAGCTGATATAAAAAATGGCAAAAAGCTGTGGAATTGTTTCCACTGTTTTTATTGCAGAGGGGAGGCGAACTTAACACTCCCCTTTCATAGCAATACAAAGCAATTAGATCAGTCAGGGGGTTAAAGGCAATTGTCAACTCTTCTGACAAATTTACATAAGCAGCAACACAGTATTGAAATTCTAAGCTTTAAATGTTATTTATAATAGTTTGTATTAAGATAACTTAAGAGTAGTAGCAAAAATGTATTTGACATTTAGAGAAAAGTCAGTAAATATTTTTTCTTGTAAAGTATAAATGCATTTACCATTTTCAAGCCCCCCCCCCCCCCCACACACACACACAGGCCAAAACGGCAGAAAGAGTGTCAGGTGGCAACCCTATCAACTTGGTGCACTGATACTGTTCATAAAAAAGGTCCTTTATGCTTTGTGTGACATCCTTCCAGAGGGGGATGCATATCTGGTACATGCAGATCCATTGTAAGAGATTCCGACTGAAGATGAGTCATTCCTTTCATTGTCAGAGAGCAACCATAATACTGACTTTACTTTAACATACATTTACTATGTGCCCTTGCATTAAGAAAACTAAGTAAAGGAAATCAGAAGTACTTAACTGTTTAAATGCATACACATACACACACACACACACACACACACACACACACACACACACACACACACACACACACACACACACACACACATGCTTTTGTACACGTACTTTATATACATACACATATACAGAAACACATACATACACACACACACACAACTATATATATATATATATATATATATATATATATATATATATTTATATATATATATATATGAGTGTGTGTATGTGTGTGTGCAATATGTGTGCATACAATGAATTATTTATAATAAACAACATAGTATAGTTAAGCATTATTACTGTATACATTCTAGTATATATTGCTCAATGATTTACTTGGTCACTGTCACACATTGGCTATGTGTTCCACATGGAATCTTAGTCAATGTCTTTCTGTCAGTATTTTTTTTCTTTCTATTGATAAGTGAATTTAATAATTGTTATTATCTTTGCCAGTGTAGCTTATGTTGTGGCTGAAAAGGGTTGTGAGAACAGTTCACTTTCCTGGTTACCAAAGTATAAATAAATATGAAATAGAAAAAAGGAGGGGGAACATGGCAGAAATAACAGAGGAACTAGTAAAGCACATTTTAAGTCTGCATCATTTGTGTGAGAGAAAAATCCTCCCACTGAAGGCATTGGGAAGTAGCAGACAGACTAAGTTTAGAGTCCTACTACTTGTCAGTTGTAAATGTACTACAAGGATTATTCACTGCAGGGAGAGTTTTTACACCTTGGCATGAGAGTATGGGGAAGGGTTTATCAAGTTTGTTAGGACTACAAAAAACTCCTCTTACAAAAAAATGTTTTTTATCTGCTTTCTTTTGCTGCAAGTAGCTAACAACTATTTATAGCATAGAACAAGCTCTGGCAGACAGATAAATGAGGCTCTATCAGGTAAACAGAGAAGTAGCTCTTTTACAGAAGGTGTGTTTAGATGACAGTGCTTCACAATCCTGCCATTATATTTTAATGGCATGAAAAAACAGTAGCACTTCGTTATGTCTGGCATGAGTCATACAAAGAAGACTTGAAGTGTATTCTGGGAAGAAAGAAGGAAAGCAAGAAAATAAGATCACGTTACCAAGGTAGGCCCCATCATCTGCCATTTTGAGAGAAACACATTCAAATTGTAAAAGAAGCACTTGGAATGATTTTGAGGCATTGAAATAGCTCAAAAACAAAGATACAATGAAACAAATATGTTTTTGAGTTCTAAGGTGGAGTTTCCTTTAAGTATGCATTGCTTCTTAACAACTACAAGCTATAAATAAGGCTTTTTCAAAGTAATCCATGTAATGTGCATATATTGCACATATGCTTGGTCCAATTATACAGATAAAGTTCATAGCAGGGTATTATGCCATTTTTGTTGAAATTAAATTATGCAATATTTTTTAAGGATTGTACTATATATTTGCTACATGCAGTATTTGAAATTCACAGTACCTGATTACAGTATTAGATTTGACTTCTACAGTTGGTTTGTGCTACAGACTGAAGCATGAATCTTGCTTTTACACTTAGGATATGCATGTTTCCTTTGCTACAACTGTATAGAAGAACAATACTTTAGCTAAAATAAAAGCTATGTTGTGCTGTATACATACCCCTTGGTTCACTCAGCCTCTCTAGACTCACAGCATGGGCATCTCTAGTCAACATAATCTCTTGGTTGGCTGTGTAGAGAAGAAAACAAGACACGAGCAATATGCATAACAGCTTTGCCTATATCCAGCTTTCTTTCTACTATAAATTCTCTTTAAAAGTAGACTTACACAACTGTGGGATGTCAGCAGTCCTAAACTCATCCAGCCACTGGTTGAGTGTATCCTGCTTGTATATTTTCAGGTCATTAAAATGATGTCTACACTGTTTTCCAGTGCACTGAATGCCAGTCTTACTGGAGACACACAAATGTTCCATGCCTCTGACTTGTACTGGGAGCTGGTATAGTTCCCCCTGCAAGAGCCTTTGGCTGTGGAACTTTTCAAGAAGTCCAGTGAAGATTCTGGACTCCTCAACACCAGACCTATGTGCACTAAATTGGACACCTTCCCTTCTAATGCCAGATATGTCTGACCAGGGAAAACAGCAATAGTTCAACGTGACTTCTGGCCGATGCATGTTATCTCATTTACTGACAGTGCACAAACCCAAACAATGATGCCAACCACATTTGCACAATGTTAAATGGAGAGCAACAGTGCCAAACCAAGAAGAAAGCATTTTTTGAAATTGGAAAGTTAATCTGACACTTGGCATTAATTTGAGGGTTGTTTGCTGATGTAACTGTTAAATGATTTAACTTTGCAGACATGTACTGGGGGCATACATTTTATGACCTGACATGTTTTTTTTTTGTGGCTTTACACACTGAAAATTAATTTTTGCAATGTGGAAGTTGAAACCTATGCATAAGAGACAAAACATTTTCTTCCACAGTGGTCATTTTTCATCCTTGCCACAGAAAAAGTGCTTCTCAGATACTCATGAATTATATATAAAAACACATGACAGATTGAGGGATTAACCATGTATGTGGGTGACCTAACAAGGTCCTGGTTTATACATTCATGTATGTATGAGTATTATGCAAAAACAACCAAAGGAAACAACAGGCCACGGCTGTAGAAACATAAAAGCAATTTATTCCACACAAGACAAAGGTGAGCGCTTTTGTGGACTAAGCCACTTCATCAGACATCTGTTGCTTCCTTTGGTTGTTTTTACATGATACTTGACCGTTTTTTGGGAGTACAGCTTAACATTTCCACTTATATTTTGCTTCTTTATTATGTATGAGTATTATTGAACTCTGTAGGCCATCCAAGCCCATCAAATGCAATTATAATTATAGAAACATAATAGTTAGTATAACCTCAGTCATACAGATAATTCATATAAGCTCCACTGTTATTTATAATTATGTTTTTATTTGTTTATATGTTAATTAAAATTCAGTGTACAACCCTTAATAAAATTGGGAGTGTTTAATATTTTTTCATGTGAATTTTAATATAAAGTAAAATAGAACAACAGTAAAATTATTTGGAATTTTCTGCATTAGAACTCAGAATCATCTGTACTGCAGCTCTACACATACACCTACTGTCACAGGAATAGTTAAAAAACATTTGGATATTTTCATCTTTATTATTAACTTCTGTGTGTTAACTGCTGTGCAACATTGCTTGTAGTGTTTGTGCGGTGTCCAACATACTT
>NC_056729.1:996336073-996488573 GCF_019279795.1 Protopterus annectens
AGCATTCGCAACACGCGGATTATGTGTTATTCATATTCATTGATGTGTACTAGGCTAATGGCCCTGGAGCCTTTACAAACCTAGCCCATAGGATTACTGTGACATCGTGCTACCTGACCTTAGTTCCAGTGCCTCTGTTGAGTAGTGCCACTGGAGTGATCCCAGGGTGAATTTTCTATTTCCGATCTACTCATCAAGGTTTCTCTTGAAGAGGGCCAGTGAGGTGCTCTGTTTGACATGTATGAGAAGTCTATTCCATAGCAAAGGCAGTCTCTGGGTTATGAACCTGTCCCTCCAGCACATTCTGTTGATTGTGGTAATGAGGTTGAGGTCACTGGAGAGTGTGGTGTGGAGGGATTGGGATTTCTTTAGATGTAGCATTTTTAACAGAGCTGGATCACACATGGCTTTGTATGTCAAGCAGAGATCACCTCTAAGTAGGTGATATGAGACAGAGAATAGTTGGAGATTTTTGAGTCTGTCCATATAGGACAAGTGTTTAAGGCCTAGGATCCTCTTTATGAGGTACTTTTGTGGCCTCTTCAGTTTTTGCAGGTGTCTAGTGAAGTACATGCCAAATGAGGCATTGTACTCGATAACTGGCTTAATGAGGGAAGAGTAGAGGGAGACAATGACCTCTTTCTTCCTGGTTGCAAAACCCTTAGTAATGAAATGTGCCACATAGAAGGACTTTCTGACCACAGTAGCAATGTGGTGGTCAAAAGAGAGGCTGCTGTCCACCTGTGTTCCCAGATCTCTTATAACACCTTCTGTGTTCAGTGGACTACCATCAATGTGGTAATTCATGGGAACTGGGTTTTTCCCAAACAGGATGATGACACATGTTTTGGCATTGAGCTTAAGGCCGTGGTTCTGACACCAGTTGTTGGTCTCAGTGAGGCCTTTCTGTAGGATGTCAACATCACTCGGGGAGTTAATAATAGCTCCCAACTTGCAATCATCTATGAACTTTGTCAGCCAGAGACCCTTTATGTTGGCCTGGACTTCAAAGAAGTAGATACCAAACAGGGGAGGACCCAAGACCACACCCTGTGGTACCCCACTCATGACTGGTCGGCAGTCTGACTTGGAGTCTGCTACTTTCACACTGTGGGTTCTATCTATGAGCCAGTTTGCAACCCACCTAGTGATATGGGCATTGATGCCTAGCTAGTGAGTTATTCTATGATTCGTGAATGGGGAATGGTATCAAACACCTTGGCCAGAGCACAGTAAGGCTGTATTAACCACCTTGCCTTCATCCACAGTTCTGGTGACTGACTCAAAGAAGTCGGCCAAGTTGAGCAGGTATGATCTACCCTTTACAAAACCAAACTGTGTGGGATCCAGAGTTTGGATATTCCCTATACCCTTGTTTATTAAGTCTATGATGATGCATACCATAGCTTTGCATATCAGACTCATCAGGCTAATGAGGCAATAGTTCCCAGTGTCTGTAGTTGCTATTTCTTTGTGGAGAGGGATGACTGTAGCAGTGCGCCACTTGGTAGGGACAAAGCCTGAGGTGAGGCTGTGACTGAATAGGGCGCACGGGTGAGGTGCCAGTTTACTCTGTAGTTCATGTAGAACACAGCCAGGTATATTGTCAGGTCCCATGAAAGCTGTATTCTTGGCCTTGGACAGTGCTGTTTGAACCTGTGCAGCAGCAATACTTGGTGCCTGGCAATTTACTGGTATTATGATTGGTCCTTGGGGGGAGACGGGTAAAGTTGGCACTGAATCTGTTGGCCAGTATATTGGAAATATCTGTTGGCTCGGTATAGGAGGTACCATTGTGCAGTAGCTCAGAGCAAATCTGGGTATTACCATGGAGATTCTTTACATAATTATAGAAGGCCTTGTGGTTGTCTTTACTATCTGCTGCAATTCTGTTTTCATAGCTAGCTTTAGAGGATTTGATGAGGGATCTCAACTTTTTAGTCAGGCTGATAAGGGAATTTTTCCAGTCTTGGGACTTCACCTTATTCCACATCAATTTCCTCCTTCTGTTGCAGAGTTTGTTTATGGCAGGGGACCACCAGATTGGCTTCCTTTTTTTGGAGGCGAGTGTCTTGGTTCTATTGGAAATGGCGAGATCCATGCATTTGTGTACATGTTTGTACAGTGCATTGGTGTATGATTCGGTGGTCATGCAACTATTCTCCATTTGCATGGGTGCCATGAAGTTAGCCACCTCTGTTTTTAGGACCCCAAAGTTAGGTTTGGAGAAGTTTTTCATATGGTTACCTTTGCGGGGGGATGTGGATTTCCAGGGTGATTAGGTTGTGGTCAGATCTAACCAGGGAGGAGTTAACTACTGCTGTAGAGCAACGGTGACCCGTGTTAGTAATGACCAGGTCAAGGATGTTGATACTCTAGTGGGGGTAAGAACAAGCTGGTCCAGGGCATTTGAATTAATGAATTCCAGGAAAGGTTGGGCAAGTGTATTGGTACATAAGAAATTTTCCCAGTTAATGGAGGGGTAGTTGAAGTCACCCAGTATGAGAGTGTTTGGTCAGACCCTAATATTCTCAAATGTGCTTAGGAACATAAAGTGTGAGTCTTGGGACATTGTTGGGGAGCTATAACAAGCTACAACCTGAATCGCTGTCTTACCCAATGTTAGCTGCACCTGAATTATCTCTGATGCATTATGTTGGGCTGCCAGTCTGGAGGTGTGTGCATCCTTTATGAATATGGCAACACCACCACCTTTGGAGCTTTGGTCCAAGTTTTTGGGCCAAAAGGTGTGGAATGAGTTATAGCCTGGTATTGCTTTGGTGCTTTCTGCTGCCTTGAGCCAGGTTTCTGTTACAGCACAAATGTCGATGTTCTCCATTTTAAGGAGTGCTTCGAGCAAGTGTATTTTCAGATTTAGACATTTAGCATTGAGCAACATAACCCTCAGATTGCATTTGTTTGTTGCTGTTACGGTGGTAATTTGGTCTTTGGAATACCTCCTAAAAAAGGCACTATAGGAGTGGCAAGAGCATTGGCCAGTATCCAAAAGCCCAGGGGTGAAAGATGCAGGCCATCTCTGGCAAAGCATCGAGGTCTGTTAATCATGTCATCCCAGGCAGACAGATACTGGATCCCCTTAGAATGACACCAGAAACTTAGCCAATTGTTGAAGTCGATAATTTTCGGCTTGTACTGTGGTATCATTCTGGGTGATGGTAGGATGCTGCTCAGGGTTAGGGTTATACCCGCCTGGGGTACATAATCAAAGTGCTCCTCCATGCTTCTTTCCATGTAGCCCAGGGAGATATGTCTCAGGTCATTCACACCCACATGTACAATGACAGAGTCATATTTGTACCTGTTGTTGAGGGACCTGAGTGTATGCGTTATGTGGTGGATCCTGGCACCTGACAGCCAGCTGACTGCTACTTTCTCCTTATTCAACCTAGTAAGTGGGACATCAGTGTGCCTTACTTTCAAGTCACCTATGACTAGTGTGTTTGGCATACTGTTCTGTCTTAGGGGCTTGGGTTGAGTGGCACACTGTTTAGGAGAGTTATGTATCTCATGATTAGTGTTGTATTGTGGTGACTGAGTGCATTTCTGCCTTGGAGGTCTTTGCTGTTTGGGTAAATTTTTATTGAGAGCATCTGCAAAAGTGGATGTGCGGTTTGTGTTTTTATGTGTAGGCAGCGCTGGTGTGTGTTCTGGAGGGCTATGTGTTCCATGTGGTGTGGTGCAAGTGTTGACCTTCTCCTCTTGACCAGCTATTCCAGTCTTGACTGGAGAGTGTGTGGCTGCCAATTTGGATATATAAGTATGTCTCTCGCAAGTCTGAGTGTTGGGAGGTAAGAGGAGAGGGTTGTCTGTGTACATGAGGTAGTTGCTACATTGCCTCAGGATGCCCAAGTTCACCAGGTTAATAGGAGAAAGCACAGGAAACTGACCTTTAGACATGCCTGGATGGGTGGGTATTAATAATAAGTACTGAAGCTGTTTCCTTGTAGAACGTTTAGTGCTGGTAGCACTTTTGTGTCCTACAATAATTGCTACAAGAAGTCTGATAAAGTGCTAGACTGATAAGCTAGTAAAAGTGCAGGAGAGGAGAGAACTAGCATGTCTAAGGGAAAAATTGAAGAGCAGACTTTGGCACAACTCAGAAGCTACAAACAGTCCTGGATACAACAAATCTGTATCTGGACTAGACTAGTTAAAGGAAAGGTGGGAAACAAGCGCAAATGTGGGTTTTTAAACCAGAAAGTTGAAAAAGATGTAAAAACTGCCCAAATGGACAATAAACTGCAATTAATTTCTGGGCTAGAAACCACTCCTCTTCTGGTAGATAGGCTACCTAGTGCTTACCACTCCCACTGACAAGCTAGAAGGCTACCCTCCAACACTGAACTACTTGGGGGACTCAGAAGCTTACAAGCAGTCCTGGATACAGGAAATCTGTATCTGGACTAGACTAGTTACAGGAAAGGTGGGAAACAAGTGCAAATATGGGCTTTTAAACCAGAAGTTGAAAGTGATGGAAAAAAATGCCCAAACGGCCAATAAACTTCAATTTCTGGGTCAGTAACCACTCCTCTTATAGTGGATAGGCTACCTAGTGCTACCACTCCAACTGATAAGCTAGAAGGCTTCCCTCCAACGTAGACAGGCTTGAGGGGCTCAAAAGCTTACATACAGTCCTGGATGCAGCAAACCTGTATCTGGACTAGACTAGTTACAGGAAAGGTGGGAAACAAGCGCAAATGCAGCCTTTTAAACCAGAAGTTGAAAGAGATGGAAAAAACTGCCCAAATGGCCAATAAACTGCACTTTCTGGGCCAGTGACCACTCCTCTTATGGTAGATAGGCTACCTAGTGCTTACCACTCCCACTGATAAGCAGAAGGCTTTCCTCCAACAAAGACAGGCTTGGGAGGCTCAGAAGCTTACATACAGTCCTGGATACAACAAATTTGTATCTGGACTAGACTAGTTACAGGAAAGGTGGGAAAAGCGCAAACATAAGCCTTTGGTCCAGGAAGTTGAAAGAGACAGAAAAACTGCCCAACCGGCCAATAAACTACAATTTCTGGGCCAGAAACCACTCCTCTTTTTGTAGGTAGGCTACCTAGTGGTTATCACTCCCACTGACAAGCTAGAAGGCTTCCCTCTGACACATAAAGGCTTTAGGGGCTCAGAAGCTTACAAACAGTCCTGGATACAGCAAATCTGTATCTGGACTAGACTAGTTACAGGAAAGGTTGGAAACAAGTGCAAATGTGGCCTTTTAAACCAGAAGTTGAAAGAGATGAAAAAAAACTGCCCAAATGGCCAATAAACTACAATTTCTGAGCCAGAAACCACTCTTGTGGTAGATAGGCTACCTAGTGCTTACCACTCCCACTGATAAGGTTGAAGGCTTCCCTCCAACACAAAAAGGCTTGGAGGGCTCAGAAGCTTACAAACAGTCCTGGATACAGCAAATCTGAATCTGGACTAGACTATGTTACAGGAAAGGCAGGAAACAAGCTTAGAATTTTTTTACACTAGAACAGCACTAAAAACAATTCAAGTGCAGTGCAAGCTAACACACTTGAATTTGTAGCAATATTAAAGCAAATAAAGTTTAAATAAATACAATTTATTCAAACTGTATTTTGAGCTGAATTCAATTTTTGTTTTATTCAACTCTGAACAGTTAAAAAGTGCCAAAAATATACTTATCAGCTGAGAACCACACACAGTCGGAACACAAGGAGATTCTAGCAAAGTTTTTTTTTTTTGTAAACTGGAAAGTGAGAAAGGAGAAACATAAATAATTCAAGGTTAAGGACCTAAGTGGGTTGGCCTTCTCAAATGTTCTCTCTGTATTCGGTAGAATGAGCTAATGACACTAGACTAGGATAGAGGAGCGATAGAGCTGAACAGATGGGACTGGTAGGAATGTCTGAAATCAAAATATAATCTCACTGTACTTGGTTGAGTGAGCAAATGAGATGGACTCAGGAGGAGTGTTCAAACAAATTTTCAAGAGGGGCTGGCAATTCCAAAGCCACCAAGATTAACATCAAAACAAGAACAGGGAGGGATGGCGAGAAACTAACTGCAGAGAGAAAGACAGACCACAATATTCAATGAAACAATAACATAAACAGAAAATTAAAATACAGTACTATCTTAAAAACTGTAAGTTCGTACTTAACTTCATCTTAAATACAGTTGATTGTAGCCAGCCATACCACTCAGATATTGAGCAGAAAATAAATTCCCAGCTATGTGGCTAACACTTAAAGCACAGAGAAACCCTCTATGCTAAGAGTTAAATATCGAATAACAAAGAAGTGAGAACAGCAATAATTGCAGCTTCTAATACAGTTGAGTGTAGCCAGCCAAACAACTCAGATAATGAGCAGAAAATAAATTCAATTAAATAAAAAGAAAAATAAAATACAGTACTATCTTTAAAACTGCAAGTTTGTACTTAATTGCAGCTTCTAATACAGTTGAGTGTAGCCAGCCAAACAACTCAGATAATGATCAGAAAATAAATTCCCAGCTACGTGGTTAATGCTTCAAGCACAAAGAAACCCTCTAGGCTAAGAGTTAAATATTGAATAACAAAGAAGTGAGAACAGCAATAACCCCTTCTAACTGCAGAGAGACAGCCCACAATATTCAGTGAAATGATTAAATAAACAGAAAAATAAAATACAGTACTATCTTTAAAACTGCAAGTTTGTACTTAACTTCAGCTTCTAATACAGTTGTTTGTAGCCAGCTAAACGACTCAGATATTGAGCACAAAATAAATTCCCAGCTATGTGGCTAACACTTAAAGCACAGGTAAACCCTCTAGACTAAGAGTTAAATATCGAATAACAAAGAAGTGAGAACAGCAATAACTCCCTCTAACTGCAGAGAGACAGACAGACCACAATATTCAGTGAAACAATTAAATAAACAGAAAAATAAAATACAGTGCTTTCTTTAAAAATGCAAGTTTTGATTGTAGCCAGCCAAACCACTCAGATATTGAGCAGAAAATAAATTCCCAGCTATGCGGCTAACATTTAAAGCACAGAGAAACCCTCTAAGCTAAGAGTTAAATATTGAATAACAAAGAAGTGAGAACAGCAATAACCCCCTCTAACTGCAGAGAGACAGACAGACCACAATATTCAGTGAAACAATTAAATAAACAGAAAAATAAAATACAGTACTATCTTTAAAACTGCAAGTTTGTACTTAACTTCAGCTTCTAATACAGTTGTTTGTAGCCAGCCAAACGACTCAGATATTGAGCACAAAATAAATTCCCAGCTTTGTGGCTAACACTTAAAGCACAGAGAAACCCTCTAGGATAAGAGTTAAATACTGAATAACAAAGAAGTGAGAACAGCTATAACCCTCTTTAACTGCACAGAGACAGACAGACCACAATATTCAGTGAAGCAATTAAATAAACAGAAAAATAAAATACAGTGCTATCTTTAAAAATGCATGTTTTGATTGTAGCCAGTCAAACCACTCAGATATTGAGCAGAAAATAAATTCCCAGCTATGCGGCTAACATTTAAAGCACAGAGAAACCCTCTAGGCTAAGAGTTAAATATTGAATAACAAAGAAGTGAGAACAGCAATAACCCCTTCTTACTGCAGAGAGACAGACAGACCACAATATTCAGTGAAACAATTAAATAAACAGAAAAATAAAATACAGTACTATCTTTAAAACTGCAAGTTTGTACCTAACTTCAGCTTCTAATACAGTTGTTTGTAGCCAGCCAAACCACTCAAGATATTGAGCAGAAAATTCCTTGGATTCTACACACAGTCATTTTCCTGTTGTTTTGGGGGTTGGGGAGCCAAGTGCTATTTGTGTGTTAATTTGTGTGCTTACACATCACCAGTTCAGTTTCAAGAGTTTTTTTTTTTTTTGCAATTGTGCAGTCATCCTGGTATTTCCATGTGTGTATGGGGAAAATTGTATGTAATCAGTGTTATGTTGTAGCACAGCATTCAGAAATTGATTTAGGATCCTGGATGCTGATGCCTGTGATATCCCAAGCATATTTCCTGTTGGACTCTGAAATGTTCTTGTAAGTAAAACTCTAAGTGTTACACATACCTTAGTCTCCACAGGTGTTGGTTCTCCATGGTTTGCCTTTGTTCTCAGTTTTGGATGACAGTGTTTGTAGAGTTCCTGTAGTGTGTCTCTATCCACCCTGTAGCACTCTACAACTTCCACATCATGCTGTTGTAAATTAACAGTGGTTTAAATACCCTTTTACTTCTTGGCTGGAATCTATTAGCAGCAGCAGCACAGACTTGTGCCTGTTGCACATACATATGTATAACAGCAACTGCTTCTGTGTAGAGTGCCTTCTGTGGCTATATCCCAATAGGTTTTGGAATTCACAGGGAAAACCTACATTGAATCTACATGATTGCTTTATAGCATGTTGAATAGCTCCTTCATCTTAAATTGGTTGATTAGCATACATTTCAGCTGCTTATGTTGTAATTAGCATGCCACAATGTTTACCATGTTTGCACTGCTGAATACAAAACAGTGTGCTCCCATGTCCGCATCACACCATAACATGAATATGGCTTTAGAGGACTATGTAGGCTTAATTGAATCTGCATCATAGATTTATGGTTCAGTAACAAGTTATAAAGGTTCACTGTACAATAGTCACTAAAACACATTTAAATTTTTCATAAAGGGCTAGTTTAGTCACTTCCTTATTGATCTGCAATGTCCTGTACCTTTGACATTGTCACATATGTATTCCCCATCTAAATTTTAGAACTTTCATCCACAATATTCAGCATTTTGACACCAATCTATTTACTTTACTGAAAACTAAGTATTCCAAAGAATGCTTTACTGAAGTAATCAGCTTTTTATCACATAAAGTATGGAATGCCCTTCTAGTAAATTCTAGGCCCCTACCAAGAGCACACAAATGTATCTTCAAGATTATTAACCATCACTGCACAAATACTATTCATACATTTCTAAACAAATAACATATCTCTCCTCAGCTGAGTGCGAAATGCATATTCTGTCTTGTAGCGATATTTACACCTATGTATTCCTCCTACCTCAGAACCAAACTGAAATATGACAGCAAGGAACTTAAAGTACTAATAGAAAATGTAAAGCAAAATTTAGACTTAAGGGTACTAGAGTTAAAGTTACTACAGATTTCAAAAGAAACTACAGATATTTTTCGGTTATGTCAGGAAGTAAAGGAATAATATCCAGCAGTGCACTGAGCTTAGTCATAAAAATATCACACATTCCAGTCTCAAGGAAATAGTTAATATATACTAGCGAGCAAATTTAGTGCTACATTTAAGCCACCAACCTACATTGTTGACCCCACTATACCTGGACATTTAATTTCCCCTGAAATTACCTTGGAACAAGGCTTAGAATCTATGTCATAGGCTACAAATAATACTTCCATTGGACCATATAAGATATGGGGCTGAATTCTCATCAGAGTGAAGTATGCACTTTGTAGCCACTACTTAAACTGTTCAAATTCAAACTATCACAGAATTTGTGTCTGATGCATGAAGAATAGGTACTATAGCTGTCTTGCACAAGGACAGTCCTTTTCAGACCTGCATAATTATGCATCTGTTAACCTTACAAGTCTCATACACAAAGCTATGGAATATATATCATGGAAGAGCTCATTTAAGTAGGCATATATAACTTAAGTGATGTAGAGTCGACTCAGTTTAGTTTTGTGAAGGGCAGAGTTCATCTCATGAACATAGTACACATTTCTGAGAAGGTTAAGAGGTTGTGGACAGTGGTCATTCTGTGCATGCTGCTTATCTTAACCTGGTCAAGACTTTTATCACTATTGTCCTTGCTGGTATTGCTGAAAAACTAGACAAACTTACTGTAAGAATTGTACATTGTCTACTGGAATACCAGTTGGCAATCCAGCAGACCCAAGTTGTGAATGTCACTGCTACACTCTCTCTGAACTAGTGGGGTACCACAGGGATCAGTGCTGGTCCCTCTCTTCTTTGGCACTTACTTTGCAGACATCCAAGCCATTATCGCAGAAGTGTGGTTAACAAAATTTACTGATGACCACAAGTTTGGCACTTTTAGCACCTCATCCAATAATACTTAACTGCTCCAACAAGGGCTAGAATATGCACATAACTGCTGTACTGCAAACAGACTCAAATTAACTGCAAAAAATATGCAGCATAGTTGTGTCCAGCAAGAAAACCTGCTGCCACATTGAAAGTTAAAAGCAGTGCTCCTCTTCAGATAGATGCAGTCATAAAAGACCTGCGTACTTATGCGGATAACTGTCTCAATTTCAGTCAAATATCATGTTTCTACCATTGTCAGGAAAGTGTTCTATTTCTCTAGGTAATTTATAAAGGAATACCTTCAAGATCCAAAGAACTATTGTCCTCTTTCTTTATTATACCCCTTATTTAATACAGTGTCCCATTTGGTATGTACAAATCCAAGAATATTGTTTAACTGGAAAGTTACTAATAATGTTTAACCAAGACAATTAAGGGCCTTTAATCCTTCGACTATTCTGATAGATAAGCATCACTCTCATTCTACTTGGTAGCTTTACTGGCTGCTCTGAGGTGTCTTATGTCACACTTTTCAAAGCATGAAAGGCAAATTCCTATCTTTCTTTATGTTTTTTTTTCCCAAAACAAATGGTGCTACAAACATGCATACTAGGAACCTAAATCTGTACTAACAAATAATCAAGACTTGTTGGAAGTATTGTTTCCTAACACAATGTATTTCCTATCTATTGAATAAGTTACCTCTGCAGTTCAAGCAAAACACGCATTTGTCTACATGTAAGGCTAGTCTTGACAACTGTATGGATGGACACATTTACACCAGGTTTATCAGATGTGATTATGTTCAATTTGGGAGGTGAGTACTATTACTTGTTTGTAAAGGGTGGTGAGGACTTTTAAGTATGACTACTTAAAGGTCAAAGTCAAAGTCAAAGTAAACTTTATTGTCATACAGATCAACACAGAGGAAAAAGTGTGTGTCACTGCATGAAATTTCGATACTTGGGCTCATTCCATAAGAATTATAGTTTACAGAAGGAAGATTAATAATAATTTAAAAATACTGAAATAGAAATCAAAAATAAGATACTAAAAATAAACACAATAAAATATAAAGTGTAAAGTGACCTATGTAGATAACAATGACATATTGCACATAAATAATGTTTGTTTACCCATTTAGCAGGCTATGGGTTTGTTGTTCAGCAGTCTGATGGCATGTGGGAAGAAGCTGTTATGGAATCTGGATGTCCTGCATCTAATGATTCTGTAGTGCTTCCTTGTTGGCAGGAGTTTGAACAGTCCATAGGCCGGATGATGTATATCCCTCAGCAGTTTTCGGACTCTACCATAACATCTGTTTGAATATATGTCCTGTAGGGACTGAAGGTTGGAACCAATGATTTTTGTGGCTTGTTTAATGATCTTCTCCAGTGCCTTCCGATCAGCTTGAGAGCAATTTCCATACCAGACAATTATGTTGTTTGTCAGTACAATAGTAAAGGTGTGTATAGTGAGGCATCCAATGCTTACTGTGATTGCTTGCCTTTTATTTTTCCTATATTCCTAGTACTCGGACATCTGTGGGTGAATTTAAAAGAACTGCCCTATATGGTGGTGAATCCATTTCTCTCAAAATGGTACGAAATGCCATTAGACAATAGCCTTAAATCTGCAGATAGATTAAGAAAAGTTGCTTACTTTAGCCCAAAATATGACACAGACCAACTAATTTGGAGCAATTTTCATTTATAAACTCCTGAAGGGAACATTAAATTAAATGCTACCCTGCGAGTGTATTATCTAGTATCTATAGCCATCCTCCATAATCATATAATAATCCCTCTATATTTTTTGCAGATCTTAAGTTACTTTCTCCTGACCAAACAACCCTCACCCTACCCTAACGCCTCATAATATAATTTCTCTACCACACCATGTTTTCCTCCTGCATGTTGCTTGTCATTTTAGCATGCATCTCCCAATCACATGTTCACTATTCCTTCTCTTCCACTCTTACATCAACAATATTCTGTTTATATTCTGGCAAAACTATTTTTCTCCTCTCCCAGATTCTCCTTTCTTTATATCATTCCAGTTCCATGCTAAGGAAAAATCTTGCATGATTTGTTAATTTGAGGTGAATCTTGACTTGTTAGCTTTGTTTATAGAAATTTTATCAGTATATACAATGCTTTTTATATTTGATATATCAAAAGACTTATCATTAATAAACATAGATCATTGTAAATGGCATGGCAGAAAACCTGGAAGTACACATTTGGTTGTTGAGCTAATATAAGAGTATGCATTATTGAAATAAACAATTGAAATTATTTCAGATGCATAGTTGGAAAGCCATATAATTACTATATGAGAAAAATTTCCAGCTTTGGATGGAATGGTTAACAATTTCAAAAGTATGTTTTAGACCTAGGAATATTGCGCCTGTCAGTGAATGTTTCTGTACTGCAGAAAATGTGGTTTGTTAGAGAGTACAGTATAATGCATTTAAAATACTGAAGTTAGGATAAAAGACATGCTTTCTTAATGTCATCTTTACACCATCAACCAAATATAAAACAAATGTGGCTTCTTCTGCCAGCTAATTATGTTGGAAGAGATGGCTAAACTAAATGGGTAACACGTCCTTTTCTTCATCTCCTACTCTCATCCTCCAGTAACTATTTTGATTTTATCTATTTTCGAACTAGCAACTAAGATAAGCAAAATAGGCTTATGGATGTCATTGATGTACCATGCCCCTCCTTAAGTATCCTTTTGGCAAGTCATTAATTAGCTAATGGTTTATGCCATACCGTGGTATAATCGTAATCTAAAAAGCTCATAAACTCTACATAATCAATAACCTATAACCCTGTCTGCCTGGTAGTGAGTGCTGAGGATTAAGGCTCTGAGCTGTTAAAGAGCTGTTTCCTGCAGTCGAGGGTACAGGGTTTGACACTGTCTACCCTCATTTCCCTGCTGTGGGACCCTGACTCAGTCATTTCACAAGGCAGTACTCCAGCTCCTTCCCTGAAAGAGGGCATGAGTGCAGAGGGCTTACACAGTCAACAAATGAAGAAAATAAACCCTTAAAAAGAGCACCTTCTCTACTACAGTCGTTATTATGCACCTTTGTAATGTCACGGTTGTCATTCTTCCTTCTCTTCCTCTACTGTTTCTTGCACTGCTTCTCTAATGATCCCTTACAAAATGATAATAGATTACTTGAAACCTGTATATGTTTAGGTATGCATTTAAGGATTTGGGGGCAGTTTTGGAGAAGACTTTTTCTGTAACAGGTAACTTGTTTGTAGGCTTTTGCAGTTGAAAACGTTCATGATTTTGGAGACCATATGTGTTGTTTCTAGTATAAAATCTATATTATGGGTTCAGTTTCTGCATCAGGACATACAAAACTGTGTTGTGAATAATCCACATCTACACCTATGTGTTTTTCTTTTAATTCTACTAACCATACTTGCATATCTGTTCTCATCTCTTTATATTCAGTTTCAAATAGGGCAAATGTCCTTTGTTTTCTTATGTCTTGTTTTTCCTCCCCTACTCAAAACAAACTTCATAATGTTATGACATCCTCTCATCACTAAACACTTCTAAATACAACTTGTTTAACACTCCTCAAAGCAAGTTTATCTGCTATCATTTATATTCATTGCAAAAAAACATGTCCATGTCTTCTTGTATACAGTCATTTTATACCAGTTTAGAAAGTATTGCTAATCTTTTTTTATTGATTGTGCAACTTGAAATATTTGCACCTTCTTTATCCATTCCTTTAGAGTACAATGTAATACCTCTGGTGCTTTCTATTCACTTGAATATTTCCCATAGATATTCTACTACAGTTTCTCTTATATCTTCCCAAGTAAATGTTCTGTACCCATATTAACTTTCTAAACATTCCATATAACCTTATCTGTTAGTGAAAAACAAATATAAAACTGCCTCTTTCTACCCTGTATAACATACTTTTAATTGTGTATTCATTCTCTTACAACCCTATGACCTTGTTGATAAGGTCGATGATGACCCTTTCCTATGGCCTTGAGATGACGCTGGTTAGACTTATTGGTCTATACTTCCCAGGGTCAGTTGAATGCCCCCCTTTATGCCAGGGGATTACTGTCGCTGTTCTCCATTCTGCTGGGACAAATCCAGTTCTCAGGCTACGGTTAAAGAGAATAGCAAGTGGGTCAGCTAGGTCCTGTTTTAGATTGCTTAGTAAGCAACCTGGAATGTTATCTGGTCCCATTGAGGCCACGTTTTTGGCCTTGGAGAACACAGATATGACTTGATCTCTAGCGATACTAGGTAGAGAACTGGCGTCAAGTATGCTTTGTGGTATGGCTGGTGGGGACAGGAAAATGAAGTTTGCACTAAATCTGTCAGATATCAGTTTGGCAATTTCCTCCATTATAGTCTGAGTGGTATCATCTACTACCAATTTGGCACCTAGCTGAGCACTCCCTTTTAGATTTCAGATGTAATTAAAGAATGCCTTATGGTTGTCCTTGGCTAGGGATGTTATTTTAGCTTCATAATTAGCTTTAGAAGCTACTAACTTACTCGGTAAACATTTGTTCTGACCTATCTAGCTAATGTACTATGTAGCTAATGTACTGTAATCCACTTGACTGTTACTATATATTTTATTGTTTACTCACTGCAGATGCTTGGAGCTTTTCTCCCCGGGCCTCTACTGAAAATGGACATGTATCCAGTTAGACTAGCCCGGTCAACAAATGTAAAATAAATAAATAAATAAATAGAGGACTATACAAGACTTATGATTCACTTGTTCAATCTGTGGAGGGAATTCTTCCTTTGGAGAAGTAGTTGCCTCTTGTTCTTGGACATCAGTTTCTTCCTTTTGTTATACAATCTGTTTATACTAGATGTCCACCAAGGTGGCTATTTTTTTCTGGAGGGCCTGATTTTAGTCTGGTCAAGTACAGACAAGTCTGTACAGTTGCTAAGATGACTATACAGGGCATTTGTGTACATCTCTGCATAGGAGTCAGTGTCGCTTGTGATTGCAGCGGGTATAAAACCTTACTTAGTAGGCTGTAGTTTGCTTTGGAGAAGTTCCTTAGTTGTTTAGCTCCTTTAGGAGTGTGAGGTCCAACAGTTACTTCAAATGAGATTGATTTATGGTCTGATCTTACCAGGGAGGGCATCACACAGGGGGCAGTGCCGTGACCACCCATGTTGGTAATTACTATGTGAAGGAAATTAGAGCCCCTTGTGGAGTTGCAGACTATCTGTTCCAGGGAATTTGCATTGACAAAGTCCAGGAACCTCTGGCTGAGCATGTCTGAGCTTATGTATGTTACCCAGTTGATGGAGAGTTAATTGAAATCCTCATGACTAAGGTGTTGGGCTGTATGGTGAGTGATTCCAGTAAGTCCAGGTAGGCATTGTGCTTTTCTTGTTTCGTGCAGGGGGACCTATAACTAGCAATGATGTGGTAGGATGTTTTGCCTACAGTTAATTGGACATGGAGTAGTTCGAGAGAGTTGTACTGTCAGAAATTTAAGAAACTCAATAGACACATACTTGATTTTAAACAGGGCCATATTTTTTCTCATGGCTATGTACCAGCACTGAGAAAGTTGCAATTGCTTCCAACAAAAATAAGGGCAAACAGCAATCTGATCATGCAGAATTGAGTACCAAACCTATGATTAATAGGAATTAATATTTGTGCACACCTCCACAGGTTCCTGTCATGATTGGTTCTCAGGCAGATGTGGGACCGAGCTTGATCCAACAGTATGTGCAGAGACAGATCAACACCCCTCATCAGGTTTTTCCAGATTTGCCTCTACCTCTACCGATGAAACATATGAGACTGGAAGAGAAAGAAAGATCGGTCAGCAGAGGAAGGAAGAAGAGGACACAGCAGTTGGATGGCTATCAGCCAGTTACACTGAATAGCTTATGGAGATGAATGGCGAGTCCACAATGCTGAACATTTCTGATAAGAGTTTGACAGGACTGCAGGTTTCTCTTCTTGAATGTGGTTTAACTCTTATTCCAGCACAAGGATCTGACTTTGCTGAGGTTGTTATAAATTTGAGGATGTTTATCAGGAATGTCATGCTGAAAACATTGTTCTCAAATGATTGTGACTTATTTTTTTAAGAGTCCAAGATAGCAACTGTTTGCTGGTCTTATGCTTTTGAACTATTCTTATTTTTTTTAAGAGACCAAGTATTTTTCAGCCAGCTTTAAATCCCGTCCTTGAAGTGTTCTGTAAGAGATGGAAGCTATATCTTTTTGCATTGTTTTCTTTACCAGGTGGCCCTATGAAGAGTGTTTTTCAATCTAACAAGTTTGGAGAGAGCAACATTAAAGGAATTACAAGCTGACAGTACAATAGTCATCAAGTCAGCAGATAAGGGGGGTGCAATTGTTATGGATAATCAGTACAATAATGACACTGTTTTTTCTATGCTATCTAACAGTACCGTCTATGAATGCATTGTTAAGGCTTATGTTCACACTATATAAAATTCTGTTTTTTCAGTGACTGCTTGGACAATTTTTTTATTACTCCTGAGTTTGTGAAATATCTTACTGTTGAACATCCAGTTTTACCTTTATTTCATGGTTTACTTAAAGTACAGAAAGATGTACAGCGACCCCCTCTCAGACCGATTGCCTCTGGGAGTGGTTAACTGAACCTTTTTCTATATATGTTGATAGACAGTTGCATGTGGTTTTAGATGTGGTTGAAACTTTGCTTAAAGATACTAAGCAGTTTTTGTGGGACTTACATAATTTCACAAGAAGAGCTCAGGGTCTGGGTAATTGCCTTTAGATGTTGAGTCACTTTTTATGGTGTTCCCTAACTTGGAAGGAGTAGAGATGACAAGAGCCTTTTTCATGAGGCACAGCAATTATGATATTAAACACATTGATTTAATTTGCCTGTTGTTAGAGGTAGTTTTAGAGAACAATGCTTTTATGTTTGAGGGTGTTCTCTACCTACAGAGGGCCGGCATAGGAGTTTATATTGAATGGCAATGCGTTCAATTTGGTGTTGCCTTATATAGGCGATTTGTAGATGATATTTATTGTGGAGGGGCAATGAAGAACAGCTGGAGTCTTTTGTATCGTTTTTACATACCACATCCTCATTTTTAAAATTTACTAGTTATCACTCCAGGATGGATTTTTTTACCACAGGGCTCTATAGGAAATCTTGCAGGAAGAATGTTGTCCTGCAACGTGCTAGCAACATGCAACCCCCGCATATATATATAAGAACATTTTAAAGGATCAGGGCATTTGGGCCTCAAGGTTAAATAACTCGCAAGAATTTTTTTTAATGATTTAACACTCTTGAGAAAAGAATTTATAAATAGAGGTTATAGGTGTAAAGAGGTTGAAGACGTGTAGTGAGGTACTGCAACTGACAAATGATAGGGCTAGGCCCTACTTCTCTGGCATCAATACAAATACACAGATTCATGCTGTGGACACTGATAGAACCATGAGAAGGGTCAATAGTTCTGTTCCTTTAACTTTGTCATATGCTAGTATTATAGGGACTATATGTAATGTTATTAAATCCAGCTGGCACATTTTAACAACTGATGATCGTATCACGGATATAGTGAGTGAAAGACCACACATTAGATATAAAAACAAGAAGTCCCTTAAGCATCAGTTGTGCTATACAACCAATTCTTCACGTTTTGAGGAACATTCTATCAGTCGGGGCACATGTTGCTGTAATAGATGCAGCTTTTGTACCTATATTGACACCTCTAATTTATTTTTCCATCTGAGATCTGGAGTTATTTTTACTTTTCATGTTGCTGCTGATTGCCCAACCCCCTAATATAGTTTATTTAGCAATGTGTAAATCATGTACCTGTTTCTATGTGGGAAAGATCAATCGCCCCTTTTTTGAGAGCATAAGAGAACATCTATATTGTATACATAAGGGTGATACTAAGAATGCCCTAGCTAAAAATGTTACTCAGTCTGATTCTTCACATACCTTTAATTTTATGGTAATAGAAAATGTTTCATCAGGTTTATGTATGGGAGACTTTAAAAATTACACTGAGAACACGGAATTATATTGGGTCTTTACACTTCAAGCTGACAAAACACCTGGCCTTAATGGCAAAGTTTCCTTAAAGCCAGCTTTGAATTTAAGGGGCTTGTTCAAATGGCATGTCTAATTATTTATGTTTTTTGATTTGCTATGCTTAATTAGATTTTATTTGTTATTGGTTGTGATAGTCTCTTGTTCCCTTTAGCTGTTCTGGTTTAATATGGTCTAAAGAAGCACCTTATAGTCTGAAAAGTGCTTACATCCTGTTTTTGCTTTGTTATTAAAGTGTTCGTTCATTTTACTTCTGCCATGTGTCTGTAGTTGTTACTTTTACATTTTTACTTTTGACTTTTGGTTTCAGGCTCAGTTTATTCCTTGTGGGGATTTTGTCTTTTCTACTAGAGGTGTACTGTTTGACTAATCTGGAGGTGTACTTGTCTTTAATGAAGATGGATACACCTCCTGCTTTGGTTCTTTCATGCTCATTCTGAGGTCTGAATGTGTGGAAGGCATTACAGCCTTGCACAGCTGGGGTTCTGTGGTTAGGTAGTATGCATTCTCAATTAGTTGTGATTGAAAAATTGGTTTACAAATCATGTCTTGAGTATTCATAGGGAAAGTTTATTGTATACCACCCTTCATCCGTAAGGTAATACCGGGAGTTAAAAAAACTTGCAAAAATGGGGTAATGGATAAATATGTCTAGGTGACTTGCTGTGATTCTGCTTAAAAAGTGCTCTCTGCTAGATCATGATTCAAACAGAATTGACTCCTGCATTGGGTTTCTGTAGCTGATTTACCAAATATGAATGTCTCTTTAGAGCTGCCCCCCCCCCAAACTGTGACAACTACTGTGGTCAGACCATTACCATTGCTGGATTTACAAGGGGGGGTTGATGGAGTTGTAGCTCCAAGTCCACATGTCTTTAATTGGCTGTGCTGGTTCTACTCCTAGTTTTGCTTGAAATTCAGTGCTATTGTCACACCAAAAAAAAAATAGGCCTTGTAATTTTCAACCCCAAGCTCATGGGGTCCTTAATTGAGTACCTGCCATCACCATCATTTCCTTATCTAGAACACTTCAACTCAGCCAATAAAAACAGTTTGACATCAAAACTTCAAAGACTGGATATTAAAAAAAAAAAGTTAGCAGCCAACAAAATAAAGTGGATCAATGTACTGAACATGAAGGACTGTAGCACATGTAGTTCTCCTACATTAGTCTTTATTGCACCAGTTTAACATTATTTAGATTAACATGTGTTCTATCCTCCACGCATACCTCTCAACCTCTGAGCTCAAGAAATCTGGACAAAACCAAAATATAATGGGAGGGGTCAAAGGCCCAAAATCTATGACAGATTTTAAGTATTGTTCTTCTATATTCAAAAAGTTACTAGAATATCAAGTTTTGTATTAACATGTATTTTCTGGAGGATTTGAAGTTCAAACTCAAATGTTTGTTTTTATTTTTTTAATGTTAGTCATCAATGATTTGCAAAACAACCACATATTTTTATGACTGAGGATTATTTTTTGGGGATAAACTCTTGGCTAGGCTTGTAAGGGCCCCAGGATCATTAGCCTAGTAACTTCCTATGATTATATGATCCTGTGAAGAAGCAGTATATAAATATAAGTCAAAAATGTGGACATTCTGCAAAAATGTGGACAGTTGAGAGATATGCCACCATGCCTGCATATATACTGCCTGTTGTGGGTAAGAATTAATGGAGTGTGGGTTCATTATAGAGTGTTTCATTTTCTTTTCTTTTATTTTATCAAGTATGTATTATCAGTTGCAACTACAGATAATTTGTTGCGTCATGTTAAATGTTCTAATGTCAGATTTAACAATAAAAATTAATTATTTGGTGTCTGCGTCGGTTATATCTCAAACGCCTCAGTAGAAATCTTTATGTCACTTAATCAGCTAAACAAGTAAATAAGTGTCACATTACACACATAAAATAAGCAGTACATACTTTATATTTTGATGTGTCCTGAAAGTCATCCCTCCCACAGTTATCCAACAAATACCTTAACACCCAGCTCTGCAGTACTATTTTTTTTCTTGGACTAAGATACCTGCATTTCATTTGTGGAATATTACTGCACCCTAGGACAAGAGGTACTATACATTTCTGTGGGACTTTCTGGCTATATAAATGTGATAGTACATTGCTGGGGGTTTTCATTACATTGAACTGTTGTATCAACTGACGCTTTGCCAATGTTCATTTTTGTTTTACTTATATAAATATCTAAACATTATCAGAAGTTCATTAATTTGATATTTTTGTAATAATTGTACCTCAGTCCTTTTAAATTAGTTCTGTCCAGTTATGTTTCTTCATTTATGGCCATGTTTTTGCACAATGCTGTACTGAAAGGTGACTGATTTTACCAGATGGGTGTGGAAACACCCTCAGTACCAGCATGCATAATAAAAACAGCATATATAATGAGAAAAGTATCCAAGATAAATATCCTGACAAGCAGGGACAAAAACTGTCAGGAAACAGTGAAATCATGTACCTTCCTTTGGTGAATGTTTACTGATAACCTTTTTTGACCTTAAGTTTTATGATACATCTCTTTATTTATACTTCTTCATTAAACTAACATTTTTAAAATATATTTGTGAACGAAATTCTTTTTACAATCCCAAGTAGCTGCTTATGCATGCTGATTGTGGTATAACTTGCTAGGATGTAGCTGAATAACAAAACTGCTTACTTTTAAAGTGGTGACAAATGAGATTGCAACATGCTTAAAGTGTATTGGTTATTTTCTTAAGCAAATGTAAGTAACAAGCCCTTGGATTTGGATATAACCTCCTTACTATATACATTATCAAGCTGTACAGATTTTGATGCAAAAGCTTGTTTTTATATTTTATTTTATTGGCAATAATGCCCTCCTGAATATTTTACTTTGAGCTGAACATCCCTGCCATAACATCATGAAAGAATGAGCCCACGACTACCTAATTTGATGTACTGACTACTGTATTTCCATGGTAAGTGCATCAGAATTTTTTAATTCCTAAAAAGACAAGTTATCAACTAGTGCATGGAGATGGACACCTCACATTGAAAATTAGCATGTGATATCGTAGTAGTAAAACCACGGTGCAAATAGGAAGCATCTCCTCTAAAAAGACATGTTCTTCTTTCGGCTTTTGCCAGTTAAGGGTTGCCACAGCAGATCACCTTGTCTGCTCATGATTGGCAGTGGAGTTTTATGGTGTCAAGTTGCTAGCCCAGCACCCATCCTTCCACAGAAGGCACACACATGCACACCTAGGGCCAATTTAGAGTCTCCGATCAACCTACACCATGTCTTTGGGATGAAACCAGAGCACCCGGAGAAAACCACGTGATCATAAGGAGGACATGCAGACTCCACACGGAAAGCACTCCAGCCAAAGGATCGAACCAGAGAACCTGTTGCTGTGAGGTAGCAACACTAACCGCTGCACCACCATGTTATTTTGTGTAATTCATTAACACTTCCATAGGTGCTAAAATGTGCTGATATGATGTAAGCATGTTAGTGTGGTGAGTAGCAGTGCTAATCAAATATGTATGCTGTTTACTATGCAAATACATTTGTAAGCATGTTTTTGTGGCCAGCAGTAGAGTATGTGGCCAGGGAAAGGTGCTTGTTTGAAAGCACAAGCACAGAATCAAAGTGAAATAGTTTACATGTAAGTAATCTTCAGATATGACCACATGCTATAGCCCAGACATATTAAGGGCAAGTACATTGAATGAATGCAGAAGGGGGGTACATGGGAGAACTGGTACACTAAATTGTGTCATCCTAAAGAATTAATGTTGAAGAGGAAATCTTTAAAGTGTACTCCTATCCCACAGGCAAATGTGCCGAACGTTTATAGGAAGCATTTCTTAAATAAATCCTGGAATACTGACATAATGATAATTAATGTGAATGACAACCCTACAGTTATGCACATAAATAAAAATGGGTGTGCTAATAAAGGATGAGATAGGGACAAAAAGCTGCAGTGTAACAAAGGGTATGAAGGTGTGATATGTATTTAATTAAATTCTGACTTAAGAGTTAGCAAGAACAGAAGATACTTTATGGGATGAATGCACAGAATATGGGTATCGCATAAGAGAAGTACATATAGGGAATTGATGTATTCAAGCCAACACCACCACTGTATTCTCCACCTCATACAAAAGGACCTTACAGATGTAATGTCATGTAAATCAGAAATGGACACGTATTTTCAAAGAAATAATGATAGCCCCAATAAGAAAGGGGTTCGTCAACTACAAACATGTAATGGACAAGCAAAAGTCGTATAGTTATGTAAATGCTAAATGTTAATCTAATAAAAAACAACTGCATAAGTGACAGATGATAAGACACAGTGGATGACATATCATGAGTCTGGTTTAGCAATTGCTGATTTGCAGACGTTTGATATTGTAATATTGGGCATGCTCACACGGAATTACAAGGGACAATAACATAACAGTATTTCAACAACAGCTACACAATGGAAAGTGTTGTATCAGAGGACCATTGACAGTTTCTGAGTGTCTGGCAGCAAGCCATATAGTAAGAAACATTCATGGACTCACTCATCTGCCATTAAGCTGTATAGTATGACATAAAAATTGCAGTATTAAAGACATGCCTGTAGGAATATGTAATACAGAGCATAAGTATCTTAATAAACAAGGGAAGGCATATGAGCAATAACTGACATTCACATCATGTTATTTTTGAACACATGCCAGAACAGATATCAGAGAGATGCATAAGAGTTATTGTCTCCACAGAAATACACATATCGGTCATATCACGAAGAACACCCTTGAAGGGCTTGCAGTACTTTCCTATCATATAAGCTGTATGGATGACCTACCTAGTAGGAAAAGGCCTGAAAAAGGTGGTCTTTTAAGTCTGCCATAAATATTGCCTGTGTGTAAGACACTGTTGTCTGAACACAGTTGCCTGATAGACAGATGTTACTAGATTCAAACCCCTGCCTAATATACAAGGCTCTCTCCAGACCTCTGTATTGACTGCATGTGCCACATCACATAGCAATGCAGGTTGTCACAAATAACTGAATTAAATGTATACATTAAGACTGGAGCAATGATTATAATATGAACAATCAGATTTATTCACAGAGCTATAAAGGAGCTACACATGTTACTGTCCACATAACAATGAGCATTACAATGTGACTTCATTGACAAGGAGGCTGTTTCCATCACTGTAGGATACACACTGCCCCAGATGTGAACCACAGTTTATCTGTCTCGGTATGCTATGCAAGACAGTACTCAATACATATGACACAAGAGCACTCACAGCATGGCATTCCCCGAATAAACATTTCACTGCCATGCAATCACAACCCGTGGCAATATATCATTGTTCAACAGATAACTTCAGTACATTCATGTTTCCCCTGTCAAGAATTGAACAGCAAACTACATGATTCTACTGACTAATGGCATGTGGATGAACTACAAATGTCACAGCAGAAGTCTTAGCAATATTATGACAATCTATCTATGCTAACTTATTACATCAGATCTCTGTGTAGCAAGCAGTGTCTGAGATCAAAGGGATTGTGGAGAAGTCTCGCATTATAAATAAACACATTATAACTGTGGTGAATGCAATTCATGCAATACAGTATAAGGCCCAACAATGCTAACAGACACTGAATGCGGATGTTGAACACATGAGCATTTGACAACAGAAAATACATGATATTTTACAGGACGAATGCACTACTGTACAAACGTTGCTACAGTTGTCAGATATGTCATTATGCAAGGGCATTACAGTATGCTATTGCTGCAAGTGATCTATATGCCTATAACTGCTGTAGTAAATCAACAATAGTCAGCATGGTGTCTCATTCCCTTGTGCATAACACTTCCTACAATTTTTTTATTTTTATTTTTTATTTATTTAATATTTGTTGACAGTGAAGGTCTGACTAGGACAGAGCCTATTTTCAGTGGAGGCCCAGGAAGAAAGACTCCAGACACATGTATTTGGAATATGGGAGGAAACCAGAGTACCCAAAGAAAACCCATGTGAACACAGGGAGGATATGCAGACTCTACACAGAAGGCACCCCAGCCGGGAATTGAAATGGATAACCTCTTGCTGTGAGGTGACAACATTAACCACTGCACCACTGTAAGGAAAATATAATCACATGTCACCATTGCACTGAATAAAAACATTGCTATGTGACAAATTGTCATAGCTTCCTGTAAGAGGGATCAACATCAATATGTATACAAAGCAAATGTGCTTGACAACAGTGCTAGTGACATGTACAGTCACAATAAGATTGACCCAATGTTGTTAGTAATGGATGGATTTAAAATAACTACCCAAGACCACAAGGTAAACATTATTGCCTGAATCACAAGTACCACATGGCATGTTGAAGTACAACTGGGACAGTGAACAGTTAAATGGATGATGTTACCACTGTTTACTTGCTGTATGTTTATGCTAAAAAGTGTTCAAAGTTCACAATAACATTGAACATCTACACATCATATACATCTTTAAAGAATAGGATACACAGCACAATGGTAAAAGCTGGGATCAAAAATCCTAGTTATGCAAGGTGCAAAGCACAGTATCAAAACTGTGTATCTCTGGAGAATTTGCCATCCAAATGTCATACACTGCAAGTATGTTAGCATTATATGGCCAAAAGGTTATTTTCCCTGTGGATGCTAGGATTTGTTAATGTCAGACAGTGAAACTGTAATTCAGTCTCTTATAAAATGTCTACATAAAGGTGGTTGTGAGTTGGACAACAGTATGACAGTAATCACTGTCACATTATTGAAGCAGTGGTAGAATCAAACCACCTAACTAGCCACTTTCACCATCCATATGGCACATTATCAGCAGCCAGAGCCACAGGAGAATAATAAGAATAATTGAGACTTACAGCATCTATGAAGGGATGACATCATCTGTCTATTGCCAAGGAAATGTGTCTGGTAACATTAGTTTTACAGCGATCCAGGGTTGTAAAAGTTGCCACTGCAAATGTATGTAAAACAATCATGAATTAATTGGCAGTCACAATCATAGAAATTAAGTACTGCTGTATTTAAACATCCTACCTATGTAGTTACACATTCTAGGGAATAGTGTAAGACATGCAAGCACCACAGGAGAAGTCTGGCATTTAAATAGTGACAGTTAACTTGCAAAAGAATGACCTCATCAGTGTGTTGAACCAAGGGTGTAGGCAGATGATATAATGGTGTAATTGTGTACTCATATTGATGCCACACAGAACACTTAGCATTTGAAAAATGGAAACACTTTCTGCCATCTCAATTAACAACTGTTTGCATAACTTTCCCTCCAATAACATTATTCAGTCCATGACAATCTTATCTGAAATATTAATTTACACATATATGAAAAGAGTATTGCCTAAAAAAGCAATGTTTTCTTTAAGTAATCTCTAGAAAATTGTACTCAATAGCATAAAAATATAATGCATATCTATACCCGTGTGTTGCAAAGAAGCTGTGAATGTGAAAAGTGGGCTTAGGGGATGATAGAGTCATGTATCAGTTTAAAATATTTTTCCAGAGAAGATGTTGATTGAGGACATCCTAACCTAACTCTAAACACCGTGACTCACACATACACCCACATACATACAAGTGTTGCATGTTGGGCCATGAACCTCCTACCTATCTAATTACACAATCTATAGAGTGATTTATAAGTTCACAGGAGAAGTCTGACTTGGAAGTGTAGAGAGTGCATGTTTGTCAGGATGACCTCATCAGTGTGTTTCATAGAGGTTGTTTGCATAAAAATTGGGATAAGGGAGTTGTGTGCATATTTAAATGCATTCTCTTCAGGGGAAGTGGATACAGCAACAAGCATTATACGAAAGCTGCTGTTAGCATTTTTGGAGCCCCAGCAAATGTCAACTTGGGGGCCCTCTGGGAATTTCCAGCTTAAGTATCACTTTGTCACTACCACTCCTTCTAAGAAATGTTTATTTCATGTTACAAACTTTTAGGAGTAGTATGCATAGACTAACCTGTAGCTACAATATTCTTACATTACAACAGGCCTATGCACCACACCATGTAGCCCATCTCACAAAGGGACTTTCACACTTACTGGCGTTTAGTTGCAAAAAATAATACATTACAACAACTCTATGTACAGGGCTGGAATTAAGTGAAATGGCACTCTAGGCACTGCCTACTGCTTCAACCCCCATCCATGACACACACATAGATGCACACAAACACATACACATGCAGTCCAGTTTCCTCCTCTGTTTCCCCCATGTTTGGCTCCCCACACCATGTACATTACATTTTTCTCCTTTTATCACATTTTACCTGACTCTTCAGCATTTTAAAGAAGCCATAACTTTCTATAAGCTCTGAAGTGCATTTTAAGTGTTTTTTTTTTCTTTTTACACAACCTTTTCATCAAATGATGGCTTAAACAGAAATTATGATTAAGGAAAGAAATTAATTTTTACTGTAAAACTTTAGTTTACCATGCTTCATTTCAATACACCTTTCCTGACCAAGACAGGACATTAATACCCATTTAGGAAATAACTCAATTAAATGGTGCCCCCAAAAGCCATATGGGTTACGCATGCTCAGGGATTCATTTAAGAGCAGTTTCTCAACCTTTTAATCCAACAGTGACAAAAACAAAAATCATGAGTAGGAAAAGAATTTCAGTCTTATTTATTTTCTTTCTAGGGAGAAATAAGTTGTGACCGAGGCTTTATGTTCAAAGGTGACAAAATAGTAGCTCACAATAAACTAATTATCCAGTTGTGAGGATACACAGACCATTTCTGGGAATACTGCCTGCCTCCCTAATCCTCCCAAAAATCAGTCACTGCCTCTGTATCCATCTGGCATTTGATTGGGATGAAGGCAGAGGTTCAAATTGCCAGTCATTTATTTCCAGTGACTGCTAACATGTGTGTGTGTGTGTGTGTGTGTGTGTGTGTGTGTGTGTGTATATATATATATATATATATATATATATATATTTGTATATATATATATATATATATATGTATATATATATATATATATATATATATATATATATATATATATATATATATATATATATATATATATATATATATATATATACTTCATCAGAATAAATAAACTGTGCAGATTACAATGTATAAATAGTGTAAGAAAACAAATAAAAATAATCTTGTCCAATCAAAATCACAGTTCAACCCCTTTACACACGATGGAAGTGTAATTCTCAAAGTTCTATTGCCAATAAATATGCATGAGGTGGGCGTAACTTAAACAGAAAACAAAGTAACAGAGCCAAGCTTAAACAACATTCTTAATGTAATTTGTAAACTGAACTGAAAATAAGAAATCAAACATCTGTAATAGTGTGTAATAAAGTACAAGTACAATTAAGTCCCCAAGTATACAGAAGTAGTAATCTCTTCCGCTGTAGCAATGCATAAAGTCAGACTTGCTTACAAGTTAACAATAAAGTCAGCCCTTTAAGGCATAAAATTAAAATCACTCAGACTGTCACTGCTGAAATCTGAGTACACATTTTAAATTAGAAGCATCATTCAACCCTGGGGAGAACTCTGCACCCAAATGGAGCTGCCATATGAGTTCTTTCACTTTCAGTAGAGCTGAGTAGTCCCCAAAAAACAAGTCAACTTGCTCCAAAACAATAAAATGGAATTTAACAAAGTCATGGCAAGCTGCAGAGTGTCTAGCTAAAGCATTGTGACTGTTTTTGCCTCTAATTGCAGCACAATGCTCCTTAATGCAGTCAGAAAGTTTCCGACTAGTCTTTCCAACATAAAAAAAACGGCAAGTTTTGCAAATCCCTGCATAACCAATGTTACAAGAATTACAGTCAAAGTGATGGGAAAAAGTATCAGTGAAATTAATATGTTCAAATGTAAAGGAAGGTCTTGTACAGATATATTGACAACAGATATTTGCTGCATTTGAACATCCCAGGTGGGTCAGAAACATTGCAAACATTTCCTATTAAAAACTGTGAGTCTCTGTTCTCAAAAAGGCTCCTTAAAGTTCATGTCCTTTTGTATGAAAACATAGGCTGTCTACCCAGCAGTTCAGACATAGTAGGAGAGCTTGCAACAATATTCCAATTGCTAGAAACAATGGTTCTAATAGCTTGCATGTCTCTGCAAATTGGAACTGGAAAGCTGAAAAGTTCTGTCTGCATTTAGGGTGTTGCTTTGTCGCTTAGGTTGGAAACCATACTTTAGGATAGGTTGGAATGAAGCATATCGGGCATTAGAAACTTCTTCTGTTACTTTTAAAATCAAGTTTCTGGGGTAGTGTTTTTGCAAAGGACCGCGTCTATAACCATGTGTACGATATAAGAAAAGCAAACACTAACAATGTTTTGGCCAAACACTGCCAACTATTTCCGACTCATGTCTTCAAGTTTAGAGTTTTACAGATTTTATACCCTAATAGAAGGGAAGGGGACATAGTAGGGGCCCTTGAATTGAATGAATTAAAGTGGATCCTAAATCTTAGGGCCCATTTAGAGCCAGGCTTGAATTCGGCCCTTAGTATCAGACCTGCACTTTTATGAATTAATGAAACCTTTTTATAATATTTATCATTATTACTTATTTATTTATCATTGATTAATATATTGATATTTGTTAATAGATGCATTTGCATGTTCACTATTAGAGTTTAAACTTTTCATCATTAATGGTCGTTTAACCCCTTTTTTCCTTGTCTTGACATTCCCCTTTTTTCTCCTTCCCCCCCTTCCCCATCCTTTTTCCTTCCTCTCCCCCCTTTCCCCCCCCTCCCCCCATTGGTTCTTTCCTTCCCTTTTCTTTTTCCTTTACTTTCCCCTCTTCCCTCCAAGTCTTTGCATTTTCTTCCTTTTTCTCTTTTTTCCTTCTTTTACCCATTCTGCTACATTTATGTATGCTGTCTTTAATTTGTGTATATTTGATTTCTTTTCATAGGTTCATTTTATCTATTTTATTTATTATGTACATACATATTGTGCCTCTTATAAATTATGCTTGCTGTTAACTGAGTGAGTTTTTATATGGTGGTTATGAACTGACATGGTTTATGTTGACTAATTTCTTGATGGTATTTTTACTTTGATCCATACACAAAAATTAGGGGCATTTTTAATTAAATCCTCCGTTTTGGATAACGTAGGTTTTAATGCAAGTAAATACATGTATATATTTATACTATTTTTTGACTAAGCTTGGTTGTAACCAGAGCAAGCATCAATATTATGTCTATATTAAATCATGATGAATCTTGTAAACGTGCATTAAGTTACTTGATTGTTTAATTATCTGTTAATTAGGGTGTGTGCCCTTTATATAAGGATAAGGAACAGCCCTGTTTAATGTAACCTGATGAAGCGCACTAGGAAAGTGCGTGAAAGCGCTTGTTCTTCTCTCTAAATAAATTGTTTGTTTTATTCATCCTTATTCGTGGTGGTTCCAGTGATTTACTCGTTATTAGTGTGTAATAAAGTACAAGTACAATTAAGTCCCCAAGTATACAGAAGTAGTAATCTCTTCCGCTGTAGCAATGCATAAAGTCAGACTTGCTTACAAGTTAACAATAAAGTCAGCCCTTTAAGGCATAAAATTAAAATCACTCAGACTGTCACTGCTGAAATCTGAGTACACATTTTAAATTAGAAGCATCATTCAACCCTGGGGAGAACTCCGCACCCAAATGGAGCTGCCATATGAGTTCTTTCACTTTCAGTAGAGCTGAGTAGTCCCCAAAAAACAAGTCAACTTGCTCCAAAACAATAAAATGGAATTTAACAAAGTCATGGCAAGCTGCAGAGTGTCTAGCTAAAGCATTGTGACTGTTTTTGCCTCTAATTGCAGCACAATGCTCCTTAATGCCGTCAGAAAGTTTCCGACTAGTCTTTCCAACATAAAAAAAATGGCAAGTTTTGCAAATCCCTGCATAACCAATGTTACAAGAATTACAGTCAAAGTGATGGGAAAAAGTATCAGTGAAATTAATATGTTCAAATGTAAAGGAAGGTCTTGTACAGATATATTGACAACAGATATTTGCTGCATTTGAACATCCCAGGTGGGTCAGAAACATTGCAAACATTTCCTATTAAAAACTGTGAGTCTCTGTTCTCAAAAAGGCTCCTTAAAGTTCATGTCCTTTTGTATGAAAACATAGGCTGTCTACCCAGCAGTTCAGACATAGTAGGAGAGCTTGCAACAATATTCCAATTGCTAGAAACAATGGTTCTAATAGCTTGCATGTCTCTTCAAATTGGAACTGGAAAGCTGAAAAGTTCTGTCTGCATTTAGGGTGTTGCTTTGTCGCTTAGGTTGGAAACCATACTTTAGGATAGGTTGGAATGAAGCATATCGGGCATTAGAAACTTCTTCTGTTACTTTTAAAATCAAGTTTCTGGGGTAGTGTTTTTGCAAAAAAAGTTCACAAAGAAAGTCAGACTCTTTCTTAAACTGCAGATCGTCACTAACCAACCTGAAAAGTCTAATGAACTGCCCTTTTAATACATTATATATCATGTAGAAAGGGTGTCAGCTAGTAAATTCCAAGAAATTATCATGGTAGGTATCCTTATGATAAATGTTAGAAGTCAGACAACTGTTATTGAAATAAATCAAGATGGAAGTGTCCAAAAAAGACACTTTGCTTCCACATCGTGATTTTACAAAAGACAGGAAAGAAATACTGTTTTCCATGGCTTGTATAAACAAGTCCAACTGCATAACTGTGCAAGTCCATGCAAAAAATATATCATCAATATATCTATGATACAGTCTTGTAAAATTATATCCAGGGAGGTGCACCAATGTTTCTCGTTCCCAAGTGGCTAACACCAAGTTAGCATATGCAGGGGCCATTTTTGACCCCAAAGCCTCTCCATTAATCTGCTGGAAAATCTGTCGACTGAAATGGAAAAAGTTGTTCTGTAAAACTGTGTCTATCAAAGCAAAGTCATATTTTTATAAGAAGGGAATTTAGCATATTTAGACATGTACAGTTTAACGTATTCCTTTTTCTCTTCACGACGGATATTAGTAAACAGAGAGACAATGTCCAGTGAAACAAAAATACATTTTGAAATATGTAACTTCACTAGAAATAACTAATTTAGGAACCCCATGAGTCCCTAATGTAAAATGGAGTCTCTTGTATAATCGGGTTAAGTATAAAATCTAAATATTCCGAAATCTTTTCCATTTAGTAGGCAGCCTAAACTAAAATTTTCACTTTTTTCCTTAAGCAGTGAAAGTGATTTTCATGTTGGGGTAAGCAACTTGAAGATACATGAAATGAAACACACTGTATGTGTAGCAATGAGTACAGCTAGTAATGTAATACAGTGATGCATTTAACACTCTCACATCTCATTGCCCCATTACTAGTACCATGTATGTTTCACAATATCAGGGCTTTAACTAATACCATGGTATGGAGAAGGGCACAAGGAACAGCAGAAATGCTTTCATTCTTCACATAGCATGCACAAGTAATATTTATAGGATTTCAAATGACGTTCAAATGACTTATATGTCTATCACTTTTACTCAAAACTGACCTTACTTGAGTTTCTGACATGAACACATTCATACAACAAAATTAATGGCAAGGATTATTAGGAGCTCCCTCTGTCAAATGAATTGGGAACTGGTTTTGATCCCTGCATAATCCCTAATGTTTATCTAAGCTGAATAACCTTACATCAGGTCAGCCCAAGGCAAGTACAAATATGACTCAGTCATTGTCCATGCTGGTGTGAATGACCTGAGACATACCTCCCTGGACTACATGAAAAGAGACATAGAGGAGCTCCCTGAGCATGTAGCCCAGGTCAGTATGACCCTGACCTTGAGTAGTATCTTACCCTCACCAAGAATGATGCCACAATATGAAGACAAGATGATCAATTTCAACAATTGGATTAAGTATTGGTGTCAGTCAAAGGGGATCCAATGCCTGTCAGCCTGGGATGACATGCTAGACAAGCCACGATGCTTCGCTAGGGATGGCTTGCACCTGTCACCCCTGGGCTTTTGGATATTGGCAAAGGATCTTGCTACCCCCATAGTGCCTTTTTTAGGCAAGGCTCAAAAGACAAACCCACCTTCATAGGTATCACAAGGGATAAGAAACTAAGAGTAATGCTCCTCAACGCAAGAAGTCTAAACCTCAAGATGCTCGAAACTCTCCTTAGCATGGAGAACATTGATATCTGTGCAGTAACAGAAACCTGGTTCAAGGCTCCCGAGAGCACCCCAGCACTACCAGGTTATACCTCATACCATGCTTTTCGGCCCCAAAGCTTGGACCTGACCACAAAAGGAGGGGGAGTATCAATATTCATCAAAGATACCCACACCTCCAGGTTGGTGGCACAGCACGAAGCATCAGAGACTATCCATGTGCAACTAACAGTGGGTAAAACTGCCTTCCAGTTTATAGCCTACTACAGACCACCCTCCCAAACCCAGGAACCCCACTCGGCCTTCCTGAGAACATTGGAAAATATGAAGGTCTCTCCAAACACCATTATATTGGGCGACTTCAACTACCCGAACATAGACTGGGAGCATTACTCTAGCTCCAACACCCTAGCCCAAAGGTTCATAGAATTTATAAACTCAAATGCTATGGAACAACTTGTTACCACTCCCACAAGAGAGGAAAACATACTGGACCTGATCATCACCAACATGGGGACTCTATGTTCCAGACCAGAAGTGTATCCCTCACTGGTAAGATCAGACCATAAACTAATCTCACTGGATATTCACATCCTGACCCCACCCCCTGCCCAGAAAACCACAGTGAAAAACATCTCTAAAGCAAATTTCACACTCCTCAAAACCGAGGTGGAATCCTTCAAAGCCCCCGGGCCTGTGGAAAATACGGCCCAGACTGCAGAATCCTTTATAAACGCATTCTATGAACACCTTCAGGAATGCATGGATCTTGCAATCCCAAATAAAACCAAGACCCAATCCTCCAAAGGCAGACGTCCTGTCTGGTGGACCCCAGCCATAAACAAACTATACAATAGAAGGAGGAAGCTACTACATGATAGAGCAAAATCCCAAAAAGGGAAGGCATCTCTGATCAGTATTGACAAAAAACTACAGGCACTCATAAAATCGTCTAAGGCCAGCTTCGAGAGAAAAATTGCACAGGACACAAGGATAATCACAAGACTTTCTTTAGTTATGTTAGGAACCTGGGTGGGAATTCCCAGATATGCTCAGAATTAGTCCAAAATGACAAAAAATACACCGGACCCACAGACATTGCCAACATCCTAGCTGACAGGTTCAGCGCAAATGTCTCCCCCCCCTCCCCAACAAAAGGGCAAATATCTATCCCAGCAGAGTGCTACCCCCGACATCTCAGATGCTCAGGTAAGAGCCGCCCTGTCCAAAGCAAAAAACACAGCATCAATGGGACCAGACGGTGTCCCGGGCTGCATCCTACATGAACTCCAAGAAGAGCTAAACCCAAACATAAAACTATTGTTCAATCTCAGCCTTACTACAGGATATGTACCCAAAGAGTGGCGTACAGCAACGGTGGTCCCTCTCCACAAAGGTGGTGCCTCAACAGATCCTGGAAACTATCACCCCATAAGCCTGACTAGCTTGGTCCGCAAAGCTATGGAAAGGATCATCATGGACCTCATAAATAAAAATATTGGGGACCTACAGACAATGGATCCTACCCAGTTTGGCTTTGTTAAGGGCAGATCCTGCCTCTTAAACCTAGTCAATTTCTTTGAAACAGTCACCAAGGCCATTGATGAAGGGAAGGTGGTCCACACAGCCTACCTGGACCTCGCAAAAGCTTTCAATACAATACCCCACTCGGGCATTATAGATAAGCTCACCAGCTTAAATATAAACCCCTATGTCACTAGATGGGTTGCAAACTGGCTCAAGGACAGAACCCACATGGTTAGAATTGCTGGAACCATGTCAGACTCCAAGCCAGTTACAAGTGGCATCCCACAAGGCTCAGTCTTGGGACCTCTCTTGTTCGGTATATATTTCTCGGAGGTACAAGCCAACATGGAAGGACTGTGGCTGACCAAGTTCGCAGATGACTGCAAACTGGGCACCATAATCGACTTTCCAGCTGACACAAGCATCCTCCAAAAGGGCCTCATAGAAACAGACAACTGGTGCCAGACCCATGGCCTCAAGCTAAACACCAAAAAGTGTATAGTCATTCCCTTTGGCAAAAACAAAGTGCCCATAAATTACCACATAGATGGTAATCCATTAAGTACAGAAGAAGTAATTAGGGACCTGGGGACCCAAGTTGATAGCAATCTCTCATTTGACAACCACATGGCCAAAGTGGCTAGAAAAACATTTTATATAGCCCACCTAATCATGAAGGTATTCACATCTAGATCAGGGGAGGTCATCGTGCCTCTTTACTCATCCCTCATCAGGCCCATAATTGAGTACAATGCCCCTTTTGGGATGTACCTTACCAGACACCTGCAGCAACTGGAAATACCCCAAAAGTACCTCACCAAGAGGATCAAAGGGCTCAAACAGATGCCATATGCTGCCCAGTTAAAGAAACTCCAGCTCTACTCAGTGGCATACAGCCTGCTCAGAGGCGATCTGTGCCTGATGTATAAAGCCATGTCCAACCCAGAATTAATGGACATGCTGCACCTCAGAAAATCCAAACCCCATCGAGCTACGCGCTCGAGAGACTTGAACCTCAGCACTGAAATAAATAGGACATGCTGGAGGGACAGATTCATAACCCAGAAGCTCCCTTCACTCTGGAATAAAATCCCAGTCCAGGTTAGGCAGAGTCCCTCATTGACTCTCTTCAAGAGGAATCTTGATGAGTGGATGGGAGATCGTAGGTTTACCCCAGGTATCACTTCTGTGTCACTGTTAGACAGAGGCACAGTATACTAACCTCGAAAAAGGGCATAGCAAAATTATTTTAAAATGGGTGGCGAAATCCAAACACACTCTGGCTAGGCTTATAAATGCCCTAGGGCAGATAGCCCAGTATGAACTTATGAACCTATGAACATATTATGCCACAGATATAGGAGTATAACAGCATAACATAATCATTCTTTACTGCTCAGACTAATGAGTAAAATGCAACAATGCCAGTCTTTATTGGCAGTGAAATACAGTTCAGTGCTATGGTGTGCTACCAGTCAATGGTGTGCAATGGCAAATAGCTCACAAATGATCCAGGAAAAAAATATATAGATATATATAAATATGTGTGTGTGTGTGTGTGTGTGTGTGTGTGTGTGTGTATATATATATATATATATATATATATATATATATATATACATACATATTATATATATACATATATATATATATATATATATATATATATATATATACACATACATACATATGTGTGTGTGTGTGTGTGTGTGTGTGTGTGTGTGTGTGTGTGTGTGCTATGTATTTAACTCCTAAATTATTCAATGCCCTTTCAGAATTTTTGTTAAATCTTTTCTGCCTGACACAACCTTAGTAGGTGTATATCAAAGACAGGATATTATGAAAGCTGATTGTTGCTGCAGTCAGAGCCATCATAGATATCTGCAAGCTATTAACAGGGAACATACCTCTTAACCTCTTAGACCAAGAAATTTGGACAGAGGCATAAATAAAAGTGGTACAAAGGCCCAAAAATAGAGACAATTTTTAAATATTGCTTTTACAAACTTAGAAATTTGATAGAATAACAGGTTGTGCATTAGCATGGCTTTTTTAAAGAGTTTAAAGTCTGAAACTCAAATGTCTGTCATTAGTTTCTAACTTCAGTCTTTAATGATTTGACACTAATTTGCCAGAAAAGCACAATTTTATGAAAAACGGACCAAAAATATGAGGCAAAAGTCTAGACGTTCTGTGAAAATCTTTACAGTTGAGAGGTATAATAGGGAACACTTCTCAGTGATCATCGTTGCATTGCTAGGACGTGTGCATGTAACTATGTAGGTCCTGACACCATGTTTACATTCCCTACTCAGTGCAGTTTTGGATATTCAGGATTAATGATTTCACACCTCATTTGCATACTCACAGTGCTCACAGGGTTGACTCTGCATTACATAAGTTTAATTTTACAGCTAATGCCATAGTGTCATTCTGGGCAACTAATATGAAGCACAGAGCTTGACGTTGCTAGAAAAACAAGACTTTGGGAAAGCTATCTATTTTCTTCAGTGCTGAATTGTCAAGTTATGTTACTGTTTCTTAAATAATGCTTTTAGTTTAACATTAAAAGGTGACTTGCAGTGACCAGTGAAAACAGTTGTATTATCTTACGTTTTTCTTTGCTTTTATCCCTTTTTTGACATAGCCATGTCTGTGTTAATAAATTATGCTACTGAATGCTACTTGACAAATTGTTTACTTTGTATGTTTTCTCACCTATTGCAGATTATTGTTTTGTAACTATGTAGGGAGGCCTGGCATTTTATCTATGTTAGCAGGAAAAGAAGCAGCTGTTCTGTTTGTAGATTTCTGCCTGACTTAACCCCACAGCACTGGATATGGCAGGTCTAACAGTTTGGTGTTACTTTTCTAATGCTACATTTATAATTGTTATTGATAATGCTGTAATGTAAACATGTGTTATCTCCATTACAGAAGTGTTATAAGATCTTTGCTGATTTTTGAGTTGTAAGTATACGTCTTTTTTGGGTGGGGGAAAAACTTGGGTATAGTCATAGTAATGAACACAGTTAAGTTGTTTGTGTGTGTGTGTGTGTTTGAGGCATGGAGTCACACAGAACTGATGTCACAGTTATCCTGTCTGTGTATTATATATATTTTTTGCCTGTTTTCTGTTTCATCTCATAAAGGGATATGGTGCTGAAGAAGTAGAAATCTGCACCCTGTAAGCCACCATATAGTGATGCAGAAAATGAGGTCATTATCCAGGCCTTATGTTACTATGGAGCTTTTCTGTAGGGAGAGGTGACCAATCTGCCTGAGACAGAATATGGCTGCAGGTGGTCGATGAGTTTAATGCTGTTGGAAAACTCCCAGATACAACACTAGGCAAATGACATGAAAATCTTTACCCACTGTAGGGCCTCTGCAATTCCCTGGGAACAGATGCCAATGGGGAGGATGTGGTCCTGCTTCCAAACCACCCCTAACTGAAACAGGGGAGATTCATGTCTACTGTTAGAGATCCAGATACAGTAGCTTGGTAGATGGTTTCATCAGAATCCTTGATGGTGCAGATGTGGACAATAGACCCAAAATGTCACAGACTTTTGAGGTATGTAAAAAGTAAACACCATTGTTTATATCTTTATAAGCAATTATCTAAGATGCCTGGTATGCATAGATATATCCAACAATAACTGTATGTCAGACTACAGTCATATAGAAATTGTGGAATTTGCTTTGGGTTTGGTGGGAATCCAACCGTTCACTAAATTTTCTTATGAGAACATTGTTATTCAGCACTCCTGAATGGGACTGTTCTCTTTTTCCTGTTTTATTTGCATTTTGATACATAGCAGATTTATTTTCTTTCCATTCCTCACATACTAGCATTTCTGGATTTCAGGCTGCCAGCCCATCTGCAAATAGCAGAAACACATTTCTTTAGTGGTAATATTGTAGATAAGGTTGATTCAGGTCTACATGAGAGAAACATTTGTTTTGCTTTAGCATTTGTTATGCATAAGGAAAATAACTGATCATTTTTATTCCCTCTTTTTCTGTTTGTTGTGTTTATTGCTTGTTATCAAAGGTGATCCTGAGAGTGGCACTGTGGAACTCCTACCACCTGATGTCAGAGTATCAGTAGCCTCTGATGATGATGGTGGCAATAAAGAGCCACAATCTAGGGTGCAGAGGGCCAGTCTGACATTGATATTGTGAATCCCATATCCCCTGCCCATATTTCAGACACAGTCAGTGTGCCTACACATACCCAGGACACATAGGTATTTGATATAGGACAGATCAAGGGTGACACAGTTGATCAGGCTAGTTTGGTTACTCCGGTTACAGAGGTGGTTACTTCTCCTGGTAGCCATCTTGAAGACATGGTTCCACACAGGAGGGATGGTAGGGGTTCTCAGAGAAGGACTGCTGTCCATTCTTATTTTGAATCTGGTGTATAATTAGGTACCACCAGATGTATGGGTAGGACCATAATGGAGGCACAGAAGTGTTCTATCAGTTTCTTGGAAGAGATAGTGTGACTACTAAATGTTGTGCATTCTGACGTGAGCGACTCCCTGAACTATGTGAGCAACTCTTTTAGACATGAATGATACAGTGGATTGGACAGTTTCTGTGAATGAACATCGGTGGAAGGTGGATATCCACGTGGCTTGAGAGCTGCTACATCTTTTGTTGTTGCAGGCATGGCCATGTGAGATCCTCCTCACACAGTGATACTATATGAACTGCTCTGCCAGTAATTGCAGTGTCCACATCCAGACATGGTAAGCCATGGGGTCATGGTTCTGGATGCAGACATCTCTCATGTTTAGGTAGTACCCGGATAGCAGTGTAATGTATGGCAGAAATGGCTCTCATGGTCGGGGGTGATAGTGCTGAACTGAGTACTCTACCATGCATGGCTCACATTTGTCCAATATGCCTTCATGCGGTGTTAGCACAGTGCTTGACTGTGTTCATGTAGACAACACACACATTGAATAAAAGAAAAAAAATCATTTGTCCATATCACTTCACACAAACTGTCTAAGAAGTACTGTTTAGTGCTTTACATCTGTTGTTACTGGCCCTGAACACTGTATACTCTGGAATATGCATGTGTTTCTTACTTGCACACAATTACTTCTTTTGTGTCAGCCTTGCTTTTCTAGCCCCCACCATGTGCAAATAACGATGACTGTGCCCTGTCCTTTGTACATGTTCATGGCATAGGGTGGCATAATAGTCTGATGTACACAGTGGATAGCTAATGCTTGCTTATTCAGAAGACTGGATTGATCAATGTGTATTGCAGAAAAGTGGTTGTTGATTTCTTGTTACTACTCATTTGTGGATGACTGCTTCTGTAATTGTTGAACCACATTGCATTACATTTCACGTAGTGTTTTCATTACAACTGTGGGTGCATTCAGTTTTGATTCTTGGTTTAGTTGTGTTAATGAGTGTATACAGTGTATACAGTGGATAGCTAATGCTTGCTTATTCAGAAGACTGGATTGATCAATGTGTATTGCAGAAAAGTGGTTGTTGATTTCTTGTTACTACTCATTTGTGGATGACTGCTTCTGTAATTGTTGAACCACATTGCATTACATTTCACGTAGTGTTTTCATTACAACTGTGGGTGCATTCAGTTTTGATTCTTGGTTTAGTTGTGTTAATGAGTGTATATTATGTTACTGACATAACTGTATACCTCAGACAAATGCTTTGGTTAGGGGAATATACATCTTTTCATATGAGAGTAATTAGTTATATAACTTTTTTTTCTACAGTTTCCACACTTACCCTGTCATTATTCCAGGTACAAATTGTATCATTGGGGATGTCCCTGTCTGATGTTATCAGAACACAGCCATTACATGCTTAATTGTGGAGACTAGCAGGCATCAGTTTTCCTATTTCTATGTGCATGGAATCTTAAGTTTTGACCTAGACATTGATTGTGTGTGATATCCTTTGCCCCTTAGCCAGAGCCAGGGCATATTGTGTACACCACTGTCTGCCAGCACCATCTGCAGCTGGTGGTTCTCCCTCAGACTCCTCATCTATACCTGCTGCTGCTGGCACAGCTGTTGGCCTTGTCTGTTGTCCTTGAAACTGTGGTCCTGCTCTTTGTTGTCCTTGTTGAAGCTGTTTCTTGAGAATTATATTCTGCAACATGGTTGAAACTATAGGTATTTCCACAGAGGTTCCCAGGTTGTACTGCAGTACACCTCCTGATGTTTCTAAACACCAAAACTTTAATTTAAGCAAGCCAAAAAACATTCTATGATATTCATAACTTGAGTGTAGGCCTCATTGTATCCTTTTTCAGTGGGAATGTGTAGGTTTCTCTTCAGTGTCATGAGCCAGGCCCTCAGTCCATAACCTGCATCTCCCACTATACGCCATTGAGAAATGTCACCCCTAGCAAACTAGGTGCACAGCTCACAAGGGTCACATAAGTGTAAGTTGTGGGTTACATTGTAGATGACCCTTGGACATTACATACAACCTGACAGTTTACAGAGCAGATAGTGTGTGAAATGTACGATTTAGCGTAGAAAATCTTACTCAGAAAACATCACAGCAGAATAGAGCACTGTATCCCCAAATTAAGGTACAGCTAGTGGAATGGAAACATCTGATCAGTTGCCATATGAAATACTTTGGAACCTTCCATAGGAAACTAATACAAATTTTCAGTTGGAGTTGCAAGGCAAGGTGAGGAACAGGAAACTGTGGCAACTCTGATACAGTCAATGTTATGGAGTGACAGGCCAGTGAGTTCCCATATGAAAGAGCAACGAATGACACAGGATGAAATTAAAGAGAATGCAGCACAGGATGATGCTGTGGAACTATCTACAGAATGCCCACATGAAACGAAGACTAACGAATGTGCCCTTAGTTAAGAAGAAAATAATCTAAGAGAAGAGTTGCTTGATTTAATAGAGATGGACAGACATATTAAGATCAATGAAAGAAATAGACTACAGAAAGTCAATAAAACCCAACAACTTAGAAGTTTGCTAAACAAATAAACACAGTAATTAGGACTGTTTACACAGATCCATATGATATAACAGAAGTAAATAGGATATATTACTGTGCAGCTAAATTAAAAGCAGATAAAGTCTGCCACAAAAACACAGGGTAGTAAGGGAAAGGATGTAGAGAAATCAAATGCCACCATGGAAGTATCAAATAGAGAAAACTATAAAGTGTATAGAAGAGAGAACAGATCAATAAAAAGATAGACATGATAAAAGCAATGTGCAGCATCAGAACAGATCAGGATATGTCATGCACTATTGCAAATAATAAACTAAAAATATCAGCACAGGTAGAAAAACTTAGAAGATAGAAGATATACAGATAAATATAAAGGAAAAGTACAAAATAAGCAATTTACTGATGACACAAAAAAGTTTTATAGAGAATTTGGAAGCAAGGCAAAAGGAATTGAGACGCCAACAAAAAAAAAAGAAATAGATACATTTTGGAGAAATATCTATGAAGATCCTGTGGAACATTGCAAAGATGTAAAGTAGATAGAAGAAGTAAAAGAAAGAACAAGAAGTTCAAATGTACAGGACATGAAACTGGAAGAAATAATGGCCAGAGAGATTGAAACAAATTTAAGAAAAACTTCTAACTGGAAAAATCAAGACCCAGATGCAGTACCTAACTTCTGGCTAAAAGTATTAACATTTTTACATGAAGATTTAGCCATGAGTAAGAACTATTTATATGCACACTCTGAACAGACACCAGCCTCGTTAACAACAGGAAAAACAATACTCCTGCTTAAGAGCAAACCTGCAAGCTATCCAAAAGAATATTGACAGGTAACTTGCATTTTGATGGTGTATAATCTTTACATTGGAATTAATGCTAACAGAGTTTATAATCATTTAGAAGAAAACTCAATCATGGTAATAGAACAAAAGAGTAATAAAAGAAAGTCATATGGAACAAGGGATCGTTGGTTGTTAAGCGAAGTCATAACAGAAAACTGTAAAACAGGGAAGAATGTAATTATGACATTAATAGACTACAAAAAGGCATATAACAGTATACTATATTCATGGATAAAAGAGTGCTTAAAAATGTAGAAGATACACCCTACACTGATCGATTACATTATAGCAACCTTGAAATAGTGGCAGACCACTTTGCAGTTAAGCTATGATAAAGGATAAATTATTATTCCAGGGATGAAAATTCAAAGAGGATATTCCAGGGTGACTCTCTGTCACTGCTGCTCGTTTGTCTTACCCTTAACCCACTAAAATGTCTACTTAGCAGATCAGGTCATGACTACAATTTGTTCCCAGAAAACAACAAAGTATTACGACTTCTCATATTCTTTCTGAAGATGATTTAAAACTATATAGTTCATCAGATGAGGAACTGAAAGCACAAATGCAAGTGATCAAAACTTTTTCAGATGATATAAGAATGTCATTTGGTCTTGATAAATATGGAAAAGCAGCATTTAAAGCAGGAAAACTACAGATCCAAGAAAACATCAGTTTGGGAAAGGAATGGATATAAAAAACTTGAGCAAGATGGGGTGTATAAATATTTGGGAATTGATGAAGGCTCAACAATAAAACATGAACAAATGTGAATAAAACTTAATAAGGAATATTTTAGAAGACTTAAATTAATACTGAAAACAGCAATGATATCTAGAAACAAAGTCCAAGCTATAAATCAATTTGGTCATCCTGTCCTAACTTACAGTTTGGAGTAATTGACTGGCCCCAAAAGGTGTTGAATATGATAGACAGGAAAACAAGAAGGATGTTTCATGCTCATCAAATGATTTATAAAAATCAGTGCATACCAAGATTATATATTCCTTGTACTGAAGGAGGTAAAGGTTTCCTTGAAATTGATTACAGATCTGCAGTCATGGGACTGCATACATATCTGCTGACCTCACAAGACCCAAAACATAGGGAAAGTTTTGAAACATGAAGAGAAAAAGTCTAAAATGACTTCCATGCTTAGTTTAACAGAAACATATCCATGTTAAGTAGGAATGGAAATGAAACCAGAAGTAGATAAAAATAAGGCAGCACCTAAATGTGCCAAAAAAAAAAAAAAAAACAAAAGAAAGAATATAAAGTGAAGGATCAGATGAGAAGGCAAGAAATGTTGAAAAGGCATAAATATTGTTGCAGGTGTAGAAAACTCTTGGAACAACCTCATGCTGATCAGGATCAAGTGCATGAATGGTTAAGGAGAGGTGAGTTTAAACCAAAAGATAAAGGGTTAATATTGGTGGCCCTAGAAAGTGGACAAAGTACATATTGGTTTGCAAAGTCCATTGAACATGTGGGTGAAACAGACAAATATAGGTTTTGTAAAACAGAATTGGAAACAATTGCACATTTTGTTGCTGGTGGTGATATGCTAATCGCAGAAGGACTGCATACTAAAGGGCATAACAATGTGGCCATTTGAGATTATGCAAACATTATGGTTTTGATGTGGCTGAAAAACAATGGAAACATGAACCACAAAGCATTATAGAAAATAATAAAGTTTATATCACATGGGATCAGACATTACTAACAATTTAAATATTAGATATGAGAAAACTAGATATAGTATTCCATGGAAAGAAGACAAAAGTAGTACTGATCATTGAAATTGCTACACCCAGTAACTACAGTGTCTTAAGTACAGAGAGACACAACTTCATAAAATACCAGGATTTGCAGGCAGAAATGAGGACAACGCAGGAGAAAGATACCAAGAAAGTTCCAGTAGCAGTAAGAGCAATGGATCTTATAAAAAAGAATATACAATCATACATAGATATGTTACCAATACTTGTAACTCCATACGAATTGCAGGAGTCATTGCTGGGCAAATTGTGGGTGCTGCAAAGAGCACTTCTGGCTAACAACAAAGATTGAAACAATACTAATTTCATCAACTTTAATTGTACTTTGACTTAGGAATGGGATTCATTTCTGTCATGATATTACAAACCCAATAGAGTTGGAGAAATTAAAAAAAGACAGAAACCTTTTCTGTTGATGTAGCTCCTTCCGTTTTCTGGGCGGGACTTTTATTTATATGCATGTGTAATCTATGCCCCCAACACTTTGAGGGAGTGTGCTAGTGCAAGGAAGACCTGCATATTTCTTGATCTCTCCTGTGGGGGTTTGTTGGAAACAGATATGCTCCCTTGCCTGCAGTAGGATTGCATTAAAAAACTGATGTAATATTCTAGATGCTGATGTCTGTGACACCTCTAATATATCTGGAAAGTGCCATTTGCCAGTATACATAATGCTAAACATACTTTGTTTCCACTGGGATGGGGTCTCTATGATTTCCTTGTGGTCTGAGTTGGGGGGCAGCAGAGATTGCTTATTTCCTACAATGTTTCCCTATCCACACTGCATCTCTCAACAACTTCTGTTTCATGCAATCCATGATAAGTCATATGGGGTTTAGACATCCTTCTTCTTTTTGCCTGAGGTCTGGCAGCAGCAGGAGCTGCAGCAGGACCCAGTTTTAAAGCTTGTTGCATATACAGCATAATAATAATTGCTGCAGTAACCCCTAACACTTTTTTCTATGTGTAATCATACCTGTATTCCAAAGAGTTTTGGTGTACACAGCAATAGCCTTCACTAAGTGTTCACAATTGCTTTATAGCTTTCTGAATAGCTGTGCCATGTTGGATTGGTTAATTAAGCAATAACCCATGCCTGGGTGTGGGTAATACTGGAGTTACCCACGGTTGGCGTGGTTTGGTCACGAGAGCGAAGCCCGAGTGGCCAAACAAAGACAACCATGGGTAAATCCAGCATTACCCACACCCAGAAGTGGTTTATTGCTATTATACAATGACATTATTTAAGAAAAAAAATACTTAGTTTTCTTAAATAATGTCATTGTATAATGCCTCCTTGCTGCCCTTCCACAGCTGTCCGATATTCTGCGGCAGTTCTGATGTACTGCACATGTGTACGCTTACTCAGTACATCACAGCTGTGGGTGGAAGCAACAGAGAAAGCAAGATCTCAGTTGCTTTTTAGAAAGTGTCTCGCTATGTTAAAGGAGTTTAACATAATGAGACAGCTTTAAAATAAGCAACAGAGAAAGTTCTGTTGCTTTTTTTAAAGCTGTCTCGCTATGTTAAACTCCTTTAACATAGCGAGACACTTTCTAAAAAGCAATGGTAATCTTGCTTTCTTTGTTGCTTTAGAAACTGTCTCGTTATGTTAAAGGAGTTTAACATAGCGATACAGCTTTAATAAAAGCAACGGAGATCTTCCTTTCTCCGTTGCTTTTTTAAAAGCTGTCTCGCTATGTTAAACTCCTTTAACATAGCGAGACACTTTCTAAAAAGCAACGGAGATCTTGCTTTCTCCGTTGCTGTAAGAAAAAAAAAAGACATACTAATGGAAAAAGTCTGGGCGACCTGACCTTTTTCCATTAGTATAAGTTTAATTTACAATGTGCCTGCTGACCAATCAGCGTGCACGTTTTGGAATATTACTGGGGGGTCATTGTATAATCAGCATTAACCCAAATTACAGGACAACACTGCACACAAGCAGCTGGTAACTAAAAATAAATGCACAGTGGGGGAGACAGAAACCAAATTAGTCAAAGATGGGAAAAAAAACATTATTTATTAAATGCACAAAAAGTTGAGTGCTTCTGTCCAATAAAACTAACATGACTTTGTTAGAATTTGAAGTAATCATTCACAACAGTTGCAATAAACCACATCATTAAGAAATTACCAAATTGTAAAAGAAAGATGCTTCCAAACATGATGGCTGCATTTTAAATAAAACCTAGTGAACATAGCCCTTTTTTCACATTGGTGAAAGTACTGCTATAACATTAGCTATTTTCATACTTATGACCTATAGCTTACATAAAGAATCATCTTAAGAACCCCCATCTTAGATGCATCACCTGCCACTTTCCAAATGCAGGCAAAATAACTTTATAGAGCTCCTACGTCCTGAGGAAATTACTTATACAGTTGCTGCAGACTAAACATGATGATTTCCTGAGAGAAATATTCTGCAACCATCCATCAACAAGTATAGTAAATGTAAAAATGAGCAGTACTTCCTGTGTGGTTATGGCACAAATTTTAGCCTTAGTAATTTCCACATATCATAATTTGTAGAGTTCATAATATAGCCATACTGTGAAAACACAACATGGATTTCACTGTTATTATCACTACGTATCACATGATGCATACTAAAACTATTTTTTACAAGAAACTGCATATTTTTACTTCTCTATGGTAGATTGATTTGTACAACGGAAATATAATTATAAAGCTTTTGCACATCAGGCAAGTTCTTCTGATGTTTGTAATTATTACTTAGCTAAACAGTACTTTGTAGCTCTATAGTGGTGAAACAACATTTATCTTTTCACTGTATCTTTGAGTATTAACAGTCCTCAGTAATGCATTATTGTATGTATATTTAACTATTTTTTTCAAATTCCTTGCAACCGCTTGTTAAGCACTGACAAGTGACTGATTCAGCTTATAAACAATAATACGCAATTTAATATGTTATTCTTTACTAATTATCCATTGGAAGCTCCTTGGACATGACCTTTTATATGATAAATAACAAAGCAAAAAAAGGCCACACACAGCAAACTTTTAGATTAGCCTGCCCACACAGGAAAAAGTTCATAATTAGATATAAAAGGTTTGAAATGCTGCAGATATGATAGGGTATTCATTAAGTGCTGATAGATAGATAGATAGATGGATAGATAGATAGATAGATAGATAGATAGATAGATAGATAGATAGATAGATAGATAGGTAGATAGATTAAGAGATAGAAAGCTAGAGACATAGATAAAACTAAATAAACAAGTGCTGAGAATTAATTATTTATTTCTGCATGAAAAAAGGCATTCCCAGGATTCACTAATCTTCCATGTAAATTAGTCTTACACAGAAGAGCCAGATGTACCAGAAAAGCGAAAGACAACATTAGCAACACAATAAAATCCTGCCGCAGAGCGTAACAGAATACGCGACAAAGTCAATAACCTCGAAAATCATTCAGTTGACAGCACCAACATATTTGAGCATAGCATTGGTTACTATCCAAACACCTTTATCGTTAAGAAGAAAGCCATAACCATTGCAGAGAAAGCGTTTAATAAAGTTACATATTCATCGCGCGGTTTTGCCATAATGTTAAGTAATATAACACAATATCAACGTTTCTCGGATATGGCGCTAAATGGCCAAAGAAAATTATTGCCTTCTTGCGGTGTGGTTATCATACAGGTCGTAAACCGTACCATTTAACAAAAATCACGATAGATTAATGCGGCGATACTACCAGTTTGCCTGGTTTCCAGTTCAATCAAATTGCGGGGTATAACATACCAGATAGTAATCAGGTCGACTATTTCCAGGATAGTCTGCGCATAGAATCGTTAAAACTACATTCATCGTCTTCTGGTCTAAGTCCCTCTTCTAATTCGGGTCAGCAGTGCGAATCGAAATGCAGAGCATCATAATTTCACCGCCACACCTCTTTCTTAACATTCTGTTTACCAACTTATCGTTAGTTCCATCTAGCCTTTTCAAAAGTCAAATTTAAGCCATAATACCATCTTCTTAATACGAAATTGGAGAGTTAATAGAAAAGTCATTATCAAATAACTGTACATGTTTCATTAAGCAGAGCGTGAGTCGGCTAACATCTAATAATATGCCTTCATGTCAAAAAGCCTTTGTCAAAATCAGGGCAATTTGCGATCTAGCCAAATATATCAAATTGTTACTGTCAATATCGTCTCAGCACTTGCTTAAATCCGCTACTGTGATGGGTCTCAGTATCTATATAAACGATGTCGGTTCTACCAATATTACTTTAAAGATATTATAATTACGTTGTATGACATTTGACAGGGCCATTTTGTCATTGAAGAATTTTCAGGTGCCAGGGTTTGTTAAAAGTAAACTTAGTTAAAGTGTCTGTTTGCAAGCCTCGCCCTCGTCCGGTCAAAACGAGCTAATGTCTCCGACATCTCCTGCCAGCGAAGAAGTTCTATTTGGTCATGGTTGCTTTGTTCCAAAACAGATTCTCGCGCCCATAGCGAGCATAACCTCTCTAGTTAATGCCCAGTCGAAGTTAACCATATATTGCCAGAAGCTCTTTCATGTTTGTCTTCATCATTATCAACAAACACATATTTAGTGCATGGCTCCTCTGCTGCGTTATTTCTTTTGTTATATTTATCTCACGATGTATGAGTGACTGGTATCAGTATTCAATTCATGCGATAACATCAAAAAGAATTAAACACGGTAATGTAATTCGGTGCGGAGTATACCAGCAAAGCCCAACAACAAGCGAAGTCAACCACGTATCTTTGGTAAAGGCCTGCAGTCAATATGAAGCGTTGGTTCTCAATAAAATTACCATAACAAGATATTGGCTTAGTTATTGCTGTCAGCAGGCGCCCATGTCGCCACTCTTCCGCAAAAGACCAATAAAAGAAAAATTGAATAAAGAATATGTTCGCGAATATGTTAAAGATCTGTTTCTCACCACAATGTATTGCGACTGACGCTTCCAGATTGAAACACCCAGATCATTAGATGTAACCGCAAAATAAATCAACAATTGAAGTGCGACCGCGGCGACTTCGTCATCGTCAAGTTTGCTGGCATAATCACATAAGTTCAACAGTAAATCGTTTATCGTTCTCAAGAATACCGCGTTATCACCATACGCAGTCAATATTCAATACAACAGTGTCGCGGAACTGCGCGTTTATAAAATGCGCAAGATTGCGAATTAATCTTTGCATGGTCAGGTGGCTGCATTCTCGACTAAAACGCAATGTCAAACCAAAATCATTCAACATAGTCACAGGAAGCTTCGAAAAACTTTTCAGTAATCTTCTCCTCATCGTTTATTACGTACCACATCTCCTGCCTGACTGGTCAATATCCGTTTCCGAACATACTCCGGTTGGTTCACAACAATAGCATAAACAAGCCGGAAACTAAGATTGCTGGCGATTCATTCTAACTGGTTCGTCTATAATCAAATTGCTTCCTGTAGTTCTCCGTAAGCTGTGAAATCATAACAGCGTAGCAGATTATTGCTCGGTCAGTTTGGGGCCGCAGCAGCCAGCGTTTAGTTTGGCGCGATATACACCGGTATTTAAACGGAATCGCAACGTCATTACTCGGGAGTTACCACTGTAGTATTCTGCCAAACACCCGTCTGGCGATGAAAGTTCACTAAAATGTCATTCGAAGAAGCCGCCGGGCATGAAATCAAGCCTCTTCATCATTAGGCGAAATGTCACTGGCAACTTTATCGACAGCAGCCGATAACTGGACGACAAGTGGTTCTCCTCATTATGCTGGTTACGTTTCCCCGCTTCAGCCTGATTTCGTTACGATCGCTGTTCAGCTGGTTATAGGAATGTTGGGTTGGCGGAAATGGTCGTGGTTCGGCACTTGTAGATACTGGCCTAATTACTTCACTGTCACCTGCCGTCAAATATTCAGCTAGAGTCACCGGTCGCCAACCGTGACCATTGTCATTGGAAATTACGACCACTATTAATACCAGCCCGCTAAACATCAGCACAGGTATCACCAGCAGGTTGGTGTTAAAGCACTGTTGTCAGCAAGCCTGTGTCAAGTAAATACGGCAAAGTTATTGTGTCTCAGTTCGAGATTTTATTTTTCCGGTATCGCCAATTCAACAGAACATTAAAATCCGCGTCTCGAAGTTTGTGATCAATAAGCTCGCTCAGAAAATTACAAGCCAGTTGGCTCATCTTCTGGCAGTTTCAGGCAAGTTATCGTCTCTCATATACAAGCGAGTTCTAGATTAAGCTTCGAAGTTTCGAGTCTCGTTACTGTAGTAATTTCGCTATCTCGAGGTCTTCGCGCCAGCCTGTTCTGTAATCGAAGTTCTTTACTCTTACATCTGTTTAAAGGTTCAGTCGCTTCTCATATTATTAACACAGTTGGTTTCAGATATATCAAAGCCGCAGAGAACTGGGATCAAAGACTTTCGCTTCACCAGTCTCTGTCCTCGACCAGTTAGCGCCTAAACATATGGAGTTCAGTGGCATTGCCACCTGCCGGGAGGTAATTGCGTATCGGCATTAATATTAAACATATGTTAATAGGCAAAAAACATAAACCAAAACAAAATGCATAAAGCGGGTACTAATCAGGAGCTCGTTTACTGACAAGCCAATAAAGAATAAGCCTTCAATTTTCATAGTGAATGACCTGGTAAAGACGATAAAGCCGGCCACTCCAGGTTTCCAGTACTTTATGAATAAAATGAATAAAATTCATTTGAAATCTAAAATCATTGGTCATAGATTATTCATCGAAATAGCAAATATTGATTTCCAACATATAGGTGCTTTTACGAAGATGTTGCAATAATTTTCAAAAGCAAGTAGCAGCAATAAATATTGTTTGTAATGGTTATCAAACAGGATAACTACTGACATATATATGGTTGAAGCCTAAAGTCTGTACTATAATTAAATAAATATTATCTAATAAAAACATTATAGTGATTAAAATAAACCAGCATATAAACCAAGTTTATATGCCAGTTTGTTTTAGTCATATATAATGTTTTTATTAGATGTATTTATTTGGTGCAGATTTTAGTTTAGATATCGAATGTTAGTATATATGTCAGTAGTTTATATGACATTGTATTTTGGCAATATATTTATTGCTTTTTTAGCCTTGCTTTGAGGCAACTGTTTGCAGCATCTTTCAGCAAAGGCTTTTCATGTGTTAGATCTGAGTTAATGACCTTGCTGTTTCATTGATAATGTATGACCAATGGTTTTCGTTTATTAGTTTTAAATGAGCTGATTTCTCATTTTGTATAAAGTCTGATGAAGCCTACGCATGCAAAAGCGCTAACTACAATAAATTATCATCTTTTACTTCGTGTCTCGCTTTACTTGGATACTTGAAAGAGTTTATGACTTGTGTTCCTGAAGAGGACTTTATTCTTGTGACGTGGTCAGAATTGATAACTGAAACCAGTTGAACTGCCATTAGGTACCCACACTTTTATGACTGTTTTGGTTTATCAAGTTTTTTCCTGTGTGAGCACTGTGCTCTGTTTGCTGTGTGGCCTTTTTGCTTTGTTATTTATCATGTCAATTTTACACACCAGCAGAAGAGGATGGCCGAAAGTACTTTACAAAAATATTGAACTTCCATATGTACCTAATGTTTTGGCTGCCTGCAGCTCAGAGGACCGAAAGGTTTAGAGTTTGTTTGACTGGTAGAGAGAATCTTTGTTGGACTATGCAATCGCTTTGAATCCTGATGCCAATCCAGATAATAATGTTAATAATATCAGGTTGACTGAAGACCCCATAAACTTGGAGACCGATTTATTAAAATTAAAGAGACTTCCAGTTACAGAGACACCATTTTGAGGCCTGCCTAGCTAAGAAAATTGTACCGAGAGGCCTCAGGATCTTGAAAATGCCTACTAGAGGTAACAAGTTTCCAGAACTGTTGTGTCAATGGCAGAAGCTAAATCTAGAACTCAGCTTCAATTATATGAGACTGTTGATTAACTTTGTTACCCCTGAAGGGGAAACTCTTAGAGATGGAGCTAATACACTGTATGAGAAGATTAAACATAGTTTTTCTAGTGACTTAATTGATCCTAAACTCGAAGGGTTTTGGACAATGTCATGTTGTTTGAAAAGTTTAATACTTGAACAAAAGAAAATAAAATTTCAGAGATTTAAGGGACTTGAATAACTGCCATGTCTTTATTTGGCCTAGGCAGCTACCTGAAAACAGGGCAGCTTTGCGTGGAAGACATGAAACTAATGTTTTGCCTGCTAACTGAGAACGTGTTGGTTGATACCTGTACTGATAATGTTTTATTGAATGATGTCATAGATAGTCATGTTTCCAATGACAATGGTGTTGGTCTTGTTACATCTAATAATTCTATAGCTACTAATGCAGTTAACATTGGTGAGAACTCTAAGCTGATAATTTGGCAACTGACAAGGTGAATAGTGAAGTAGTATGAGGAAGATTACTGGTCAGGTACTACCCGGTACATCTTATGAGAACCTAGGTAAAAGGCCAGTGTTCCTTTCCCATAGCCCAACATTCCTATGTAAGCAGTCAACGGTCAGCAAGCAGATGCAGACAGAAGAGGAAAGGGTCATGTGTGGTGCAACATGGCTCGACTCTCAAGAAAATGTGGAGAGAACCACGAATCGTTAGTTATCAATATATCTGATAAAGTCCTTACTAGTGACGAACAAAATGTATTAGAGAAAGGCTTGAGTTTCATACCCAGCTGTAGTGGTAATTTAGTAGACTCCATCATAGATTTGAGACTGTTTATTAGAATCTACAATTGAAATTAGATTTTGGCACAACTCAAGATGTGACGCATAATCCACACTTTAAATCTACCAGTGTATATATGCCTCAACTAAGCCCTTTAGTAGATACTTACGCTAAACTGGTCGAAAATGATATCTATACATATTATGATTCTAACCACAAGAAGAACTACAGGAATAATTTAAGTTATAAACAGAGGAAAGCGCTGGATGAGTTAAAGTTTGATGGATCTGTAGTCTTTAGACCAGCTGACAAGGGGCTCTTGTGTGGTTATGAACCAACCAGATTATGTTAGATGGATGTGAGATGTTGGGAGATGTGAAATTTTATAATAAAGCTACAATGGGAGAGATTACTGAAAAGTTTTTCAAATATATGATATGTTAGATGATTTAGTTTTGAACGGCTTACTTGATGATGAGACTTATGGCTATTTGAAGGTCAAGAATCCTTGATACCTATTATACAAGGTCTCCTAAAGTCCATAAATCTTTACACAACCCTCCTATGCTCCATTGTTGCTGGACAAGGCTGGGCTACTGAGCCCTTTCTATTTATGTGGAATATTTCCTACGCCTGTGGTTGATCTTAACACAGTTATTCTTAGAGACAGTAAACAGTTTTGTTAGACTTATATGATTATACTAAACAACTTGATGACAATAGAGAATATTACTTGGTCACACTGGATGTTGTCAGTTTATTTACAGTTATCCCTAATGATCTAGGTGTTTCCAGTGTCTCTGATTATTTAAGCCGTAAGTCACAATACAGTATGGTGAAAAATAGATCTGCTAGCACTATTCCTTGAAACTATTCTTTATTCCAATTTTTTTCTTTTGGTGAAGATCTTTTTTAGAGGATGATGAGCTATGGGCACCTTGTGCCAATAGCTACGCCCAATCTTGTTATGGCAAAATGGGAAGAGGAATTTATATTGCAGAACCAGCCATGACAAACATAGGCCTTTATAAAAGATTTGTGGATGACCTTTTATTGTCTGGCTTGGTGACGAGGAGCCCTTCTGGTTTTTATGATTATATTAACACATCCACCGAATTTTGAAGTTCACTTTGAATTATTCTCGTGAGCAAATTTCTTTTTTAGATGTTAATATACATAGATTGGATACTGGTCTCTTGAATACTTCTATACATCGTAAGTCATGCCATAAGAATACTTTTTACATAGAGGAGTATGCACCCTAAATATGTATTTGAGAATGAGATGAAAGGTCAGGTTATGAGAGATTGTAGGCTTAATGGGTCAGAAGAAGGGTATGTTAATGAAGTTAGCTATTTGCGCGTAGCTTCACTTCGAGAGGTTATGCTCCTTGTAAATTTGAAGAAGTTTTGACAGAGGTAGATAACATCAGATCTGATAGAGCCAGACCTTACTTTTTGGAACCATGTATAACTAGCCATGATACATCGGAAGTGACCAATAATGAGATACGAGCCTGCATGTTCTTCACCAAAGATGCTGTGTTTCTTAGGGAGATAATGGAGAGGCATTGGGATGTTTTGTTATTGGATGACAAGGCAGGCCCCTTAGTAGGCACCCAACCTAAGTTTACTTTTAAAATAAACCTAACCTGAGAAGGATTCTTTGTGGCCCTAGGAATATTTCCCATCAGAATAGTCATATACAACATGAGTATAATACTAAAATATGTGGTAGGTGTAAACAATGTGTTTATATAGATACTAGGATGAGTTTTGTACATCCCATCACAGGCTACACGTTTAAACTAAGTACTGGGACCGATTGTGGTAGTAGTAATTTGATATATTTGGCTAGATGCACCAAGTGCCCCTCGATTTATATTGGGAAGACCAATAGAACTTTGAGGGAACGATAGGGAGCATATTTATCAAATTCGTGTTAGTTCGGCTCATAATGCCTTAGCAAAACATGTACAGTTGTTTGATGTGACGCATAAGTTCACTTTCTGTGCTCTCCAGACCGTGTTTGAGAACATTAGAGGTGGTGATATGGTAAATTTGACTTTAGAAAAGGAGCTAAGGTGGATTATCAGATGTAGAGCTGACAAGGCACCAGGACTCAATGATAAAGTTCAAATTAAACCGATGTTAAGGAAAAGAAGGGTGTGTAGACCGAAATTATGATCTCTTATGGATCTGCAGTTTAGTATGCCTTCCGGTTGTTTAGACACTGGACATTCATAAGCCTGGACATTGTCTCCTTTTTTGTGTTTACTTTTCTGTTAGTCGCTAAGAAGGGACTTAGATAGAGACTGATAGATGTGGATTTTTCACATAGTTCTATACTTGGGCTATCCTTGATAGTCATTTGTTACTATCTGATATGTTTCTTATATACCCCTCCTTGCTTGGAGCGCTTGGTTTACACTATGAGACCTAGGTAGATAGAGCTGATAGATATCTGCCACGATTGAGTGTGCTGCTATAGTGAGTTTTTGTTAAATGGTGTACTTTTGGTTTACTTTTGACCTGCTCTACTGCTGATGTACACCTTAAGAGTATGTTATAGCTTGTAACACATTGCTTTCACCCTTATATATGTCAAAGCATTGTGTGTGTTATGTTACTTTAACATTATGTAAACCACCCTATGATGAATGCCTAGCCAGTGTGAGAGCTAACATAAGCTGCTCTCTATAATGGATTTATGAGCTGCTGTAACATTAAGGTGTTTAGTTAGTAACCAATATATATAAATATATATATGTTGGTTCTTTTGAATGGATTCTCAAGCTGTGATGTTTTCAGGTTAGTGACTTTTATTGTCACATGGTTCTGTTTTCATCTGCATTCAGTTAGAGTTTTTATTGTGTTTACATAATGTTGTCTTTTTTGCTTTCCTGGATACATCATGAACTAGAGTGTGATGTTTGTTTTATTCTAGATAATCCAAGACTTTAAATAAGTTAAATGCATTATGTGTACTTTATGTGTTTCTGCAAGCTGCAGTATTTGAAGCGCTTGTTGCTTAGACTGCTTCTTTCTTATATTTGCAACTCAGCTGCATTAGAGTTGCTGTCATCCAAAGGAGTTTATATGCTAGTTTGTTTTAGTCACTATATATAATGTTTTTATTAGATGTATTTATTTGGTGCAGATTTTAGTTTAGATATCGAATGTTAGTATATATGTCAGTAGTTTATATGACATTGTATTTTAGGCAATATATTTATTGCTTTTTAGCCTTGCTTTCAGCCAACTGTTTGCAGCTTCTTTCCGCAGAGGCTTTTCTTGTGTTAGATCTGAGTATATGACCTTGCTGTTTCATTCGATATTCTATGACCAATGGTTTTCGCTTCATTAGTTTTAAATGAGCTGATTTCTCATTTTGTATAAAGTCTGATGAAGCCTAATGGCGCGTAAAAGCTAACTACAATAAATTATCATCTTTTTACTTCGGTGTCTCGTTTTACTTGGATACTTGAAAGAGTTTATGACTTGTGTTCCTGAAGAGGACTTTTATTCTTGTGACGTGGTCAGAATTGATAACTGAAACCAGTTGAACTGCCATTAGGTACCCACACTTTTATGACTGTTTTGGTTTATGACCTTTTATATGTTTCATGTTAAATAACTAGTGTTCTACAGATCACAGACTAGTCCACTTTTAGATTAGCCTGGCCTTATGTGAATGATAATTAGATATAAAAGGTTTGAAATGCTGCAGATATGATAGGGTATTCATTAAGTGCTGATAGATAGATAGATAGATAGATAGATAGATAGATAGATAGATAGATAGATAGATAGATAGATAGATAGATAGATAGGTAGATAGATTAAGAGATAGAAAGCTAGAGAGACATAGATAAAACTAAATAAACAAGTGCTGAGAATTAATTATTTATTTCCCCTGCATGAAAAAAAGGCATTCCCCAGGATTCACTAATCTTCCATGTAAATTAGTCTTACACAGAAGAGCCAGTCTAAGAGTAAGACAGCAATGCGCCATGCATATTAGTGAGGGTGTGCTGCCTCAACTCTAAAACTAACACGGGGCATGGACGAGTGTAGGGGGTGTGTCGGACTGTCGATCAGTCCAAAAATCCACGCCCCTGCAAGTTTGAAACTCGGGAAATGTCTAGTTACATGAGCGAGTCCGCTCACATGTGTACATTTTAACACTAACCCCCCCCCCCATAGTAAACCCCGTACAAATATAAAAAGTAAAAGAAATGTTTTTTTTTTTCCATTTCCGATATAGCTGCCCGTATTTGCACGTGTTTGCGCAGGTTTGCCCATTGCTTAGCTACAGTTAGCAGTTTAGACACCGAACAGGATAATAAGAAAAATATATGCAAATTAAGCGAAATAGCAATAACGTAGTGGTTCAAACCTTCGAGTCCCAACACTAAACTTTTCATTTTCTGTTGGAAATCTATATACAAAAATATTTCCTGACATGTATTATTTAAAGTTTTGAAAAAAGCATTGAAATGTTATATGTAGTAGTGAACGAATTATATATATATATATATATATATATATATATATATATATATATATATATATATATATATATATAGGAAGGTGAAATGGTTATGAATACTGATGGATGAGTAAATTATGTTAAGCAATATAAAGTACTGCTAAGCATATTTTACCAGTATTGAGCATATTTATATTTAATATATTTAATTGCTCATAGCTGAGCACTTCGTTAACTAGCGCAATGTCTTTGCGCGGAGCTGCGCATCGTGCAAACTAGTGCAAATAGAACACGTTTCCGCGTAGCTGCACACCACGCTAACCAGCACAACATCGGGCAATGTCGAGCAACATCGGGCAATGTCGAGCAACATCAGACAACGTCAGGCAATGTCGAGCAATGCTGAGCAAAGTTGGGCAAAGTTGAGCAAATTCGGCTAAACACGGCCACACCTCCTTTACTGTACCCTAACCATTCATGTCTGGCCAGTAGGAAAATAAAAAGCAGTGACAGGGCTTGAACTCGGGATACTGTGCACTATAGTCACAGTACATAACCACTAAGCCATGACAGCATTTCCTAACCTTGCACTTTCAACAAACACATATCTATCAAAGGAATATTAAACATTGCTAACATTAGCTAAACAGGTGGCCTACAGTTGAGTTTTTTCCAAACTGGCCAATCACAAATAAGTGCGGGAAATGAGGCATATTTAAGCTCCACAGGTGGGAATGCTTGCCATAACTGGTTGTAGCTCCCTTCTGCAGTCAGCATGGCCAGGGTTGGAGAAGGCACTCGATTTCGAGTGCAAAGTTGTGGCATTGAGGAGACCAAAGTAATGGTTTGGATCCTTGTCCACAATCACAAGGAAAGACTTTTGCTGGGCCAGTACCAGGGTACCCAATACAAAATGGAGGCCTGGAACTGTCTAGCTCATGATCTCACCAATACCACTGGCGTTCCTCGGACTGGTGAGCAATTCAGGCACCATTACTCTGACCTAAAGCGACGCAAGGAGGATCAACTGGACCAGTGGATCCAGGAGGCCCGTGGTATGGCAAATGCCCCAGTACTGAGTAAGTAGCCATTGTATTAAGTATTTAAGAATTGCTATTCTTGTCTATACTATGGATAGGTATGTCTCATTATCACTGCATTTACTTCACAGCTGCAGGTGTCCAGGCTATGAATCAGCAAGCCCATGAAGATAGGCTGCAAAGGCTGCGTCACCAGGCAGGTTATTAATTATTCTGCATGTACTGTTATTTAAAATAAATGAGAGAGCCTTCAAAAAAGTGTTTAACCCAATAAATAAAGGTATAATAATTCTTTAGTAATTATTCTGCTTGTACTGTTATATAAAATAAATGAGAGAGGCTTCAAAAAAGTGTTTTAACCCAATAAATAAAGGTATAATAATTCTTTAATAAAGGTATAATTCCTGGAGTGCATCTTTGTGATTTTCTTTGATGTGTTGTTGTACTGTTGCATTTTACAAATAGTACTGTTGTATTAAGCAGTGTTAGTTAACCCACACTTGGGTAGGCCCATATAAAGTGGATGAAGGGAGTGCCAGTAGCTTTTATGCATATTTACAGCCCTTAACTGTTGGTTCATGCCCAACATGTACAGGTTAATCTGGCACATGAGTAGCTTGGTATTGTGTTCCCCAGAAATGTCAGTGTGCTGCCAGAAATGTAGGGAGCTGTTAAAATATAACTGATAATTTCACCTGAACATATCTAGATAATTATATGAAAGTAGAGCTGTCAGTGTACCATCACAACAGTAGTGTGTGTGAGCAACTCTCAAAATATGTAGCAGTAACATCTGCATCCTGGACAGTTTGTATGTCAGATACAGTTCATGTATATAATGATCTAGCAAAGTCCAATTGCACAATAGAAGGACATTGGGTAGTGTAATAATACATGTAAGGGACAAATAACTGCAGTTAATAGGAATGTAGTGTAAACTAAAAGAATATATAGGTTGTTAACTGAGCTATCTTTTCCACCCTACTGTAATTGCATAAAAATGCAATTCCACACCTCAAGTGGGTATGTCTAATCTCAAAACATTTGTTGGGACATATGTCCTATTAGTTTATAAATATTTGCATTCATTTCTATGCATGTGCCCTGTTCAAATGCCACAATATTGGTGGCCTGTTGCCATCAATTAAACCTGCATGCTGATGCAATGTCCACTATTGTTCTATATATGCATGTGTTATGCTTGCTTTTCAACTGTTGAAACTGGTGTGTTGGTTTAATGGGAATACTTCTGCATGCTGTTATAACTAACTGGGAATGCTGTTGACTGTTACTAACCCATATCTTTATTAAATTCTCCAAAACATAGTTCGTATGGGAAGGCCGGTCCCAGCGGACCCACCTGTCCCACCTCAGCTGGCAATGGCACCTGGCACCAGCAGGTCCGGTGACCAGCCTGGGACCTCCTCCTCCATTGGCCCTGTGCCACCTTTGGGTGGAAGTGCAGCAGGGGATGGGGCTCGGCCCCCCCGTGCAAGCATGGGCAGAGGAGGGCCACCTATCACCCTTCAAACGGTCTGGGCTGTGGTGCGTAGAGAGATCGAGCGTTCTGTTTCAGAACCTCTATGCCAGCTTGAGGCACGAGTGGCGCAACTCCCGGGTCAGCCTGCCCCTCCTACACAGCCCCCAGCACAGCCACCCTCTGGGCTGTGAAGGTGCAGTGGTGACTGCCCATGGGTGGGGATCTCAGTTCCACTGTTGCCATCTGTGGGCTCATGGGCTTGCAATTTCCAAACATCCTTCCCCATCAATGATGTTCACCCACCACGTGTCATATTCTGCCCGTGTATGCATCTTGTTTGCCTTGTCTGTTTACCTCCCCAACCTACCTCCCCAAATATACCTACTTTCCCTACCCCACATTCCACTCTCATCTGAAAAAAAAGAAAGGGCAATCTGCTCCCAAAAAAAATTATGCCCCACACATAGCTGCCCATTTTGCACACATGTCCCCTGGACACATAAAATGTAATTTAATTGGCATTACAACATACTTTGTTGTCCTCACCCCTCTCTCAGGGGTTGAAGGTTTCATATTTACCTCCAAATGTATTTCATATACACAGCTGTTGCTGTTAAAGAAATGGGCAGCTATGGACCTTCCTTACACCCGTCCTGCACATCCCGAGCTATTTTCCCTACTGTCTATCCCTCTTTGTGCCCCTTTTTCACCACTTTCCTATCTCCCCATTTTTCTTTTCTTTCAAAGAAATGAGTGCGGGGGTTAGCAGGAGTAAGCACTATTAAGCAGTAGTTAGCGGGTTTGTGTGAGTGTGCGCTTGTTTGCGCTTAGCTAAGCATTGCCAAGCATTGCGCAAACCCACCAAATCCGCTTACAACTGCTTAAATGTGCCTTAGTCACTCTGTATGTGAGGGCCCTTGTTCTGCTCAGCAGCGAAATAAAACACCTCTGTCAGTCTCGAACCCGGGACCTTGTATACACTACACTGCATGAAGTACCACTAAGCCATGGTAGATATACAACAGGTTGGTGCTGAAATAAACATATCATGCATCAGAATGAGTGAATGTAAAGGAAAAATAGGAATGCCATACCACACAACTTGTTCTGTGGATCTTTACCAACAGTTGGTGTGGGATTACATTACATGACTGTGATAAGAGAAGCAGCCATTCTAGCAGGAAATAATGTTACACCACCACTTTACAAACCCCACACAGTATCACAGCAGAACAAACACTGGCATATCTGTTTAGGGCAGAGGCCATACCTCACAACTGTCCCTAATTTTCAGGGATGTCCCTGATTTTGAAACAAAATTTAGCTCTGTCCCTCTGAATCCCTCCGAAAACTACTGACTTTGGCCAGAAAGGTGGTGAATTACACGTAATGAGTAATGACAATAATTAAGAGTTAGACATTTCTTTTACTTCAGAAAAGGTGTATTAATCCATATGCTCTGGTTCTCTCAAATCCTCAACTTAATGGCACTAATATTTTAAAGGTGTCCCTGACTTTTTCTCTACTTTTCCCTGAGTCTGTTCAAATATATACCTGAGTGTTTGACAGGTCAGGCAGAGGCAGAAACACAGAGGCATAGCAGCCTTTCTGTTGCTTCACACTGTGCAAATAGCTTTGGAAATACAAAAGGAAATAGCCATGTACTGGTAGCAACCAACTATATCAATGCCATTTCTCTAGTGCTGAAAAGACCTGTGTGGTGCACAGACAAAGAATAACAGGCTAATCTCTGGCTACCATGTGGATAGGTCCACAGTTGGGAGTTATGCAGACAGACTACTTGCCTTGATAAATTATCATGTACACAGCAACCCTGTAAGTTCAGCAAGATAAAATTCACACAATAATACGTACAGTCTCTGTACATCTGCACCCCTACCCAAATGTAGAATATACCTGTGTGTGCAGGGTCTACCAAATATGTAGGTAAGCATACTCACAGTACTGAAATGTGTCCAGTTTTCTTGAGCAGCTTGTGCTAATGTCAACACTAAAAAAGCACAAACTGTTTAGAACTGAATAAATGTATATTCACGGTATAGCAGTTCTTAAAAAAGTCTTGTGCCAAAGGAATACATCTCAATAACTAGCTTTGTATGGCAGTTAATTGTAAAATTAGAAAAGAAAGTACATCCTCCCATGTATCTTGGGTTAGCATTTTGAGGGGTGAGTACATTTCTACACTGACAAGTGTGTACTGGAAGCATTAACATTTAGGTCTGAGTACAAAATGTAAATCACTGACTACACCCCTGGCTTCTGATATAAGAACTATACCAACCTTCTGTCTTAAACAATGATGTCCACAGCAAACAAGAATGATCTCCATCTTGGAAAGCTGAAAGGGCCACGCCTACCTGAGTTAGCAATTTATAGTACTGGGTTGCTATGACAGTGATTACTGCAATTACTACACAGCAGGCTGCATGCAATTAGCAAATGATGGCCACTAATTTGTGCAGAGGCCATCACATGCTCATGTGCAAATACCTACAATAGAAGGCTGCAATCGCTGCCAACAAACTCAGTCACTCTATTGCAGAGACTAACAGAGAGAGAGAGAGAGACAGAGAGAGAGAGACAGAGAAAAGGAAAAAGAAAAAGAAATAATACCAAATCATACAAAGGAAAGGTATGTGACACATATGTATTTACTGGCATGTAGTAGATGTTTTTGAAGAGAAGTCTACATAATGTGAACCATTCATATGTGGCAGCAGTACTTATCTATGCACAGATGCCCTGCTTAACTACTGCTATGGACAATACAGTGTGTACCTGTGGGCAGTGGGACATACCTGTGAAATATGTAGCTCAGCATTAAATGTCAAAAATCTGATCCATGTTATCTGTGTTCTGTACAGTAGTGTGGCCAATGGCTGTTGTGGGATTAGTGATACCATTATATAAACATGGGTGTGACAGAGCAACACATGCATGATAGTCATATTAAAGTGTAGCTTAGTACTGGCAACTGCTGTTTGTGTTTACATGTGACACCTGTTTGTGTTGCAGCAAGGCCCAACAGTTCAGCTGTGAGGTCGAGGGACTTACAACAGTGTGGACCTTGTGTGTGTATGCCACACACATACAGAGAAATATATATGTGTCATATATATTCACATCTGTATATGTGCATAGAGTAGGGGAAATATTGCAACTGTTTGTGAAGGGTGGAGATGTATATGTTGGTGAAGGTTAGTATGTGCATATTTGTATGTAGGTTTTAGTGTGTGATGGACAAGACAGCATACAGTGCTGGTATATGACATGTGGTGGTTAAACAGTGTGGGTGGTTTGTTCAGTTTGCAATGTTGAAGCCAGTGAGGCCTGCTAAAACTACCTGGGCTGTGAACAATTTCAATGCATTTATCACAAGACTGTGCGATATTATTACATTACTGTGCACCTCACATCCTTTGTATAATTGATATTCCCACTATGAAAGGTGAAATCTATATGTGCCTACATATATATGTATATGTGCACCAATGGATGTGTATATGTATATATATATATATATATATATATATATATATATATATATATATATATATATATATATATATATATATATATATATATATATATACAGAGAGAGAGAGAGAAAAAGAGATAGAGAGAGAGAGAGAGAGAGAGTCATATATACTCATACACACCTACATCTATTTGTTGCAATAGATTCTCTGTACTGTTGACAGACTGTGATGGTCAATGTGCTTGTGAATATATCAAAGATATGTATTTGTGGGATAGCTTAGTTGGAAACGGTTTACGTCATGGTGTTATGGGTCCTTGCTTTGATCCCAGCAAAAGCTGTGTATTCTGTTGCTAGACAGAAAAAGTGCTATGGCATACAGTGTGATTAATTCCCTTGGTTTTAACTGGGGTGCGTCATTGGAGGCTAAAACACTACATCTATGATTATTGATTGGATTTTGAATCGAAATCCTGTGTGTACTGTAGTACTACTTGAAGCTCTGGGCCTGTACAGCAAAGTATGGTGTATGTCCACATTGCTTGCATCCACTGTTTTGTGTGGTCCCTGTATTCATCACATATTACATTCCCCAAGATTAATGTTTTGTAAGTACTGACACACAGTACTGTATAGTACACACATAAAGCTTATCTGGGTTGCCATACCTTTGTGTCCTGTAATTATGTCTGATGTGTGTGTGTGGGTATGTCTGTAATATGTTCTCTGTCATATGTGTGGCAAAACATATAACTGCTTATCTAGCAACATTTATAGTGGACTACAGCAGTATGCGACCTATATTCCCAATTGTGCAGATATTTTGGCCATGGGTTTGCCATTAACAAGTTGAGTGGTATAATAGTAATACATTTACTGGACCTTACACTCATTGTGATGGATGACATATTTCTTTACACATCAGCTTGATGTATATCTGCTGTGGCTAGGTGGTGCATTGTGTTGCATACAGTGTGCCAGGTACTCTTGTATAGTCTTATATAGTGATTTTTATTTTGTTGCTGTGCAGAACATGGTTCATTAGATAGAGTGAGCCAGGCACTTTCAAGCAGTTGTGGGGTGAGCAGTGATAAGTGGTAGTTAAATTGTTTCACTCTCAGTTAGCTAATAGGTTGTTATATATGGCAGTTCAGCGATATCTGTACTGTATAATGTTAAATGTGCCATATGACTTGCTCAGACATATTTTTTCTTTATGTCTTCCAAGGATCATGGCACATCACAGAAATCCCAGTTATAGTAGTGCTGAAGATGAGATCATTACTAGCTGTATGATTCAGCACTACAGTCTAATGTTCTCACGGACCAGAAAGAACCAGCAGGAGCATACTGCAATGTGGCAAGATGTTGTCTGGAGGGTCAATGAGGTAGGTCTGCATAACCGGACATATGAGCAGGTATGCCACCACTGCAGTGATGTACTCAGACATGTCCGTCAGCGTGCTTCTGATGTGCAGAGACAACAGCTTGCAACAGGAGGTGGTATTAATATCCACCCCAACCTCACCAGAGTGGAGGAGTTGCTCCTGAGCCTAGTGGCACCTGTCCAACAACAACAGCAGTAGACATACACCATGATGGAAGTTGGAGCCACCCAGCAACCACACATGGAGCATGCAGGTAACATGGCATATCTGGAGACTACTGTTATCTGTATTGGTAGATCATGCATATGTGAGATGTGGAGTGTGTAGTTAGAAGATGTGGAACCTATTGTTGTGCAATACTGATCATTTGGAACATAATATGCAGGCCTGTGAATGTAAACTGTTGTTCTACTGTAAGAATGAAAACACACAGTAGCAATGCCACAGTTGTGGCCACTGACAAACTGTCTCATCTCTATGTAGGTCCCTCTGGGGTGACATCAAGGCAGTGGACAGATGCTGGTGAGTGTGTTCTACATGTATTATTGTAAATAAAAAGTGTATGTCATAGTTAAGGTGTAGGCCATGTACACATGTAACACACCTACCCATAATGCATGCTGTGCATGTTTGGTGTAAGACCACACACATCCCACTAATGTGATTAGCTGCCTCAAACACATGCAATACCCAGATCATCTCAAACAAATGTGGCTACACTGTAGTGACCATTGGATAGGCAAAGCTGATACTCAACATGCACATAACATACACAACTATGTCATACCCAGAGCATTTTAACATGCTACACATTAAGGATTCACAAACCCTCTGTAAAGACACACTCTAGTATACAAAATCTCATCCACACATATTACACATAATATACCTCAGGGGTAGAGGCCTATCATGGGGCATTTAAACACTCTGCAACACACTACACATTCATGTCAGGGAATCCTCCTTACTGGCCTCCTTACAAACCCATGTAACAACTGGTTGTGAAATGGTGAATGTAGCCAAGGTAGTACAGTTCTTGTACTGCATGATTAGTGCTGGTTTGGGAAACATTTGTAGCCTTGAGTGACCACATGATGCTTCATGATGATGGCCTATGGTACTATACCCCATCCAGTTATTGTAACCACAGTACTACATGTAGCTTTCATTGCTATACACCTCAATGTTGTGTGTGTGTGCAAACATTTGCACCTCTAAACAATATGCATACCAATCACCATTTGCACAACTGACACATATATGTCTTGTGATGCTATTGAGTGGCTAGGTCATATGATACACATTGGGTATGTGTGATGTTTAAATATGCAGTTGTGTTTTAGCATACCATGTCATGGATGACAATGGCATGTCAACAATATGATCTACACTCACCATAACTACTATACATTAGGTATGTGGACGAATGGTATTCCATCAATTATACATGCACCACTGATGATGTGTGAATACTCATCATGCATGTGCTAAAACACTGTCCACAATTATTTGCTAAAGACACAGAGGCTGTAATCAGCATTGGATACCTATCTGGGTTAGAAACAGTATTTAGAACATACCTAGAGCCTGTTTACTGCATTTTTTGTGTGTTGCACTTAATTTAAAACTGTTTTTTCTTAAATTGCATTTTCCTGCCTCTGACCCAGCACACACATGTTGGGGTCATTTATTGCACTGTTCTGACTAGTTTGCTACTTGTGTGTCTCTGCTATCCTTAAACAAAAACAAAAAAACAAAAAAATATTGCTATTTTCCCACTTTCTCTAATTTAAAAGAAAGTTCAGTTACAGAGTTGCTGTTCTGGACTGTTTGTAAGTTTCTTGGTGGCCAGTGCTTGCTTGGGCTAAAGGGAAGTCTCTGTGTTCACCAGTGGCAGTGGTTAACACTGAGCAGCCTGCCTGTCCCTGTAGGAGTGGTTACTGCCTAGAAACTGTAGTTTTATTGGCCATTTTGGGTCAATTCCAAACTCCTTGATCTCTCTCTCTTAAAACCCTGCAACTCTCTTTTTGCGCGGTCTTGCGCACAGAGCAGCGTCGGGCAGCATTGCTTAAATAGGTTTAAACTATTCCTGGCTCCACAAAGTCTACTCTTCACTTTTTCCCTTAGAACTGCTCTAAATCTCAAAATAAGCACTCTATTTTCATTCTAAAGCCCTGCACTTGCTCATATAAGTAATCTCATAGGTAAACACTAATAACCTTAAGCACTACATCCTCTTATACTCCTTTTAAGCACTTTCTCCCTATTGGTTCTTTCTGATCAGTCAATAAGTAGTTCCCTATATTATTCAGCCATGTCCAAAGGTCAGTTTTGGGTTTACTCTCCAGTCCAGCTAGTGAATCTGGGAATCTTGAGGCAATGTTACAACTGCCTTATGTATACAGACCACCCTCTCCTCCTCCCAACAAGCTCAAATATATGTGAGAGATGCAACTATATAGACAAACTGGAGGCTAAGCTCTCTCAACCCAGTACTGGCACAGCCTTTCAGGAGGAGAAGGTAACACACACACCACAAATCCAGTCTCACATAGACCTATTGCATCAGCAAACCAAACACATAAACACACAAAAACATACTCGGAGGCTCTAAATAAAAATCTGCCTAAGCAGCAGAGACCTCCAAAGCAGACATCCAAGCAACCTCTACCATGAAACAATACCCATGTAGCACATAGCTCACAAAGTCAGTCTGCCACACAGTCACAGCCCTTAAGGCTAAACAACACACCTAATACACTTGTAATAGGTGACTCTATTGTCAGACACAGTGATGCCCCACTCACCAGGCTGAACAAGGAGAAGGTCACTGTAAGCTGCCTGTCGGATGCCAGGATCCGCCACATAACACAAGCACTCAGGTCACTCCAAAGCAAGTACAAATATGACTCTGTCATTGTCCATGCTGGTGTGAATGACCTGAGACGTACCTCCCCGGACTACATGAAAAAAGACATAGAGGAGCTCTTTGATCAAGTAGCCCAGGCTGGTATGACTCTGACCTTGAGTAGCATCTTACCCTCACCAATAATGATGTCACAGTATAAAGACAAAATAATCAACCCCCTAACTTTCTCTAATACTCTCAAACAGATGAATTGGCAAATCCTAAATACCCTTCCTCCTGACCGAGCTATAGAACACTTTAACTCAGTCTTCCTTGACACACTTAACTCCCAACCCCCCCTAAGAAACAAAAGGATAAAAAATAATACTGTCCCTTGGCTAACCAAAGAGACCAGACAAATAATGCATCAAAGGGACAAAACCTGGAAGCTCTTCCAAAACAACAAATTCCCTAAAACCCTTCTCCTATACAAACAACTTCGCAACCTCACAAAAAACAGATCTTTAAAGATAAGAAAACCTACTATTTGAAGCTCCAATCCTATAGTAACCCAAACCCCAAACAATTCTGGAAATCCATAAATTCACTCCTAAATCCAGGCTCCAACAGTAACCCATGCCCTGATCCAAACTTATCCAACCTCAAACTAAGTTCCAAGTTTAAATCCTTTTTTATAGATACTATTGCTGAACTGACCAAGACTTTCCCCAACCATCATCCTCCTGCCCAACCCTCCTCTGCTTGCAAACCCTCAAGCAACTCTCTACCAATGTTTGAACTCAAACCTGTCTCTATTAAACTCATACAAACTCTCCTTTCCAAACTCAAACCTTGCTCCAATGTACCTGATAATATTCCCTCCTCCTTCCTAAAATGCACTGCAGACAGCATAGCATTGCCAATCAGTATCTTAGTAAATAGATCCATAAAGGAAGCATATGTTCCCAAACTCTGGTGCTCAGCCTACATTCTTCCTCTCTACAAAGGTGGCAGAAATACCAGCATCTCTAACTTCCGGCCAACTGCTCTGCTTTCTCCTATTTCCAAAATCTTAGAAAAATGTATCCACCTCCAAATCATGCCTTTTCTTACCCAAAACCAACTTCTCACATCAACCCAACATGGCTTCCACCCTGGTCACAGCACTATAGCTGTACTACTGTCCTTTCTAGAAATTGTAAACCAAGCCCGAGACTCCAGACACTTAGTTTCCACCATACTCCTTGACCTTTCCAAAGCTTTTGACACAGTTTCCCACAAACATCTTATCCATCATCTTTCAAATCTTCATCTCTCAACAAATACCCTATCCTGGTTCTCCAGTTACCTATCTGACAGATCTCAGGCAGTCAAGTGGAAGAATTCCATCTCCTCCTTTCTTCTCACCCCAACTGGTGTACTGCAAGGGTCCATCCTTGGTCTCATGCTTTTTAACATCTTTATCAATATCTTTCACTCTGCTATACAACATGCTAAAGTTATTGAATATGCAGACGACTCTACATTAGTCTGCTCAGCCTCAAACCTCTCTGAACTTCTAACAAAAACCCAAACTGCTTTTTCATCCACTGAACACTGGATGCACCCAAACCACCTTTCTCTAAATGCCAGCAAATCCAAATTTCTACTTTTCCCTCCCTCCAAGGCTTTCCACTATGACAAAAGTGCATTCAAAGTCCTTAGCCAAACTAGCTCACCCATAGAAGTGGTTCCCTTTGCTAAACCTCTAGGTATTACTATTGACGAACACCTCAAATTTGACATCCATGTACAACAGAATATCAAAAAAACCCATCAAAAGCTACCTATGCTATACAGAAACAATATATTTCTTTCCAATTCCACCAGGCAAACCCTGGCTTCTACTTACCTTCTCCCATCCCTACTAGACGGAGCTCCACTTCTTTCACACCTGACCTCTACCATCTCTTCTAAGCTAGAAAGCTGCTATAATAAGATCTCTAAATTTGCCACTAAATCTAAAAACTCCACACACCATTGCCTCACCCTTCACTCTCTAAATTGGCTAGAACTCCCCAACTATCTTGACTTCCTCCAACGGACCACAGCACATAGACTTATATTTTAGCCAAATAAATGCCCTGCACTAACAGACATCCTTCCCGCATACACCCCTAATAGACCCCTTAGATTTGAACATCAAAATCTAATTACCATCTACAAACCTAATCGACCTGCTGGCCAACATCTCCTATCCTTCTCACTAGGCAAAAAATGGAATTCTCTCCCTTCTTCTTTAAGGACTACATCAAATACTGATTACTTCAAAACCCAGCTATTCAACTACCTAGCCTCTAAATGGAAATGCCCCTGCTTTCACCCTACCTAAAATACTCCATAACTGCACCACACATTCTCTCCTTGACTTTGGCTATCTCTCTTTACAATCCTAGAGTGGATTCCAACTCTTTACAACTTCATCCTCCTTATAAATATTGTAAATAGAAAGTCTGGTGAATCCCAATGAAGGGCATAAATGGCTCCTTTTCATTTTTCTTCCTTACTACATATAAGACTCCTCGATTTTGTAAATATATCTGCTTCTTCATAATAATTTTTTTCTCCACGGTGTTCTGAGCATCATATACTGTATAGTTAATTATGCCTAGATTGTATGTCAATTGTAAACTGCCTCATGCACTGCAAACTGTAAAACTGTACCATATTTTGAAACCTTTTTGACTTGTAATACTATAACTTTTCCTTATGTTTTATGGAGCTTTTCTCCCTGGGCCTCCACTGAAAATGGGCACACCTGAGCCCAGTGGACTTCCCCGGTAACCAAACTGAAATAAATAAATAAATAAATAAATACATTTTAACAATTCGCTAAAGTATTGGTGTCATTCAAGGGGGATCCAGTGTCTGTCAGCCTGGGATGACATACTTGACAAGCCACGTTGCTTCACTAGGGACAGCTTGCACCTGTCACCCCTGGGTTTTCGAATACTAAGGTTCTTGCCTCCCCCATAGTGCCTCTTTTAGGCAAGGCTCAAAAGACAAACCCACCTCCATAGACAACACAAAGAAAAAAAAACTAAGGGCAATGCTGCTCAATGCCAGAAGTCTAAACTTCAAGATGCACGCACTCGAGACTCTCCTCAGTATGGATAAAATCGATATCTGTGCAGTAACAGAAACCTGGTTCAAGGCTCCCGAGAGCACCACAGCACTAACAGGTTATACTTCATACCATGCTTTTCGGCCCCAAAATTCAGACCGAACCACAAAAGGAGGGGGAGTATCCATATTTATCAAAGATACCCACACCTCCAGGTTAGTGGCACTGCACGAAGCATCGGAGACCATCCATGTGCAACTAACAGTGGGAAAAACTGCCTTTCAGTTTGTAGCCTGCTACAGACCACCCTCCCAAACACAGGAATCTCACTCGGCTTTCCTGAGAACACTGGAGAATACGAAGGTCTCTCCAAACACCATTATATTGGGTGACTTCAACTACCCAAATATTGATTGAGAAAACTACTCAAGCCCAAACACCCTCGCCCAACGGTTCCTAGAATTAATAAACTCAAATGCTATGGAACAACTGGTCACCACTCTCACAAGAGGGGAAAACATATTGGATCTGGTCATCACCAACATGGAGTCTCTATGTTCCACACCAGAGGTATACCCCCCTCATTGGTAAGATCAGACCATAAACTAATCTCACTGGACGTCCATATTCTATCCCCACCCCCAGCCAAGGAAACCACAGTGAAGAACTTCTCAAAAGCAAACTTCACACTTCTCAAAACCAAGGTGGAATCCTTCAAAGCCCCCAGGCCAGTGGAAAATACGGCCCAAAATGCAGAATCCTTTACAAAAGCATTCTAAGGACACCTACAGGAATGCATGGAGCATGCTATCCCAAATAAAACCAAGACTCACTCCTCCAAAGGCAGAAGACTTATCTGGTGAACCCCAGCCATAAATAAGCTATACAACAGAAGGAGAAAGCTACTACACGATAGAGCAAAATCCCAAAAAGGAAAGGCATCTCTGATCAGTACTAGCAAGAAACTACGATCCCTCATAAAATCATCTAAGGCCAGCTTCAAAAGAAAAATTGCACAAGACACTAAAGATAATCACAAGGCCTTCTTTAGTTATGTCAGAAACCTGGGAGACAACTCCCACATGTGCAAAAAGACAAAAAATACACTAAACCCACAGACATTGTCAACATCCTGGCAGAAAGGTTCAGTGCAAACTTCTCCTCCCCTTCCCCTCAAAAGAGCAAATGTCTATCCCAACAGAGTGTAGCCTTTCTGAGATCATAAATGCACAGGTGAGAGCTGCCCTCTCCAAAGCAAAAAAGACAGCATCAATGGGACCAGACAGTGTCCCAAGCTATGTCTTACACGAGCTCCAAGAAGAACTAAACCCTCATATAAAGTCACTGTTCAATCGCAGCCTTACTACAGGATATGTACACAAGGAATGGCATACAGCAACAGTGGTCCCACTCCACAAAGGTTGTGCCACAACAGACCCCGGAAACTATCACCCCATAAGCCTGACTAGACTGGTCTGCAAAGCTATGGAGCATATCATCATGGAAATCATAAACAAAGACATTGGGAACCTCCAGACACTGGATCATACCCAATTCAGCTTTGTTAAGGGCAGATCTTGCCTCTTGAACCTGGTTGACTTTTTTGAAACTGTTACTAAAGCCATAGATGAAGGAAAGGTAGTCCACACAGCCTACCTGGACCTCGCAAAAGCCTTCGACACAATACCCCACTCGGGCATCATAAATAAGCTCACCAGCTTAAATATCAGCCCCTATGTCACAAGATGGGTTGCAAACTGGCTCAGGGATAGAACCCACATGGTCAGAATAGCAGGTGCCATGTCAGACTCTAAACTAGTTACAAGTGGCATTCCACAAGGCTCAGTCCTGGGGCCTCTCTTGTTCAGTATATATTTCTCCGAGGTACAGGCTAACACGGGTGGACTATGGCTGACCAAGTTCGCAGATGACTGCAAACTGGGTGCCATACTCGACTCTCCGACTGACACAAGCATCCTCCAAAAGGTTCTCACAGAGATGGATAACTGGTGTCAGAGCCATGGCCTAAAGCTAAATGCCAAAAAGTGCATAGTCATCCCCTTTGGGAAAAACAAAGGGCCCACAAATTACCACATAGGTGGTAATCCATTAAGTATGGAAAAAGTAATTAGGGACTTGGGGACCCAAGTAGATAGCAATCTCTCCTTTGACAATCACGTTGCCAAAGTCGTTAGAAAGACCTTCTATATAGCCCACCTTATCACGAAAGGGTTCACATCTAGATCAAGAGAGGTCATTGTGCCCCTCTACTCATTACTTATCAGACCCATAATTGAATGCAATGTCCCATTTTGGATGTACCTTACCTGACACCTGCAGCAACTGGAAAGACCCCAAAAGTACCTCACCAAGAGGATCAAGGGGCTCAAACAGATGCCCTATGCAGTTCGGCTAAAGAAACTCCAGCTCTACTCAGTTGTGTACCACCTACTCAGAGGCGATCTGTGTCTGACATATAAAGCCATGTCCAACCCAAAAGTAATGGACATGCTTCACCTCAGGAAATCCAAATCCCTTAGAGCTACACACTCCAGACACTTGAACCTCAGCACAGAAATAAATAGGACATGCTGGAGGACAGATTCATATCCCAGAGGCTCCCCTCACTCTGGAACAAAATCCCAATCCATGTTAGGCAGAGCCCCTCACTGACCCTCTTCAAGAGAAATCTTGACGAGTGGATGGGAGATCGTAAGTTTACCCCTGGGATCTCTTCTGTGTCCCTGCTTGACAGAGGTACAGGAAACTAACCTTAAAAGGGCTACATTCTGTGACCTACTATACAGAGGCACAGTCAACAAATCTAAAAGGGTGGTGAAAGCCAAAACACACTCTGGCTAGGCTTATAAATGCCCTAGGGCAGATAGCCTAGTATCAACCTATGAAGCTAATCTGACACACAGATACACATACCATGGCTGGATGTGTATCTGTGTGTCAGATTAGCTTCATAGGTTCATAGGTTGATAGCCTAGTATCAACCTATGAACCTATGAAGCTAATCTGACACACAGATACACATCCAGCCATGGTATGTAGACCTGTGAGTTATGGTGCACAGTACATTACAGAGTTTTGAATACTTGCACAGCAATGTTGTGTCCATGTATGCACTGCGTTCCATGGGGAGGCCAATCACCTAATAATAAAACACATGCATCAAAGCCATGTATACTGTTAGTAACAAGGGCTGTCTACACTTGCACTGCATGCTGTTGAGCAACATGTCCTGCATGCTGACATGTGTGATATGACTGTTTTGCTTGTGATACTGTACCCCCATCACCTGCTATTGTGTATGTTCTGAGATTGCTGGTGTTGTGTGTGTGTGTCTGCTTTAGCGAGGAGTGTATTTGTGTGTGTGCATGTGTGCACATGTGCATGTGTGCCTGTGTGCATGTGTGCATGTGCATGTGTGCATGTGTGCATGTGTGCAAGTGCATGTGTGCATGTGCACATGTGCATGTGCTCATGTGTGCATGTGTGCATGTGCGCATGTGTGCATGTGCATGTGCACATGTGTCCATGTGTGCATGTGTGCATGTGGTCTGACATCATGTTCAGGTCTTAAAGTGTGTTTCCTGTTTTCCTCTCAAAGGTGCTGAGGTGGGGCTGGTTCAGTACAGCAGGGAACCTGATGATCATGAAGATAGGTGTGTTGAGGCACAGGCAGGTTTGTCAGGGTCTGTTGTTGGGCCACCAATTTACAGTACACAAGTCTCCACCCCATCCATGCACACAGTCATACTGCCTGTACATCCATCATCACCATTGCTCTTAGCTGAGGGACAGTGTATGGTTAGCACTGGCCAGGACAGTGTGGTATCTATGGCACATGTATCAGGACACAGCAGCCATAGCCAGATGTCTGGAATGGTACCACATAGGCAGATGACCAGGGGTTCTCATCAGAGCACTGCTGGTCATCATGCCCCTGGCAGACATGCCACAACTCTTTCAACCACACGCATGTTCCAGGCTGCCATGGAGGCACAAGCATGAATGGAGTGGTACACCAGACAGGGACTAAGGGCACAGAGGGCTCATAACACCTCTGTAAATGACAGTATCCATGACCTAGCAGGTGCCATGCGAAATTACACTGAGGTCATTGTTAGATGTTGGGGTGAGACATTGAATGTCCTACACAATGTCATGTGCATGTGTCAGGACAGTGCGGGATGGTTGAGACGTCGACGTGGATGTATGCCAGCAACATCAGCAGCTGGAGGTCACCATGGACATCCAGCAAGTCACAGCCGCTCCCATAGTGCCAGTACCAGCCCCAGCAATGTTGGGGTGGCTGTCCATAGACCGTCCTAGAAGACCACCTGCACGTGGCTTTGGCCAGTCCCAGCAGGGACCTGGATCCAGTGGACATATGTCAACCTCTGAGGATAGTACCCAGTCTGGATTAGTACCTGATATTAATAATCCAGTCAGTCCTGTTGCCAAATATTTTCATGACAGACATGATGACTCCCCCAATAGTTTGAAATTTTGTGTACTTGGAAAACCCTTCCTTTCTAGAGTGGGTGATATTGTAGCTAAATTATTGGAGTTAGAAACAAGAATGATTTTAAAGTTTAAGACCTTAAAGCCCTTTGGTTTGAATCAGGAATTGGGTATATAATTTTAGTACAAAATTTCATTTTTTATATTTAATATCATATTCATTTAAGTTAGTTTGAATATTCACACCAATGTATTTATTGAAATTGAAATGGTCACTTTAAATGTTTAAATGTTATTTGGCTTAATTGCCTGACATACTTATTGATTGATTATTTGCAACTGTGTCTTGATGCATATAGATTAGTTTAATGCTTGAATGAATTGTGATCCATGAAGGCGAATTGCCAAGGTACTAGATCTCTGTGAATAAAAGAAAGTGCTGCTTTAGTGCTGGCTATTTGTGTTTTCTATATAGTACCTGATACTGTCTGTAGCACCCCTGCCAGGCACAGGTTCCGTATCCATGGCCAGAGACGGTGATCTGTAAAGCCTGCCAGGTACAGTGTGTAGCTGTCCCACAAATCCCCTTTTATGGCAGCCACATGGTGGAACTGTGTGCATGCAGACACACACACATAAACCAGAAACCTAGGGCAAACACATACCCGCACACATTACATCAACATTGGCCCATAGCAGTACTCATGGCCCTCACACACACACACATGTCAATTGTATGTCTCAGTGTACGCCTTTGGCAAACCAACAACACACCCTGTGCATATGATGAAACCTGTACCACCTCCTGTCATCTGTAACATTGATGCAGGAACAGGCTAACATGGTGCTGATGCACACGGTGACTTTGATAAAGTGTAGCAATGGTTGAATGTGTAGCATGTTGTCAGCAGTAAAGTGTAATAATATCCTTGAAGGTGTAGCTGAGCAGGAATGAGGCATTAAAGCTCTAATTAGCAATGTTGTATTGTTTCCACCAGTGTTTATTCCAACTGTGTTTTGTTTGCCCATGTGCCACTTGGCTGATGTGTGTAGTTGTGTCAGCATGTGTTATACAGTGGACAGTAAGCGTGGGGTGTGTGCAGCACAGGTTTGCAGGTGTACATTTGTGAACTTAGTGGAGGTGCACTGTCTGCATGTATGTGCATATTGGACACATGGGCAGGGTGACATGCCCTATATTGGCCAGTGTTAACACTCCATAGTTTCTATTGGTGGCCAGTATGCATTGTACTACACACGTTTTGGAACATGAGTATGCATGTGTGTGTATGACACGGGTTGGCACTGTTCTGTGGGTGATGCTGTTGTTCCTATCTGTAATTAGTTTGCATTACTAAGGTTAACAGTGTCCCAGCTGCATAATCCTGTATTAATGTACAGTGTTCACCTACAGGGTTGCATATACTGTGCTATCACAAACACAATTAATTCTCACTTATACAGTAAAAGTGCATTAGTTTCATGGACCCCTGCCATAAACTAAATATATAATAGAAGGTGTGATGTTATACCAAAAATTAGTTACATACCAAGAAGAGATAACCTCTCTGGTCAGTATCATTTGGAACATTCAGTCCCTCAATTAACATACAAGGCAAGGTTCAAAATACAAAATGGCAACGATTCCAAAGACAACAATAAAGCTGTCTTTACTGTTGTTCATAATCTACAGGGGAAATCTCAGATTGGGTCACAGTTAATGTAAATGATCACAAAGTACACTTATCTGACTGACATTACCAATTCCTTCTCAGACAGTTTGAATGTGGATTTCACCACCCTGTCGCTATACAAGGGCCACATTTCCAGACCTGCAGAACATAATACCTGATGATTCACAGACACTCTAGTTAAAACATATCTTTAACAAGGTCCTCACCATGGTGGCAAAGGTACTGGACAGTGTCCCTGGCTGTGTCATACACAAGCTGACATGAAGTCACCACTCACCTAAACACTCTGTCTAGATGGAGCCTCTATACAGGTTACATACATGTGGAATGACATACGGTAATGGTGTTCACAGTCCACAAGGAATGAGCTACAACGTCTTCTTCTCATTTCAGATGATCCCATTAGGGGTTGCCACAGTACATCATCTGTTTCCATGTCTTCCTGCCCTCTGCATCTTGTGCTGTCACACCATCCACCTGCATGTCCTCTCTCACCACAGCCATAAACCTCATCTTAGGCATTCCTCTTTTCCTGTTACCTGGCGGCTTCATCCTTAGCATCTATTTCACATAGTACTCTGCATCCCTCCTCAGCACATGTACAAACCAACTTAATCCTGCCTATCTGGTATGGTCTACTAACCTTCAAACCTGGCCTGACCCTCTAATATACTTATTCTTAAACCTGTCCACCCCCATCACACTCAGTGCAAATGTTAACATAAATTGATTAAGGGTAGAACTACAACAGGTCTGGAAACTCTCACCCTATAAGCCAGCCCAATGTTATCTGGAAGGTTATGGAGCACAGCATTATGGAACTCATTAACAGAGACATTGTGAACCTGCAAACACTGCACCATACCCACTTAGGTTCTCTAAAGGCCAGATCATGGCTCCTACACCTAGTATACTTCAAGCCAGTCAACAAGGCTTTAGGTGAGGGAGGGGAGGTCAACACAGCCAAGCTATAGCTCACCAGCAAATCATACCCATCCCACATACTGTTATTAGACATAACCTCAACAGACTGACCATAAGCAATTGTTAGATGATGGCTTGACAACTGACGCACAGATGTAGGACACACAATAACATCTGCAGCCTCCATGTACTATTCTATGCCAGTAACAAGTGGTATTCACCTGCACTCAGTCTTGGGACCACTCCTGTTTGGCATATAGCTTTCTTAGGTACAAGCAAACACAGTAGGGCTATGTCTGCCCATGTTTGATGAAAATGCATACTGTGGGCTATACTTTATTCTCCAGATGACACACACATCCTCCAAAAGGGTATCATACAGATAGATACCTAGTGTCAAACTCATGCTGCAAAGCTATAAGCCTAAGAAAGCATAGTTATCCACTTTTAGAAAACAAAGTATCCCCAGAGTACCACATAGGTAGTAGCCCCCAAAATGTGGAGCAGGTACTAATGTATACATAGAGCAATGTGTTAAGTCATCTCTCCTTTGATAATCACATTACCAAAGGGTTTTGGAAATCCCTCTGTGGAGCACATAAGCAATAAAGGGTTTGCATGCAGATCCACAGAGGTTGTTGCACACCTATAATGATTAGTCATCTTTGCCAGACTTTGCTTGCTTTGGAACACGTTTCAAATATACCTCAAGCATAAACCCTCACTCACACTCTTCAGTAGAAACCGTGATGAGTGGATGTGAAATGGAAGCCATAGCCCAGGGATCACTGCAGTGGCTAAGCTTGTCACAAGCATACAGATGTGACCTAAGGTCTGGAAAGTGCCAGCATGCACTGGCAAAGATAACACATGCATTCATGGAGAAAGTAGAGTACCCACCTATGAAATACTTCAGGTCACATATATGTATATGGATTTGCCCCACAGCTACCTTACATCTGTAATGCACATACAGTTGTCATTGTGATATGTCATACATTATAAAAATCAAAACCCACTCCATATTGGCCAACGGTGTCACACACCTGGAGCACAGACACACACACACAGTCAGCAAGTGCGAGATTCAAACTCTTTCCTAACTACATTATGATACTACAGCTGTACACATTTACACGACGCGCTATACACATTACTGGGATTTCACCTTTCCACAGGTATATTTGTAGGATGGTGACATCATCGGACTTGATAAAGATACCACTTTTAAGGTGTTTAAGTAGTCTCCAAAAAGGTTGCTTCTCCCCAGGGAGACACACACAGTTGGCAAGTGTGGTGTTCTTAATCCAAACTAAGTACGTGTTTACACTTCAGCAAGCAATATGGAGTTACAGAGTGCAGTACAGACATTACTTGCTGACAGTTTGCACAAAGGTTTTTTTCACATTTGCTAACCTCAGCAGGCTTAACATACTAGGTGTATTGTGAGTGTATTGTATGCATAGGCCATGACCATATCATATATGGGTTGATGCATCACTTGCTGGCACACACAGGGTCAAACCTTGAGTAGCATCTTACCTTCACCTACATGATACTGCAATATAACAGAAAAATGATAAACCTCAACAATTGGCTAAGCTTCTGGTGTCATTCAAAGGGGATCCAGTCTCTGTCTGCCTGTGATGACATGATAGATAAGCCTTGTTGCTTCACTACAGATGGTTTGCACATGTCATCCCTATGCTTCAGAATACTTGCCAAGGCTCATGTTGTCCCCATATTTACTTTTTTAGGCAAGGTTCAAAGGTTCGTAGGTTCATAGGTAGGTACTAGTCTATCGGCCCTGGGGCCTATACAAGGCCAGACAAAAAGGTACCCTGCCTTTTGCCACCCAAGAAATTTATTTTCCTGTGCCACTGTCGTGCAGAGACACAGAAGTGATCCCCAGGGTGAATTTCCTATTTACCATCCAATAATCAAGATTTTCCTTGAATAGTGCTAATGAGGATCTTTGTTTGATATAGATAGGTAGTTTATTCTGGAGTATGTGAAGTCTGTGGGACAGGAATCTATCCCTCTGCCATGTTCTGTTTATTGTGGTGACAAGGTTTATATCCCTAGAGCGTGTAGGTTCATAGGTTCATAGGTAGGTACTAGGCTATCTGCCCAAGGGCATTTATAAGCCTAGCCAGAATGTGTTGGCTTTCGCCTCCCTTTTAAATTAGTTTCCTGGGCCTCTGTCTAGCAGGGCCACTGAATTGATCCCAAGGGTAAATTTACAATTTCCCATCCACTCATTAAGAATCTTCTTGAAGAGAGTATGCAAGGGGCTCTGCCTAACATCAACTGGAATTCTATTCCAGAGTTCAGGAAGTCTCTGGGACAAGAATCTATCCCTCCAGCACATCCTGTTTATTGCTTTGCTGAGGTTTAATTCACTGGAGCATGTGACTCTAAGAGATTTGTTTTTCTTGAGGTGGAGCATGTCCATTAATGTTGGGTTGGACATGGCCTTATACGTCAGGCATAGATCACATCTGAGCAGGCAGTAAGCAACCGAGTAGAGCTGGAGTTTCTTTAGTCGTGCTGCATAGGACATCTCTTTGAGGCCCATGATCCTCTTGGTGAAGTATTTCTGTGGTCTTACCAGCTGTTGCATGTGCCAATTTAGGTACATACCAAATGGGGCATTGTAATCTATTATGGGCCTAATGAGTGATAAGTAGAGGAGCACAATGACCTCTCTTGATCTAGAGGTGAACCCTTTCATGATTAGGTAGGCTACATAGAAGGAATAACTAACCACTTTGCCAATGTGATTATCAAAGGAGAGGTTACTATCTACCTGGGTCCCCAGGTCCCTAATTACATTTTCTGTACCTAGTGGATTACCACCTATGTGGTAATTTGTGGGCACTTTGTTTTTTTCCAAAGGGGATTACTATGCATTTTTTGCCATTCAGCTTGAGGCCATGGTTTTGACATCTGTCTCTGTAAGACCTTTCTGGAGGATGTCTGTGTCAGCCAGAGAGTCGATTATGGCCCCCAGTTTATAGTAATCTGGGAACTTGGTCAGCCATAGTCCTCCTGTGCTTGCCTGTACCTCAGAGATGTATATACTGAACAGGAGGGGTCCCAGGATCGAGACCTGTGGGATGCCACTTGTGACTGGTTTAGAGTCGGACATGGCATCTGCAACTCTGACCATGTGTGTTCTATCTGTGAGCCAGTTGGCCACCCATCTCGTGACATAGGGGTTAATGTTCAAGCTGGTAAGCTTGTCTATGATGCCAGAGTGGGGAATGGTGTCAAAGGCCTTAGTGAGGTCCAGGTAGGCTGTGTGGACTACCTTCCCTTCATCTATGGCCTTGGTAATTGTTTCAAAGAAGTCAACTAGGTTTAGGAGGCAGGATCTGCCTTTAACAAAGCCAAATTGGGTAGGGTCCAGTATCTGAAGGTTTGTCTCTGTTTATGTGTTCCATGATAATTTGCTCCATAGGTTTGCAGACCAGGCTGGTCAGGCTTATAAGGCGATAGTTCCCAGGTTCAGTTGTGGCACCAGCTTTGTGAAGTGGGATGACTGTTGCTGTATGCCATTCTTTGGGTACATAGCCTGTGGTAAGGTTGAGTCTGAACACTGAATGTAGGTGAGGGTTTAGTTCCTTTTGGGCTCGTGTAAGATGCAGCCTGGGACACCATCCAGGCCCATTGATGCTGTGTTCTTAGCTTTGGAGAGGGCTGTTTTTACCTGCATGTCCATGAAGTCTGGGGCTCTGCATTCTTCTGTGATGGACACGGGCCCTTTTGGGGTTGAGGGGGTGAAGTTTGCACTGAACTTGTCCACCAGTATGTTGGCAATGTCAGTTGGTTCAGTGTATTTTTTGCCATTTTGCAGCAGCTGAAAGCATATCTGAGAGTTGCCACCTAAATGTTTGATATAGCTAAAGAAGGCTTTGTGGTTATCTTTAGATTCCTTGGCAATTTTTCTTTAGAAACTGGACTTGGATTATTTTATGAGCGATCGTAGTTGCTTGCTAATAATGATCAGTGATGCCTTTCCTTTTTGGAATTTTGCTCTATCATGTGTTAGTTTCCTCCTTCTGTTGTATAGATTATTTATGGGCAAGGACCACCAGATTGATTTCTTCTTTTTGGAGGAGTGAGTCTTGGTTTTAATTGGGATGGCTCCATCCATGCATCCCTGTAGATGCTCATAGAATGTACTTGTAAAGGATTCTGCAGATTGGATAGCATTATCCTGTAGCAAGGGGGCTTTGAAACTTTCCACTTAGGTCTTGAGAAGTGTGAAGTTTGCTTTTGAAAAGTTTTCCACAGTGGTTTTGCAGACTGGGGGGGGGGGGTCAGGATGTGGATGTGCAGTGTGATTACTTCATGATCTGATATTCCCAGCGAGGGGTTTACCTCTGGTGTGGAACACTGATCCCCCATGTTGGTGATGATCAGGTCCAGTATGTTGTCACCTCTACTGGGCGTGGTGACCAGCTGTTCCAGGCCGTTTGAGTTTATAAACTCTAGGAAGCATTGGGCAATGGACTTTGTACTCGAGTAATTCTCCCAGTCAATGTTTGTGTAGTTGAAATCTCCTCGTATCATGGTGTTTGTTTGGACATGTATATTTCCCAGTGTTCTCAGGAATACTGAGTTAGGTTCCTGAGACAAGGTATGTGATCTATAGCAGGCTGTGATCTGATAAGCAGATTTGCCCAATGTTAATTGCACTTGCATGGTCTCCAAGGCCTCGTGCTGTGCCACTAACCTGGAGGTGTAGGTATCCTTTATGAAAATGGATACACCCCCTCCTTTAGTATTTCAGTCTGGGTTTTGGGGCTGACGCTCGGAGGGATTGGGATTTCTTTAAGTGGAGCATGTCCAACAGCTCTGTGTTTGACATGTTAGGCAGAGATAATTTCTGAGTAGGCGATATGTGACAGAGTAAAGCTGTAGTGTTTTGAGACAGTCTGTTTATGGCATGTATTTGAGGCTGCTAATCCTCTTTGTGAGGTATTTCTGCAGGCTTTCCAGTTGTTTTAGATGTCTTGTAAGGTACATAGCAAAAGGGGCATTGTACTCTATAATGGATCTAATGAGTGACGAGTACAGGGGAACAATGACTTCTTTTATTCTGCATGAGACACCTTTTGTGATGAGGTGTGCCACGTACAAGGATTTCCTGACTACTGTGGCAATGTGATTATCAAAGGAGAGTCTACTGTCCACTTGTGTCCCAAGGTTTCTTATCACACTTTCAGTGTTAAGTATACTAACACCTATGTTGTAGTTCATGGGTACAATGTTTTTACCAATGGGGATGACAATGCACTTTTTGGCATTGAGCTTGAGGCCATGGCTTTGACACCAGGCATCTGTCTCAGTGAGGCCCTTTTGTAGGATGTCCACATCGTTAGTAGTCTAGATTATGGCTCCTAGTTTGCAGTCATCTGGGAACGTCATTAGCCAGAGACTTTCCATGATAACCTGTACTTCAGGGAAGTAGATACCAAACAGGACAGGACCCAGGACTGAACCCTGTGGTGCTCCACTTGTCACTGGTCCGAAGTCGGACTTGGAGTCTGCTGCTTTCACAGTGTGGGATGTGTCAGTCAGCCAGTTGGCAAACCATCTTGTGACATAGGGATTTATACCTAGTTTAGTGGGTTTATACATAATTCCAGAGTGGGGGATGGTGTCGAAAGCCATGGCAAGATCTAGATAGGCTGTGTGAACCACCATACCCATGTCTATGGCTTTGGTGACTGCTTCAAAGAAGTCTATCAGGTTTAGGAGACATGATCTGCCTTTTACAAACCCAAAATGGTTGTGGTCCAGAGTTTCGAGATTACCAATGTCTTTGTATATAAATTCCATGATTATACATTCCATGGCCTTGCAGACAAGGCTCATCAGGCTAATGGGCGCTAGTTCCTGTGGTCTGTGGTGGCTCCCCCCTTGTGTAGTGGGATAACCGTCACTGTGCACCATTCAGCAGGCACAAAGCCTGAGGTGAGGCTATCATTGAACATGATACTTAGGTGTGGTGCCAGTTCGTTCTGTAGTTCGTGTAGAACACAGCCTGAGATGTTTCCTGGTCCCATGGATGCTGTGTTCCTGGCTTTGGAGAGTGGTTTTTACCTGTGCAGCTGTGATGACAGCAACTTTGCATTCTTCTGGTATAGAGATGGGCTCTTTCATGGATAAGAGGGGGGGTAAAGTTAGCACTGATCCTATCTGCCAGGATGTTGGCAATATCAGTTGGGTCTGTATATTTAGTGCCATTGTGCTGTAACTCAGAGCAGATCTGAGTGTTGCCATTGTGATTCTTGACATAGCTATAGAATGCTTTCTGGTTTTCTTTAGAATCAGTGGCGATTTTGTTTTCGTAACTAGCTTTGGAGGATTTTATCAGGAATTGCAGCTTCTTACTGAGGCTGACCAGGGAGCTCCTCCACTCATGAGTTTTACCCTATTTTGCAACAGTTTCTTCCTCCTGTTGTGCAGTTTGTTTATGGCAGGGGACCACCAGATTGGCTTCCATTTCTTGGAGGATAGCGTCTTGGTTCTGTTTGGGATAGCATGATCCATGCACTCATGTAAGTGCTTATAAAGTGCAATTGTGTAGGATTCAGTAGTTGTAACTGTATTGTCCATCTGCATGGGTATCCTGAAGTTCACCACTTCTGTCTTAAGAATCATGAAGTTGTCTTTGGAAATATTTTTTAACATGATTTCCTTAATGGGGGGCGGGGGCAGAATGTGGATATGTAGGGTAATTAGCTTATGGTCAAATCGAGCCAGTGAGGCATTGACTTCAGGTGTGGAACACCAGTCACTCAGGACAAACCAAACCCCATAAGCAACACAAATAACCACAAAGTGAGCTAAGTGCTACTCATTGCCAGAAGTCTCAGCCTCCAGATGCACACACTTGAGGCACTTCTCAGTATGGAGAATATTGATATCTGTGCAGTAACAGAAACCTAGTTCAATGCTCCAGAGAGCACACCAGCACTACCAGGATACTACTCGTTCCATACATTCCAGCATCAGAACCTGGATCATAGCACATAGGGTGGGGATGTATCCATATTCATCAAGGATACCTACACCTCTCTCTACATGCTCTCTACAGGATATGTACCCATAGAATGTTGCACAGCAATGTTCTTCCCACTCCACAGGGGTAGGGCCACAAAATACCCTTGGCATTCATGGTCTATGAACCTGACGAGTCTGACCTGCTAGGCAATGGAGCCAATCATAATGGAAGTCAACAATAAAGACATTGGGAACCTTCACATAGTTGAGCACACCCAGTTTGGCTTCCTCAAACGCAGATCATGCCTCCTGAACTGGGTGGATTTCTTTGAGACTGTTACCCAGGCTACAGATGATTGAAATGAACTCCACACAGCCTACCTATACCTCGCTAAGGCCTTTGACACTATTCTCCAGTCAGGTATCATAGATGAACTCACCAAGCTGGGCATGAATTCATACATCACAAGATGGATTGCAAACTGGCTCACAGATAGATCCCACAAATTAAGAGTAGCTGGCTACATGTCAGACTCTACACCGGTAACAACTGTTTTCCCCCAGGGTTCAGTCCTGGGGTCCCTCCTGTTTGGTATAGACTTCTCAAAAGTACATGCCAAAACAGGAGGGTTGTGGTTGACTACATTTGCTGGGAACTGTAAAGTGTTTGCTATAATAGATTCCGTGGATGTCACAAAGATTCTCCAGAAGGGACTCTATGAGACAGATGTGTGGTGTCAGAATCATGGCCCCAAGCTCAATGTGGAAGAATGCATAGTAATTCCCTCTGGTGAAAACAAAGTACCAACAAACTACCACATAGGTGTTACCCCCTTAAAACTGACAATGTAATAAGGGATCTGGGGACACAAGTAGATAGTCATCTTTCCTTTGACAACCATGTTGCCAAAGTGATTGGGAAATCCTATGTGGCCCACCTAATCAACAAAGGGTTTGCATCAGGATCAAAAGAGATAACGATGGCCGTCTACTCTTAAGTCATCAGACCCATCATTGAGTACAATGCACCATTTTGGATCTACTCAACTAAGCATATCCAGCAGCTGTAGAGACCACAGAGGTACCTCACTAAGAGGATTACTGGCCTCAAACAGTTGTGTTATGCAACACAATTGGTAAAACTAAATCTGTTCTCCGTTGCGTACAACTTACTCAGAGGCACACTCTGTCTAACATACAGAGCCATAACTGTTGAGCATGCTCCATCTACGGATAACAAAATTGAGTCGCACTACACACTCCAGGGATATGAACCTTATCACAACAATGAATACAACATGCTGGTGGGATAGAGTACCATCCCAGACACTTGCCTTACTGTGGAACAGAGTCCCAATGTACATCCGTCAGAGCCCCTCGCTGACACTCTTCAATAGGAACCTTGATGAGTGGATGGGAAACAGACAATTCACGCCAGGCGTCACATCAGCAGCCCCACTAGAAAGGGGCTTAGGGTACTAACTATTAGAACTAGGGCTTGGGAGACTACCCAATGGGGTGGAGAAAGCTGCACAACTTGCCTAGGCTAATATATGCCTTTGTGAAGATAGTCTACTACATACCTATGAACCTATGTGACAGGTACATGTCTACAGATAGTAGATGTGTACTTCATTGTACAGTCATGTTGTACAGCAGGCACATGGACCACATACACTGTAATGCTTACAGATACTGGTGGCTGTTATGTACAGTGGGTGTGATGTGTACCTCATGTCTTTTGTGCCATTGGGATGTGTGCTGGGTGGGACAGTCCTGGATGGCTCCCTATCATAGTCACCCTCTTACACACATCTATGCCCATCCATCTTTGGCTTATTATACTGTGTTCCCCCTAGATATATATATATATATATATATATATATATATATATATATATATATATATATATATATATATATATATAGGTACATAGGTAGGTAATAGGCTGTCTGCCTGAAGGCATATATTAGTATGGCCAGAGTGTGCAGAAGTGATCCATGGTGTGACAGTTCAGTTTCACATACACTCATCAAGGCTCCTCTGGAAGAGTGTCAGTTAGGGACTCAGCTTAATGTAGGTTGGGAGCCTGTTCCAAAGCAAGGGAAGTTTGTGAGTTAGTAATATATCCCTCCAACATGTTCTATTCATTGTTGTGATGATGATATCCCTAGAGCATGTGGCACAGTGAGCTTGGGTTTACTTCAGATAGTGCATGTACATAAGTTCTGCATTGCCCATGGACCTGTCTGTTGGGCAGAGATTGCCTGAGTAGACAGTATGCAACAGCTTACAGATTTTTTAAAATTCAGTCTTGTTGCATGGGGCAACTGTTTGAGGCCAGTAATCCTCTTGTTGAAGTACTTCAGTGGTCTTTCCAGCTGCTGAAGTTGCCCAGTCAGATTCATCGCAAGTGTGCCGTGATATTCTCTGATGGGTCTGATGACTGATGAGTAGAGGGAACCTCCTTTGACCTACATGCAAAGACCTTGGCAAGTTGTGGGAACACATATCATGATTTTCTAACCACTTTGTGAATGTGTTTCTGGAAGTAGAGATGACTATCCACATGTGTCCATAGATCCCTTATTATTACCTCCATATTTAGGGTGTTGGCACCTATGTGGTATTTGTATGACTGTAGCTCGAGGCCATCATTTTGACGCCACATTTGTCTGAATGAGACCCTTTTTAAGGATGTCTCTGTTGTCCCAAACATCCATTAATACAACCTTTTTGCAGTCATCCACAAACTTTACTAAACATAGCCCTTGTGTGCTTGACTGTATTTCTGAAAAGTATACACCAAACAAGAGGGGTCTCAGGACTGAGCCATGGGAGACAGCAGTTGTTACCAGCTTGAACAGGAGATCACAATTCTTACCTTGTGGGATCTATCTGTTCCCCAGTTGGCAATCCATCAGATGACATACGTGTTTATGCGCAGGTTGTTGATTTTGTGGATACGACATGTGTGAGGGATGTTGGAAAAGGGCTTTTCAAGGTCTATGTAGGCAGTGTGGTGCTCATTTCATTGATGTATGTCCTGTGTGACTGCCTTGAAAACTGTCTAGCAGGTTTAGGAACCATGATCTGCCCCTGACCAAACCAAACTGGGTAGGGTTGGGTGTTTGTAGGCTCCCAATAGCTCTATTTATGAGTTCCATAATGATGGACTCCATGGCCTTGCAGATCAGGCTTATTAGGCTTATAAGACTATAGTTCCCATGGTCTGTTGTGCACCGACACTTGTGGAGTGTGCCAAATGTTGCTGTAACCCATTCAACAGTTTCATATCCTGTACAGAGGGTGAGTCTCAACAGACTGTTCAGGTGCAGGGTCTGTTTGTTTTGGAGTTCACATATGACACAGCCAGGGAAACCATGTCATCCCATAGACGCCATGTATTTAGGTTTGGATAGAGCTGTTTAACCATTTTATATGTGATTTCTGGGTTTTCACAATCTCCAGGTATGGCAATGGGCCCTTTTGTCAGTGAGAGGGAAGTAAATATGTATGAACCTGTCTGACAAGATGTTGGCAATGTCAGTCATGTACGTGTATTCATTTACACTTTGCACTGACTCAGAACATATATGAGTTTACATTGATATTTATGACATAGCGAAAGAAAGCTTTGTGGTTGTCTATGGAGTCTTTGGCAATATTTTTGCCAGAACATGGCTTGGATAATATTAGGAGTGCTCATTGTTTATTGATCTTCTTTGCATTTTCACTTTCTTTGAAGAACTTAAGTACTTGTAGTACATAGTTTGATTATGACAGGGGTCCAATATGTTATATGGGTCTGTTTTCATATCACTGTGTGCGCAAGGCAGGATTGGTGAATAGTGACAAGTGTCTGGAGGATGAACTGCAACTGACAGATATGTGTGGCCCACTGCTGTACTCAGACATGGCCTAAGTGTGTGAGCATGCCCAGTATGGGCATATATACTATATGTGCGTGAAAAATTAAGCTGGTTTTTACTTCAGGGCTCACCTTTGTGTTGTACATCGACAGGAAGCATGCTGTGTCTGCAGGGCTTCCATGAGTCAATTTGCATAGACTTATCAACATTTCTACATACAGGGGGACAACTATTATTTGTACATTTCTACCCAGTGGGGGCACACCTGAATGTTGCTGTGGGTGTACATAGGATGAGGGTTACACCTGACACTTATACACATTTGCTAGGCCTGCACTGCTATGTCAGGTACTCCATTTCAGTCTGTACTGTTGCCTATTGTACTGGCTTGAGGCATACCACTGTATTACAGACCTTAGCTTCCAATTACACACATTAGTTTGTGACTTCATAGCCTACCCAACCCACATCACACTGCCTGGACTGCTGTTATCTGTTATCTTTGACATTCCTTTGATAGATTTGTGTCTGTTGAAAGTGCATGTTTATGAAATGCTGTCATGGCTTAGTGGTTCAATACTGTGACTATACTGCCTGAGTTCGAGCCATGTCACTGCTTTTTATTTTCCTGCTGGGCAGACCTGATTGGTTAAGGAACAGTAAAGCAGGTGTGGGCACGTTTAACCGACTTTGCCCAACTTTGACCGACCTTGTCCGACTTTGCCCAACATTGTCCAACATTGCTCAACATTGCCCAACATTGCACTGGTTAGCGCAGTGCACAGCTACACGCAATTGTACTTAAATATGCTGGTAAAATGTGCTTAGCAGTGCTTATATTGCTTAAAATAGGGCACTCATGCCTCAGGTGGTGCTGCAGGGCTGCCTATGTCAGATGCACATATTACACTCCCTATACATGTTTGAAAACAGGTAGTGTCAAGTTAGGCATCCCTTTTACTGTATGTGTGAGTCAGAGAGAGTTGTCATTTTCCAGGGTTCCAACTGAGTCAGTGTATGTGCTATGCGTTGCCTCTTTGCCAAGGCCAGGGCATACTGGGCACACCTCCTTCTACCTACTGGGGCAGGCTCAGGTTGTTCCTCCTTTGAGTCACGCTGTGCCTGTGCAGGCCTTAGCAATGGTGGGGGGCTGTTTGGCCCTGCCCCATGTTGTTCCTGCTGCAGCTGTTTCCGCAGGATCATATTATGTAGCATGGTACATACCATGACAATTTAGGTACATGTAGTTGGTGTGTACTGCAAGACTCCACCAGATGTGTGCAGGCACCAGAACCATGACTTGAGCATCCCAAACACATGCTCAATTATGTTTCTTGTTTGTGAGTGTGCCTCATTATGGAGTTCTTATTCGGGTGTGTGTGCATTTCTGATGGGCGTCATCAGCCATGGCTCCAGTGCGTATCCAGCATCCCCCACTAGGTGACCATCAGGGATGTCCCCATTGGCAAATCTCTGGTACAGCTGCGTCAGATGCCAGATGTGGGAATCGTGATAGCTTCCAGGGCAGCCAGTACACACATTCATTATTATGCCCTGGGCATCGCACACGACCTGGCAGTTGATGGAGGGGAAGCCCTTGTGGTTGATGTAGACCCTACCCCGCTTACCGGCTGGTGCTTTGATGTGTATGTGCGTGCAGTCTATTGCACCCACTACCTCAGGGTATTCTGCTATTTGGTGGAAAAGATGCATATTGCTGGCCAATGCCTCATGGGAATTGGGGAAATATATGTGCTCACCATGATGTGCTGACATGGCATCCAGGAACTGGTGGAGTACCCTGGATGCTGATGCCTGTGAAATCCCCATCATATCACCAGTTGGTCTCTGGAAGGTACCTGTATCTAGTATTCTTAGGCCAACACATACCTTGGTATGCACTGGGATGGGTTCCACTCTGTTGGTTCTGTGTTTGAGGCGTGGCCCGCACAGCTCAACAATTTGCTGCAGGAGGTCTCTGTCTACCCTTTAGCGCTCCACTATCTCCAGCTCATGTAGCCCCTGGTAGGTTACCCTGGGTCTGTACACTCATCTCCGTCTCCTCACTGTGGGTTGCTCAGCAGCATTCACAGCATCACCACTCTTAGCACCTTGCACATGTTGGTTTATGATAGCAAGAGCAGCCCCTAACATTTTTTGTCTGACTTTAGCTTTTTAAGCTTTCCCTCTTTGTATACTGCAGTTTTTCAGAGTTCTTGAGAGAAAATAGGGGGGGTGGTGTTTGCAGAGTTTAAAGTGCTGGGCTGGGCTGGTCTAGTCTGCTGCCTGTGTAATTGGCTGATTCAGATATTTTTCACCTGGCAGCTCTGCTAGATCTCCTTGGTTAACTTCATAACTTTTTTTTTCCTTCCTTTTCCCTTTCTGTTTCTGCCCAGGGCAGCGCTGCACAAACGACACACACTGTGCATGTCTCAAAGGAGTTTCCTATCTTTTAACATTGTGCAGCGTGGGTTTGAGGTTTTCAAATAGGACAACTGTAGATAAGCCCCTTTGCAACCTGAGCAAATCAGGGCAAACACGGGCTACTGTGCTCCAATTAGCTTACAGCCTGTCTGACACACCTACTCATGATGTCACCTATATTCTAGTCTTCTACTCACCTACTCCTACTCTTAGACTCTTGGGACATGCCTCACATGCTGGGAAAAATTGGGATTCACTATCCTTATCCTCATTTGCATAGGATTGCCTACTAATGCATGGTTACATCTCTCACACTGAGCTTCCCCCCCTTAGCAACCAGTAGTCAGTGGCCATGTTGTCTGCAGCTTGCCATTCATCTGCATGGCAGAATAAGCTTTTTAGTGAAAATGCCTATTTTTGGCTTTTTTTTAATTATTTTCTTGTTTTTAAAGCGCTGCGTGCTGCCCTATGCTTAAACATCAGAGATCGGCGAAAAAAAAAAAGTTAATTTATCTTAATTTTTAAACATTTTAAAATGCCAATGGCCTTATATTTGGCCATTGGCATGCTTCCTCAGCTGTATGCATCCTTTATTTGGAGCTGTCATCGCTCCGTTTAGCTATTTGCAGAATGGTACTCCGTTACTAATGGAGTACATTTCTGCAGCTAAGACTACTCTTCCACGGACAGCTTCATGTTTCCTGGATTACAAATTTACATCATTTGCATGGATTTCACCAGCAACTGAGGTAATTTGAATAACATGACGCTGTCCGTGCAAGACTAGCTTTAGAAGTTCTCGGGCACGCTCCTGCCGGCTGTCTGATGTCTTACTCTACTCTACAACTCCATGCAAGCTTTCGTAAATCCGGCCCATTGAGATAACATAGACTACAAAATGAATAGACTACAGGATCCTAAAAAAATAGTTTAAGAAGGCTGCAATTAAATTCCCCAGAATACATTATAATTACTAATATAATAGTATTTCTCTGCTTACTACTTATATTTGCTGTGTGCAGTATGCAAATAAAGGTGAAGATGAAAAAGCTGTATGAAACAAGTTATTCATTTGTGCTTGAAAAAATGTTTGCTTTCTTGCCAGTTATACTGAGCTTTGAAACACTTAATGAATAAACTGAGAAAGTGAGAGCTTCTTCTCACTTTTATTAACCCTACATTCTAACTGCACTTGCCCTTCACCATTTTGAACAATAAATAAAACCATATTAAATGAAATGCAAAAGGCAGGAGTATGTAGGATGTATTGATAATAGTTTCGTTATGTAACTTTGCTTCTATTGCTTTCTTATTCTTTTCATTTTTTTCTGAGTGGGTAGGAGTCTTCCTTGTACAGTAGAAAAATAAATGTGCTTTGAAATGGTAAATATTAAACTACTCTCATCTTCCAATATGATTGAATAAATGAGTTCCATATCCTTCACAGCTATCAAGCAAGCCTGACTTGCTTTATTTTATTTGGCAAACTTTTACTAAATCTTTCTGAAGGCTGACTGGCTGGCAAAGAAATATGGAGTAGAGTGATAAAAAGTGGCAAATACATCTTTTATCTCTTGGCAAGCATGTTTCCTTAAGTCAAACTGGGAAACAGGATAATTAAAACAATAAACAATAAGAACGTGAGAAAAATCACATTTTGCAAAGGCCAAGTTGAGATATCTGCCAGGTTATCTCAGTACTTGTACAATAAATTTCATATTTAATAAAATAAGACATTATTATAAACACTGTGATTGCCAGTTCTGACAAACAATAACTGACAATTTCATTCACAGGGCCAGTATATTTGGAACAACACTACTGGTAAGGAAAATGTACCAGATATGGATGACAAAATATCTGGAAAGTGTAATAGCTGGAAAGTCACAAATATGTCCCACCATTTGTATACTGCACAGAAAAATGAATGATGCATTGATCTCAACTGAAAAGATTCTTCTACCAAGAAAATTATGTATTATAGAGTTATATTCTCTATGAAAATGACAAAAAAGGCTAAACTAGCTACATCTAAACAGTGACACAGTAAAGATTTATAGCAGGGTTAGTGCTGAGATGTCTTATCTTTTCTAGCCAAGAGGGCTTTGTCAAACATTAAAGCAGTTGCTATAGATAGCATAGGGCTTCACTCAACTTTCTTTTTTTTAAATTCCTACACAGGCGTAATGAATAATCACCTGCATCTTTACCCAAGTTTACCCCTGTATTCTGGCATCTCCACTAATATACACTCAGTCACTCACCTAGAATTACATTATTGATCTGTAAATCGTGTTCTTGATCTTGAACGAATAGCTGACATATATATTGAAGGTACTACTTTCTCCTGACGTTGCAAATATAGTCATCATGGCTTGAATGTTTTTAATACCTTGGCCCACAATTTTTGCATAGGACCTTACCTAAAGAAATATGCTTCTGTCCTTGTAACATAAACTGACTTTGTACAATGATGATAAAAAGGAAGCAAAAACTGAGGGTGGTATTTATAGTAATGCATTGCAGAAATGTACAAGGTGAATATGCAAAAATGCAGCACTCTGCCAATATGCTAATGCAGTATGCATGAAACAGTGATACTGTGTTTTACATGTATGCAACTTACAACAATCCGTGCAGTCAAACTGTGCAGTTCTAAAACCGTGTAAGGCAGAGATAATTATGTAGGGGAAAAAACGGCACACATCAGAATGTGAGCTGAATTTCATACTTTTCTGGAGAAAATTGTTAACCATGTCACTAGAATTATAGCAAGTCCTGCTTATATGGTCTCTTGCTGAGCACCTCTGAGTGAAGGAATATTACCAAGGTACTTACTAAGATGTCCTTATTGGATTTGCATGAATATTTAAAGTTATACTAGTAGAAAGGGATGATAGAAAAAGTAGGAAAATGGGAAAGAAAAGTCAAGGAAAGCAAAGAAGAGTTACATAAAGGAAAGACCAAAATGAGCTGAGACAGAAGAGTACATTTTGGTGTGGATAGGCCACCTTATTTTATAATATAAGAATAAGAAGGGGAAAGACAAAAGGCTAGACTCAAAAACATTTAATAAATGAGCACACAAAAGGAAGGGGTCACAAATGGAGTGAAAGACAAAGAGACAAAGCGAAAATGGACAACTGGTGATGGGGAGGATATGGGACAATGCAGAAGGGGTGGTAGTGACACAGCAGGGCAGACAGTACCTTAATGGGGATGGGGGGAGACATATAATCTGAAGAAGCAGTGGCTACACTGAGAAAGTGCTTACCTTTTCCTTCTACAATAAAGCCTGTGGAGTTTTTATGCACTAACAGTCATGGTGGTTAAATTATTTCATTAGTGCCGTGAATTTTATATTTTCTCTCTTGTGCCTGATTGCGTGGATATTCTTTGGTATGGAGGAGACATGGAACAGGTGAATGATCTAACAAGCCCACAGGCTAGTAAGGGTGGGAACTCACAAGTCTTCATCACTGTATCTTGGACCCACTGAAGAAGGTAGCAGTATGGACTTCATTATCTCCGAACCACAATTTCCAATGCCTCCTCAAGCACTGCTTGAAGCTTACTGTGCATGTTGAGCAATAGAAGCCTATCCTGGGCTTTCTGCTGGGGTGTAGCCTCCATTACTCCCAGAAGAAGTAGCCATGTGACGCACTGGATGGTGCAAGTGATCATGAACTGCAGGAGGCTGGGCTACAGAAAGGGTACCCTAAACTGTTCTGGACCTGAAAGGGGAAGGAAAACAATAACAAAGTAAATGTTGTGCATTGAAATGTGAAATTCAATATTAGAATTGAAAGAGAACAAACATAACAGACTGGGGAGATGGCAGTGGAAAGCAGTAACTCTATTCTCCTCAGGTGCATGTTTCAGTGTATTTTCACTTCTTCAACTGCTAGATAAAAGAAAAAAAACAAGGACACTGCTAGAAAACCAGACACATTCACAGTCTCCCATAGGTGGTAAAGTAGGCTAAGTGATTAATCATAGGCAATGTTATAGGTTGCAGGATGCCAAAGGAATTACAACAAATGTCAGGTGTACATTCTAGTAGTTAGGTGGGTAGCACATGTGTATGACTGGTACCTTGAGTTAAGGGCATGGTCAGTAAGACATGAACAGATGACATATGTGTCTGAGCCAGTTCCATGCAATGCTCAAGTAGTGTAACTAAAGATAGAATGATGCCAAACGTTCTGTTTCTATTGTACCGTCAAGACAGACTCCAGCTGGACAAGTGCAATTGTGCAACTGTTTGTACATACCTTCTTCAAGTATCTGGCATTATCCAATAGTGACTTGGCATGTAGATGTACTGTGAAGGATCACCTACAGAAGATGTGTAGCCAGCTTTGTTAATAGCATGCAGCATCATACATCATAGGAAGAATGGGATAATAGATTACCCCTTAGACCCCTGGGTCTACTGAGGCAGTGTAGCAACTGCCTCATGTACACTGACAACCCCCTACTTCTAAATCATCCCTGTACCATTTGTGAGAGATGCATCTACATTACGAATCTGTAATCACAGATCTCCCATGCAATAAATAGCAATACAGAGTGGGTTGTCAGCCCACCTACCACAACTCCTACTCATAACACACAGCATACACATAGACCAACATATGCGGAGGTACAAACAAAAAATCTACCTAAATATCAGAGACCTCCAAAACACATACATACTAAATCAACCATAACATCAAAAACACACAATACACATAATGACACAAGCACAAGTGTCTCACCATCAAAGCCCATAAGGTAATGCATATCCACTCCAAATATCTTAGTCATAGTAGACTCTGTAGTGAGACACACAGACGTGCCCCCTCAACAGGCTGGACAAGAAGAAAGTCACAGTCAGCAGTCTTTCTGGTGCCAGGATTCATCAGATAATACAGGCAATCAAGTCTCTCAACAAAAAGTACCATTATGATTCGGTCACAGTACATAAAAATGTCATCAAAAACAACCTCAGGGTTATGCTGTTAAATGCTAGATGTCTTAGCATGAAACTGCACTCACTGAAAGAAGCCCTCACCTTGGAAGAGTCATACATTTGTGCAATCATGAAGACCTAGTTCAAGGCTGTGGAAAGCACCCCAGTCATACCAGCTTATAACTTCTTCCACACATAGGCATGAAAACTAAAGGAGGTCGTGTATCAACATTCATTAAAGATAACTACACCTCTAGATTGGTTAAACAGTATGATTCCCTGGAGATACTTCAGGTGTAATTAACTGTTGGTAGGACACCTGTTCAAGTTATTGCCTGCTACAGGACCCCCTCCATGAATCAGGACACCACTCTGCCTATTTGGATCTACTTGAGTCTATCAAGATACATCCGAAAACCATGGTTTTTGGTAACTTCAACTACCCATCCATTGACTGGGTAAATTACTCATGCTTAAATTCACTTGCCCAAAGGTTCTTCGACTTTGTTAACTCCAGTGCCCTGGACCAGCTGCTTGACACCCTCACAAGGGGCACCAACATCCTGGATCTGGTACTTATTAATATAGGGGACCGCTGTAGCGCCTCCATTGTGAGAGCTTCCATGGTGAGATCTGACCACAAATAAGTCTCATTTGAAGTAACTATGATACCTGACCCCCCTCCCCACAGCAGCAACTAGACTAAAAAACTTCTCCAAAGCAGATTATAACCTCTTATGAGATGGAATAAATAGCTTCACTGTACCTCCCCCTCAGATAGAACTGGCTTCTATGCCACGTTGACTAGGTCATACCAGATAGGATGAAACAAGATCTTCAAGGAAGAGCAAACCTGACTGGTGGACAACTGCCATTAACAAGCTTTACAATAAGAGGAAGAAATTGCTGTTTAAGAATAAGGGGGAGTGAGCCCTAAGCTGGAAACACTCTCTCCTCAGCTTAACCAAGCAAATAAGACTTCCTGTGAAGTCCTCCAAAGCAAATTATGAATCCAAATTAGCTTCCTCAACTAAGGACAATCATAAGGCGTTTTTAGTTACACCTGTAACCTAGAAGGAAAGGTCCAGATTTGCACCAAACTGATAGCTAATGATACCACATATACTAAGCCTGTGGACATAGCTAACCTGTTAGCTTACACACATACCCCATGACATCCCAAACACCTGTCCCCTACCTTGTATCCTTAAAGAGTAGGTTGGAAATGCCCTCTTCAGGCCAAAAATACAGGATCTGTGGTACCTAATAACATTCCTGGCTGCATCCTACATTGGCTCCAATAAGAATTAACAACAACATCCGGTACTCTTTTCAATCAAAGTCTAAGCACCAGCTTCTTCCCAGCTGAATGGAAAATGACCATGGTTATCCACTTGCACAAAGATGGTGCATCCACTGACCCCAGGAACTATAGACCTATTAGCCTGACTAGTCTTATCTGCAAGACCATGGAGCGAATCATCATGGACCCTATCAACAAAAATATAGGTAATCTCCAAACACTTGACCCTATTTAGTTTGGAGTTGTCAAAGGAAGATCATGCCTATTATACCTGGTAGACTTCTTTGAGACAGTCACCAAAGCCCTGGATGTGGGGAAATCTGTGCATACAGCCTAGCTAGACTTAGCCAAAGATTTTGATACTATACCCTACTCAAGCATCATTGACAAACTCACCTAGCTAGGTATCAACTCTTATATCATTAGATGGGTCACCAAATGGCTCACTGATAAATCCCATACATTTAAAATAGGGGAATCCACCTCCAACAGCAAACCCGTAACCAGTGGTGTTTCACAGGGATGAGTCCTGGAACCTCTACTGTTCAGAATCTATTTCTCTGAAGTACAAGCCAAATCTAAAGGTCTGTGACTGACAAAGTTTGCTGATGACTGCAAACTGGGAGTGGTCATTGAATCTCCAAATGATGTTAACATCCTACAAGAGGGTCTTAAGCAAACAAATGATTGGTATCCAAATCACAGCCTTAAACCCAATGCAAAAAATATATTATCATCCCTTTTAGTAAGGGTGATGTCCCTGCTAACTACCACATCAATAGCAACACCTTAAGTACGCACTCAGTGGTGAGAGACCTGGGCTCACAGGCTGTCAGCAACCTTACCTTTGATCAACATGTCTTCACAGTGATAAAAAGGCAATTCTGTATTGCTCCTCTCATAAGTAAGGGCATTGCCACCAGAGAAAAAGAAGTTATAAACTCCCAGTACTCTTCCCTCATCAGGGCAATAATCAAGTGCAACAGCCCTTTTGGTATGTACCTTTCCAAACACCTGCAGCAACTGGAGAGACCACGTAGGTTCCTTACAAGGAAAATTCAAGGTCTTCAGCATCTTTCATATGTGGATTGGCTGAAATAACTGTCACTTTATTCTGTTTCATACAGACTACTCAGAGGCAATCTCTGCCTTGTGTATAGGGCAATCTCTGACCCTACTTTACTGGAAATGCTGCATAGCCGATAGTCAAATGACACATGGGTTCCTTGCTCCAAAGAACTTAACCTGGTATGTGACATTAATAGACCCTGATGGAGGGACAGATTTGTCTCCTAGAGGTTACCGCACCTTTGGAAAAGACTCCCACTTCATGTCAAACAGAACACCTCATTGGCCCTCTTCAAATCCAATCTGGATGATTGGATAGGTAACTGTAAATTCACCCTGGCGGATTACATGTGTCTCTTGACAGGGGCAGTAAGTGCTGATCCTGGAAACAAGGGTAACTCGGCTAGGCTTGTAAAGGCCTTAAGGCCATTATCCTAGTAACTTCCTATGATCCTAAGATAGTAATTTTGATTGCAGGAAAGAATAACAGCAATAATTATGATTGCAATATAACCTACATAGACATCAGTAACAGTAGAACATTTACATGTTGCATTATTACCTTTCATAACAGCTGCAATATTAGATAAATAAAAACTACTTAATGCTAGGTATATGAGTGCAACAGTGAAATCAAAGATATACTATATTTACATAAGGGCTATGAAAGCTCTCTTAATACTTATGTTTGCCACTAGCAGAGATTCTCTAACTGGCACCTCTGCAGGTCATCTTTGTGATGTCTGCACAATAGGTAGAAGGAATTCCAGTTGCATAGCTAAGATCATCAATCAGGTCATCCAGATGTCTTATTTTTTAAGATCCTTCACTGTCAGACTGTAGATGCTTTTTATAACATTCGAAGTACAGAGAAAAAAAAGGTGCATTACCCTTTTGCACCAGATGGGTGCTCTCCCTAGGCTCTAACAAAATCATCCTACCAACTTTAAATCATTCCTCAAAATAGTGCTGAGAGAGAGGGGCATACCGTACCACTAATTAGCCCAGACAGATGTGGATTGTACACTGCTGCTCAAAGCATACGTGTGTGCATGCATAAGTGAGATAGATGCATGTGCTTGATATTTATAACAGTCCATAGCTGTGCAAACTTGCTTATGATGATGAAGAGATGTGCATATCTGTACATAATGCAATTTGCAAACCAATTTGCTAAACAGCCTAATTTATATAAGATCATTTTAAAATTGCACAAACCTGTTGAAATGTCATACTCACTGTCATTTTGCATGCCACTGTTTATGGTGTGGACTAGAAGAACCTGACTTGTTTAATTATAACACAACATCATGGAGGCTCAAGATTGACACTGATGCAATAAATTTCTGCCCAGTGCTCATTATGTCAAAATTAAGAAATTCAGTGAACCATGTGTAAAAGGTAGGAGTAACTATGACCCTTTTAAGTTAGCCAAATGCCTCATCATCTAATTAATTATGTGTATTAATGAATGAATAAAGGAACACTATTCCCACTCCCCTTACCTACTATCTAGCAAAACTGCAGCCATGAGAATGGGCTTAGAAGAATCAGGGGTAAAAAGGCTCTAGTCTGAACTTGTGAAGTGATATCAGAGGTGTAGAATAAATGTGTGTGTGTGTGTGGGGGGGTCTTTGCCCTTGGAGAAAGACCACTACCCTTAACGTTTTTTCACTTACCTGATGAGGCAAGGGGGCAAGCCCCAGTGGACTCTCACTTCTGGCTCCAAACACTCAGGCATCCAGGTGCAACCCACTCTGTGGACAGCTTCAGGTGAGAAGCTTGACTTAAGTGGTGCACCTGTGAAAAAATAATACAAATATCCTATGGTGAGCTCAGGGAAGACAGAAACCTTGCATAAATCAGGACAAAAGCTCATTATATCTTGATTTTTAGCATGAATACAGACCACATATGTGGCACTTCACAATTCTTCTGGTATTTTGATTTTTAAGTAGGATTTGTCAGAAAAGTAACTATAGGGAAACCTTGCATGTGACAGCCAAACATTCAAAGCAACAATCCTTTTTGGTTCTTCAGTATTGGTCAAATTAACCAAGAGATAGATTGTTCACTCATTGATAGGGAACTTAAAGTAGGAATAGACAACTGGGAGACAGGTTAGTTTTTCTCTATTGATGATATGTTGTTGCAATAGTAATCCTGCTCAGAGAGAGAGGGCCTGCAGATTCAGACATTTGGAAAACCATTTTGGTTTTTCGATATTATAGTCTCAGGATAATGATTTTTGAGATCAAGGGCTTCATAGGTTCATAGGTTGATGGGTTGGTACTGGGCTATCAGCCCTAGGGCCTATACAGGCCTAGCCATAACAATTCCCTGGCTATTTCTTCCCACACTATTAATTTCCCTGGACCCCTGTCTAGCAGGGCGACTGATGTGATCCCCTGGGTGAATTTCCTTTCTACCATCCAGTCGTCAAGGTTCCTTTTGAAGAGGGCCAAAGAGGCACTCTGCTTGACATGTATGGGCAATCTATTCCAGAGTCTGGGGAGTCTCTGGGTCAGGAACCTATCCCTCCAGCATGTTTTGTTTATTGTGATGACAAGGTTTAGATCCCTGGAGCATGTGGCTCTAAGGGATTGGGATTTCTTTAAGTGTAGCATGTCCAACAGCTCTGGGTTTGACATAGCCTTGTATGTTAAGCAGAGATTGCCTCTGAGTAGACGATATGCAACAGAGTATTGCTGGAGTTTTTTAAGGCAGTCAGCATAGGGCATCTGCTTTAGGCCTGTGATTCTTTTAGTGAGGTATTTCTGCGGCCTTTCCAGTTGTTGCAGATGTCTTGAGAGGTACATACCAAATGGGGCATTTTACTCTATAATGGGTCTAATGAGGGATGAGTACAGTGAGACAATGACCTCCTTTTTTCTTGATGAAAAGCCCTTAGTGATGAGGTGTGCCACATAGAAGGATTTCCTGACTGTTGTGGCAATGTGGTTATCAAAGGTGAGACCACTGTCCATCTGTGTCCCTAAGTCTCTTATCACACTTTCGGTGTTTAGTTTACTCCCACCTATATGGTAATTCATGGGTACATGTTTTTCCCAAAGGGGATAACTATACATTTCTTGGCATTGAGCTTGAGCCCATGGCTCTGACACTAAGCATCTGTTTCTGTAAGGCCCTTTTGTAGAGTATCCACATCATTTGGGGGTTCAATAATGGCTCCCAGTTTGCAGTCAACTGCGAACTTTGTTAGCCAGAGTCCCTTAGTGTTGTCCTGTACTTCAGGGAAGTAGATGCCTAACAAGAGCGGTCCCAGGACTGAACCCTGAGGTACTCCACTTGTCACTTGTCTGGAGCTGGATTTGGATTCGGCTACTTTTACAGTGTGGGTTCTATCAGTAAGCCAGTTAGCAACCCATTGGGTGACGTAGGGATTAATGCCCAGCTTAGTAAGTTTATCTATGATTCCAGAGTGGAGGATGGTGTCAAAGGCCTTGGCAAGGTCTAGATAGGCTGTGTGGACCACCTTACCCTTGTCCATGGCTCTGGAGACTGATTCGAAGAAGTCAATCAGGTTCAGGAGACAAGATCGGCTCTTCACGAACCCAAACTGGGTGGGGTCCAGTGTTTGAAGGTTGCCAATGTCTTTGTTTATAAGTTCCATGATAATACGCTCCATGGCCTTGCAGATAAGGCTCATCAGACTGATGGGACGGTAGTTTCCGGGATCCAAGGTGGATCCCCCCTTGTGGAATGGGATAACTGTAGCTCTGCGCCATTCAGTGGGTATGAAACCTGAGGTGAGGCTATGATTAAACATGACACTTAGGTGAGGTGCCAGTTCATATCGTAGTTCATGTAGTACACAGCCCGGGATGTCATCTGGTCCCATGGATGCTGTATTCTTAGCTTTGGAGAGTGCGTTTTTTACCTGTGTGGCTGTTATTACCAGAATTTGGCAATCTGCCAGTATTGAGATGGCCCATTTAGGGGGTGAGAGGGGGGTGAAGTTGTCACTGAATCGATCTGCCAGTATATTGGCAATATCTTTGGGATCAGTATATTTAATGCCATTCTGTTTTAGCTCAGAGCAGATCTGAGCATTGCCATTTAGATTCTCGACATAGTTATAGAATGCCTTGTGGTTGTCTTTGGAAACTTTGGCAATTTTATTTTCATAACTAGCTTTGGAGGATTTTATAAGGGATCTCAGTTTCTTACTGAGGCTGGTAAGGGAGTTTTTTGCATCCTGGAATTTTCCTCTTTTCTGCAACAGTTTCTTCCTTTTGTTGTAAAGTTTGTTTATGGCAGGAGACCATCAGATTGGCTTCCTTTTTTTGGATGATAGCATCTTGGTTCTATTTGGGATGGCACAATTCATGCATTAGTGGATGTGCTCGTACAGTGCCTTAATGTAGGATTCAGCAGTTGAACTTTCAGTTCCCGTCTGCATGGGTGTCATGAAGTTTGTCACTTCTGACTTAAGTAGCATGAAGTTGGCTTTAGAGAAGTTTTTTTATGAAGGTTTCCTTACTGGGGGGTGGGGGTGGGATGTGGATGTTAAGGGTAATTAGCTTATGGTCAGACCTGACTAACGAGGGGGTGACCATAGGTGTGGAGCATCGATTTCCCATGTTGGTAATGACCAGGTCTAGGATATTGGAGCCCCTGGTGAGACTATGGATTAGTTGATTCAGGGCGTTGGAAATTATGAATTCCAAGAACCGTTGGGCAAAGGTGTTGGTACACGAGTAGTTTTCCCAGTTAATGGCAGGGTAGTTAATATCACCCAGTATTAGGGTGTTTGGTTCTATCTTAATATTTTCCAGTATGCTTAGAAAGGTGTAGTGAGAATCTTGGGGCATGGTGGGGGATCTGTAGCAAGCTACAATTTGGATTGTAGTCCTACCTACTGTTAGTTGCACCTGGAGAATTTCAGATGCATTGTGTTTTTCAACTAGCCTGGTGGTGTGAATATCCTTGGTGAATATTGACACTCCTCCACCTTTAGTGTTTCGGTCCTGGTTTGGTGGCCGAAAAGTGTGGTAAGAGTTGTAGCCTGGTATTGCAGGGGTGCTCTCTGGAGCCTTGAACCAGGTCTCAGTTACTGCACAGATATCGATGTTCTCCATTTTTAGGAGTGCCTCAAGAGAGTGCATTTTGAGGTTTAGACTTCTAGCATTGAGTTGCATTACCTTCAGATTTTGCATGCTTGTACCTGTTACGGTGGTGGTTTTGTCCTTTGAACTTTGCCTAAAAAAGGCACTATAGGGGTGGCAAGAGCTTTAGCCAGTAACCTGAATGCAAGGGCTGACAGGTGCAGACCATCTCTGGCAAAGCGTTGTGGTCTGTCGATCATGTCATCCCAGGCAGTCAGACACTGGATCCCCTTTGAATTACACCAGAAGCTTAGCCAATTGTTGAACTCAATCATTTTGTTCTTATATTGTGGTATCATTCTGGGCGAAGGCAGGATGCTACTCAGGGCTAGGGTCATACCTGCCTGGGCCACATGATCCGAGAGCTCTTCCATGTTTCTTTTCATGTAGTCCAGGGAGGTACGTCTCAAGTCATTCACTCCAACATGGACAATGACAGAGTCATATCTGTACTTGTTTTGGAGTGACTTGAGTGCATGCATTATATGGCGGATCCTGGAATCCGACAGGCAGCTGACTGTAATTTTCTCCTTGTTCATTCTTGTGAGTGGGACATCAGTGTGCCGGACTATAGAGTCACCTATGACTAAAGTGTTAGGTACGTTGTCTTGCCTTAGGGGCTCTTGCTGGGTGGCACACTGGTGTTTTGAGCTATGTGACACTTTGGTTGTGATTGGAGTTTGTTTGCGTTTCAGCTTCAGAGGTCCTTGTTGCTTGGGCAGGTTACAGTTAAGGGCCTCTGCATATGTGGATTTAGTGTTGCTATATGTGGGTGTTGGTGGCGTGGGTTTAGAAGGGCTATGTGTTGCTTGAGGTGTAGTGTGGGTGTTAACCTTCTCCTCTTGATTGTCTAGCACAATCTTGTGTGGATATAGCTTTGCTTCCATTTTGGCTATGTAAGTGCATTTCTCACAGGGTGTAGCATTGGGTGGTAGGAGGAGAGGGCTGTCAGTGTACATGAGGCAATTGCTGCATTGCCCTAGTATGTCCAGATTCACCAGGTGGACAGGAGAAATCACCGGAAGCTGACCCTTAGACATGCCTGGTTTGGTGATTTTTTTCTTTTTGTAATGCAGAGGAGCTGTTTTCCCTTACCTTAGCAAGGTACTTTGCAATTATAGGCTGTTTAGTGCCTACGATTAATTTCTCCTTATTAACAAGGAGAGATGAGTGCTTGTATCAGTTTAAGCCTTCCTAGTGCTTTCCAGCAGGTATTAGAGCAGGTGCTAGTCACAGGGATGCTTAAAGGTAAGATGAAAAAAAATGCACACTGCAGTGTGCACTAGAGAAGTTAAATGTGAAAGTAGGCAACTTAAGTTTTACCTGTTTAAAAAGTTAAAGTTTAGTGGAGAGTTACTATTTTTAAAACAGCAAGATGGATTGAAAGGGGTGGTCACTTTTGTATTCTGGTACTATGGAACTCAGTAGGATGGCCAATAAATTTAAGATTATGATTGTAAACCATATATACAACTATATATATATATATATATATATATATTTATATATATATATATATATGCATGTGTGTGCGTGTGTGTGTGTGTGTGTGTGTGTGTGTGTGTGTGTGTGTGTGTGTGTGTGTGTGTTTGCTCTTGTGCATACGTTAGTATGTATGCATGTATGGATATATATATATATATATATATATATATATATATATATATATATATATATATATATATATATATATATATATATATATATATATATATATATATATATATATATATATATATATTTATATAAATATATATATATATATATATATATATATATATATCTATGTATGTATAGTCATCACATCCTGATATTCTACAGAGTACAGATCCATCACAATCACTCTGTTCTGTTATATTTTATATATAGATATATATATATATATATATATATATATATATATATATATATATTTATATATATATATATATATATATATATATATATATATATATATATATATATGGTTTACTATCATAAATTCAAAAATCAGAACAAAATGTGTCTGCATTTTCGAATTTATACATCGGAAATGAACATTTCCGATTTGTCCTAATGTCGAAAACAGCTGTGTATTGTCGAAGATGTCGCTCGCGACATTTTCGGCAGTGCACATCACTCCCACCCATCCCATGACTACCTACCTAACTAGTCTAAACACACAGTTATGCAGGGGGCTGTGCCCCCCGGCACCCCCCACACCCCCCAACTTAATGTTCCAACTCCGAGATCGCACTACAGTGAGGAAAGGGATGTATTTCCCTAACCACACTGTACCACGATCGCCTCACATGAGCGAACGTTAGAATTGCGACTGCACAGTCCATTCGCAATGGTAACGTTCGCTCACATCACCTGCCGAAATATGAAGTATTCGAACATCTGTTTTTCGAATACTTCATAGCCGTGCAAGTGCATGTCGGCATTGTGATAGTAAACCTATATATATATATATATATATATATATATATATATATATATATATATATATAGTCATCACATCCTGGTATTCTATGAATTACACATTCTTCACAATCACTCTGTTCTATTCTAATTTATTGTACCTCAGAGTGACTTTTGTGCTGGCTGCCATAATGATGCAATTTCTATTTTTGAGTTATTTGTTTCTTCTTCTTCTTCTTTTGGCTGCCCCCATTAGGGGTCGCCACAGCAGATCAACTGTTTCCATTTCTTCCTGTCCTCTGCATCTTGCTCTGTCACACCAACCACCTGCTTGTCCTCTCTCACCACATCCATAAACCTTATCTTAGGCCTTCCTCTTTTCCTGTTACCTGGCAGCTTCATCCTTAGCATCTTTTTCCCAATATACTCTGCATCCCTCCTCAGCACATGTCCAAACCAACATAATCTTGCCTCTTTGGCTTTGTCTTCAAACCTTCCAACCTGGGCTGACCCTCTAATATACTTATTCCTAATCCTGTCCATCCTCGCCACACCCAGTGCAAATATTAACATCTTCAACTCTGCCACGTCAAGCTCTGACTCCTGCCTTTTTGTCAATGCCACTGTCTCCAACCCATATAACAGCTGGTCTCACTACCATCTTGTAGACCTTCCCTTTCACTCTTACTGGTACTCGTCTGTCACAAATCACTCCTGACACTCTTCTCCACCCACTCCATCCTGCCTGTACTCTCTTCTTCACCTCTCTTCCACTCTCACCATTACTCTGAACTGTTGATCCCAAGTACTTAAACTCATCCACCTTTGCCACCTCTGCTCCATGCATCCTCACCATTCCTCTATCCTCCCTCTCATTCATACACATATATTCTGTCTTAGTCCTGCTGACCTTCATTCCTCTTCTCATTAGAGCATATCTCCACCTCTCCAGGGTCTCCTCCACATGTTCCCTACTCTCTCTACAGATCAGAATGTCAGCTGCAAACATCATAGTCCACGGGGATGCCTGTCTGATCTCATCTGTCAACCTGTCCATCACCATTGCAAATAAGAAATGGCTCAGAGCTGATCCTTGATGTAATCCCTCCTCCACCTTAAACGCATCTGTCACTACCACCGCAGACCTCACCACTGTCACACAATCTCGTACATATCCTGTACCACTCTTACATACTTCTCTGACACTCCCGACTTCCTCATACAATACAACTCCTCTCTAGGCACCCTGTCATATGCTTTCTCTAAATCCAAGGTTGGATCTCTTTATAATATGACAAAGCTTGGTATTAAAAAATTACATTTTTATCCTCTATTAACTACAGTGACAGTCCTGAGTCAATTAATTTTTAGAAAGTCTATAAAAAGACTAAGGATTTTTTACAAAGTCTATAGTAAAGTAATCTAAGTAATCTAAACTTTTGTATTGCTCAGGCTCTGGATTGTATTGCATAAGTGGAAATTCCTTAATATTCCAAGAGCAGGATAAGTTATTTCTTACACTTATTTCACTGAACTGCACTTCTGAAATGCTTATAATTGTACTATACAGTTGATCTACTACATTTTGCACTGTTATAAAGCTTTTTTTATTGTTTCACTGCATTTATGCACTGTTTTATACTGTTTTAACATTACTTAACTGTAAACTGCTTTTTCATACTGAGAGTTATATTTTCTGTTTGTGAGTGCTGTATCCGAGCTTTAGTGTGCATTTTTCATAATTGTTTACAGTTAAAAGCATTCTTGAGTCTGCTCCTTGATCTGTTTAAAACTTTCATTTAGTGGCTACATCTAGGAACTGTAATAGTATGCATTACTATAATTGCATGTTTTATTTAACTACTAAATTGTAAACTGCTTTTTCAAACTGTGACTTTTATTTTCTCTTTGTGGGTGTTCTTTCTATGCTTTAAAGTGAGGTTTCTGTGTTCTGCTTAGGTGGCATAATCTTTATAGAGGTCTGTTGTCTAGACTGGTAGTTTTGTTTGAGTTTTCTGTGTTTCTGGCAGCCATTTTCTGCTGATTGTCTTCATTATTATTGAGAGTAACAAGGCCTCCTGACCATCTGTAGTACAAGTGATTGGGTAATAGCAGGGGCTGAGTAGTAATCTGATCTTCCAACTCTTCCATTCTTACTGCTATATAAACCCTGTGTCTTATAAAGGTTCTGCTTATATTGCTCAGGCTTTGGATTGCATTGCATAAGTAGAAATTCCTTAAGATTCCAAGAGCAGGATAAATTATTTCTTACACTTATTTCACTGAACTGCACTTCTGAAATGCTTATAATTGTGCTATACAGTTGACCGTCTACATTTTGCACTGTTATAAAGTTTTTTTTATTGTTTCACTGCATTTATGTACTGTTTTATACTGTTTTAACATTACTTAACTGTAAACTACTTTTTCATACTGAGAGTTGTATTTTCTGTTTGTGAGTGCTCTATCCGAGCTTTTCTGTGCATTTTTGATAATTGTTTACAGTTAAAAGCATTCTCAAGTCTGCTCCTTGATCTGTTTTAAACTTTCATTTGGTAGCTACAGCTAGGAACTGTAATAGTGTGCATTACTATAATTGCATTTTTATTTAACTACTAAATTGTAAACTGCTTTTTCATACTGAAACTTGTATTTTCTCTTTGTGGGTGGTTTTTTTTTATGCTTTTAAAGTAAGGTTTTTGTGTTCTGCTTAGGTGGCATAATCTTGATAGAGGCCTGTTGTCTAGGCTGGCAGTTTTGTTTGAGTTTCCTGTGTTTGTGGCAATCATTTTCTGCTGATTGTCTTCATTATTATTGAGAGTAACAAGGCCTCCTGACCTTCTGTAGTACGAGTGATTGGGTAATAGCAGGGGCTGAGTAGTAATCTGATCTTCCAACTCTTCCATTCTTACTGCTATATAAACCCTGTCCCTTATAAAGGTTCTGCTTGTATTGTCAGGCTCTGGATTGCATTGTATAAGTGGAAATTCCTTAAGATTCCAAGAGCAGGATAAGTTATTTCTTACCCTTATTTCACTGAACTGCACTTCTGAAATGCTTATAATTGTGCTATACATTTGATCTACTACATTTTGCACTGTTATAAAGCTTTTTTATTGTTTCACAGCATTTATGCACTGTTTTATACTGTTTTAACATTACTTAACTGTAAACTGCTTTTTCATACTGAGAGTTGTATTTTCTGTTTGTGAGTGCTCTATCCGAGCTTTTCTGTGCATTTTTGATAATTGTTTACAGTTAAAAGCATTCTCAAGTCTGCTCCTTGATCTGTTTTAAACTTTCATTTAGTAGCTACAGCTAGGAACTGTAATTTTTCCCACCCACCATCCCCAGTGTTGTGTGTTGTTATACTTAATGGCTTTGCAGTTGCCCGCTCATACTGTATATTTGATCTGTGACACTCCTCCAAGTCTAGTGTCATTAGTTCACTCTATCTAATAGAGAACATTTGTGAAGGCCAACCACTCAGATTCTTAACATTGAATTAAGTTCTGTTCCAGCTTTCTCCATTTCCACTTTACTGGAAAAAAAATTCTAAGCTTGCTTCCCCCTTTTCCTGTGGCAGGTCTTGTCCTGATACGGATTTGCTGTGTCCAGGACTGTTTGTGAGCTCCTAAGCCCCCCCCCCCACTTAACTGGGGTTAAACTATTCCTGGTGCCATAAAGTCTGTTCTCCAAAATTTCCCTTGCAACTAGCCAGCTTTTTAGTTTTAGCACTCATCTGTTTCTTTGAACTCAGCACTTGTTCAGAACTCATTTTAAGCACTAAATAAGTTACAAATTACTACAGCACTCAACTTTCCTCACTTGTCTAGAGGAAAACAGTTTTTAGTACTTAATAAATAAGCACTTATTCAGGCATGTCTAAAGGTCAGCTTCTGGTGTTTTCTCCTGTCTACCTGATGAATCTGGGCATCTTGAGACAATGCAGCAATTGCCTCATGTACACAGACAACCCTCTCTTCCTACCACCCAGCACTACGACCTGTGAGAGATGCACTTATATAGCCAAACTGGAAGCAAAGCTCTCTTCACCAAAGACTGGCCTAGGCAGTCAAGAGGAAAAGGTAAACACTTGCACTGCACCACACTCATCACATAGTCCCTCAAAACCTACACCACCAAAACACACACACAGAAGCACAAAACACACACCTACATTTACGGAGGCTCTCAGTACAAATCTCCCAAACAACAGAGACCTCCAAAGCAGAAATGCAAGCAACCTCCACCCCCCAACACAACCCAAATGACACATAGCCAATATACTCAGTGTGCCACTCAACTACAGCCCATAAGGCATAACGTACCCAACACTCTATCCATAGGTGACTCTATAGTCAGGCACACTGATGTTCCACTCACCAGGCTAAACAAGGAAAATGTTGGTGTCAGCTGCCTGTCAGGTGCCAGGATCCACCACATAACACATGCACTCAGGTCACTCCACAACAAGTACAAATATGACTGTCTTTGTCCATGTTGGTGTGAATGGCCTGAGACGTACCTCCCTGGACTACATGAAAAGAGACATGGAGGAGCTCTCCGATCTTGCAGCCCAGGCAGGTAAGACCCTAGACATGAGTAGCATCCTGCCATCACCCAGAATGACAACACTGTACAAGGACAAAATGATTGTCTTTAACAATTGGCTAAGCTTCTGGTGTCATTCTAAGGGAATCCAGTATCTGTCTGCCTGGGATGACATGATCGACAGACCACGCTGCTTTGCCAGAGATGGCCTGCACCTGTTGCCCTTAGGATTCCGGATACTGGCAAAGGCTCGTGCCACCCCTATAGTGCCTTTTTTAGGCAAGGTTCAAATGACAAATTCACCACCGTAACAGGTACAAGCAAGCAAAATCTGAGGGTAATGCTACTCAATGCTAGAAGTCTAAACCTCAAAATGCACACACTTGAGGCACTCCTTAAAATGGAGAACATTGACATCTGTGCAGTGACAGAGACCTGGTTTAAAGCTCAAGAGAGCATCCCTGCATTACCAGGTTATAATTCATACCACACCTTTCGGCCACCAAACCCGGACCGAAACACTAAAGGTGGAGGCGTGTCCATATTCATTAAGGATATCCACACCTCCAAGCTAGTTGCTAAGCATAATGCATCCGAGATTATCCAAGTTCCACTAACTCTGGGCAAAACTGCAATCCAGATTGTAGCTTGCTACAGACCCCCCACCATGCCCCAGGATTCCCACTCTTCTTTTCTTGATACACTGGAAAATATTAAGGTACAACCCAACACTCTAATAATGGGTGATTTCAACTACCCCACCATTAACTGGGAAAACTACTCATGTACCAACTCTTTTGCTCAATGTTTTCTGGAAATCATCAATTCCAATGCCTTGGATCAACTTATCTACACCCCCACCAGGGGCAGCAATAGCCTAGACCTGGTCATCACCAACATGGGTGACCGGTGTTTCACACCAGACGTCAGCGCCTTGTTGGCCAGATCCAACCACAAGCTAATCACCCGAGACATCCACATCCTGCTCCCACCCCCCATTAGGAAAACAACCGTAAAAAAATTTTCCAAAGCCAACTTCACACTTCTTAAGACAGAAGTGACAAACTTCACGACACCCATGCAAATGGACAATAGAGGTACGACTGCTGAATTCTACACAGATGCACTTTATAAGCACTTACACGAGTGCATGAATCATGCTATCTCTAACAGAACCAAGATGCTATCCTGCAAAAAAAGGAAGCCAATCTGGTGGTCTTCTGCCATAAACAAACTCTACAACAGAAGAAAGAAATTGTTGGAAAAAAGAGTAAAATCCCATGATTGGAGGAACTCCCTGGTCAGCCTCAGTAAGAAGCTTAGATCCCTCATAAAATTCTCCAAAGCTAGTTATGAAAACAAAATTGCCACTGATTCTAAAGACACCCACAAAGCATTCTATAGCTATGTCAAGAACCTCAATGGCAACAGTCAGATCTGCTCTGTGTTACAGCACAACGACACTAAATATACAGAACCAACTGATATTGCCAACATCCTGGCAGATAGGTTCAGTGCTAACTTTACCCCCCCTCTCACCCCATAAAGGGGCCCTTCTTTATACAGGAAGAATGCAAAGTTCCTGTAATCATGCCTGCACAGGTAAAAACCTCACTCTCCAAAGCCAAGAACACAGCATCCATGGGACCTGACTACATCCCAGGCTGCCTTCTACATGAACTACAGAATGAACTGGCACCCCAGTACCATGTTCAATCATAGCTTCACCTCAGGCTTTGTGCCCATTGAATGGCACACCACAACACTTATCCCACTCCACAAAGGAGGAGCCACAACAGCCCCTGGAACTACTGCCCCATTAGCCTGATGAGCCTCGTCTGCAAGGCCATGGAACATATCATCATGGAACTCATAAAAAAGACATTGGAGATCTCCAAACTCTGGACCCCACACAGTTTGGGTTTGTAAAAGGTAGATCATGTCTTCTAAACCTGATAGACTTCTTTGAAGTAGTCACCAAAGCCATAGATAAGGGTAAGGTGGTTCACACAGCCTATCTAGATCTTGCCAAGGTGTTTGACACCATCCCCCACTCTAGAATTATAGATAAACTAGCTAAACAAGGTATAAATCCCTATGTCACAAGATGGGCTGCCAACTGGCTTACTGACAGAACCCACACTGTGAAAGTAGCCGACTCCAAATCAGACTTCAGACCAGTGACAAGAGGAGTACCACAGGGTTCAGTCCTGGGTCTCCACCTGTTTGGTATCTACTTCTCTGAAGTACAGGCAAATACAGAAGGTCTTTGGCTAACTAAATTCACAGATGACTGCAAACTAGGAGCCATAATCAAAACTCCTAATGATGTGGACATCCTACAAAAGGGCCTCACTGAGACAGATGCCTGGTGTCAAAGACATGGTCTCAAGCTCAATGCCAAAAAGTGCATTGTCATCCCCTTTGGTAAAAACTCTGTACCCATAAATTACCACATAGGTGGTAGTCTACTTAACACCTTAAAGTGTGATAAGAGACCTTGGGACACAGGTGGACAGTAGTCTCTGCTTTGATAATCACATCGCCACAGTGGTCGGTAAATCCTTCTACGTGGCACACCTCATCACAAAAAGTTTCTCATCCAGAAAAAAAGAGGTCATTGTTCCCCTCTACTCATCACTCAGTAGACCCATTATAGAGTAGAATGCCCCTTTTGCTATGTACCTCACAAGACATCTACAACAACTGGAAAGGCTGCAAAAATACCTCACAAAGAGGATTACTGGCCTCAAACAGATGCCTTACGCAGACCGTGTCAAAAAACTCCAGCTTTACTCCGTCGCATATCGCCTACTCAGAGGTGATTTCTGCCTAACATACAAAGCTATGTCAAACCCAGAGCTGTTGGACATGCTCCACTTAAAGAAATCCAAATCCCTTCAAGCTACACACTCTAGGGACATAAACCTTGTCAGGACAATAAACAGAACATGCTGGAGGGATAGATTGCTGTCCCAGAGACTTCCCATACTCTGGAACAGACTACCTATCAATGTCAAATAGAGCTCCTCATTAGCACTCTTCAAGAAAAATCTTGATGTTTGGAAGGGTAATAAGAAATTCACCCCAGGGATCACTTCTGTGGTTCTGCTTGATAGGGGCACAGAAAAATAATGTTCTTGGGTGGCGAAAGCCAGGGTAACTTTTTGGCTAGGCATGTATAGGCCCTAGGGCCAATAGCCTAGTACCTACCTATGAACCTATAAAAGGAAACCATAAACTAACAGAAAAGAATAGGAGCACTGTCTGTTTTTCAGTACTTTGTTGAGTTCTAAGTGGAGATCTTTTTTTTGCCTTCCCTGCCATTAGAGGCCCATTTGTTCTGGATCTTTTTTATCTCCACAAATCAAATTGTCACACCAATACCAGAGCAAGGGATTGAAATTTTTATCAGCAAATAATAAAACATGGTGGATAGATATGTTCCTAATGAAGTGCCTTCCCCACCTCTGGAATTGACTTCCATGCCAAATTCAACGGTGTGATTCATTAGCTTCCTTCAAACAAGAACTGGATGATTGGCTGGGTATTCAAAAATTGACCTTTGGCTTGAATGGCCTAGCATTTAGTGAGATAGGCAGCTTATATTGGATTATCATGTTTCTGTAGTTTGCAGCAGATTTCAACACATAAATAACCCAGTCTGCAAAATAATTAGTCACTCATTCAGTGATGCGACAATAAATCAATAACTTAAGTTACTTTTCAAATAAACAGCAACAAAAGAGAAATAGAACAGGAAATTATTCATCAAAATATATCATTCTTGGCAAATTGTTTAATAACATAGATACAATACTGGCATAAACAGTTGTCTACCATGAGATGATCATTCTTATGAAGAAAGCTGGAGTATGTGCATCTCTGCATCACAGCAATGATAGCCCACAATAAAGTATGTTTGTGTGCGATATACATTGACTGGATTAGTGCTGGACTGAAAAGTGTTCATTGAGCTGAATGGGTTTCTTGACAAGACCGAAGCTACACCTGATTGTGGCACTAGGTACTAAAGGAAACACCTCATGGAATGTCTGACTGCCTGCAGTAACAAGGTACTTATACAGATGAAGCTGAACTCATACCACTCACAAGTGCAGTTCACTATAGTCAACCATTCCCCCAACTCCTCTGGGAATGCCTTGCAGTTTTGTTTCCATAACTAGATGTAATTCCCTGGTGAAGTAGTGGGCCTGCAAGTCTATAATTTGTCTTGGATATGAAGAATGCAAGTATAGTGGTCACATCTCCCTGCAGGTTGAGCTTCTGATCTGGACAGTAGTTTTGTATTTGGGGTAACTTCAGTGACATCATACCTCTGGCACAGTAATAAAGGACATTCAATACTTGCTACTAGCACCAGTGGGGGTCATACATTGGGAGGATGACAGGTACACACACAGTATTTCCAGATGCTGGTTTCTCACTCTTTCTTAAGATCCCAATAAGACTCCCCACTGCCACAGCTATAGAGTTGAGATCTCAGCTGAGTGGCCAAGCCAAGACCACCAATACTCTCTCTGTCCAACCGGTGCTTCATGTCCCTGCCCAAGTAGCTGACACACACACACGCACACTCCTGGAGATTTGTTTTACACACACGTGCACACACACACACACACACACACACACACACACACACACACACACACACACACACACACACACACACACACACACACACCTGGGAAAGGCTGGCACAGGTTTACTAGCTGCCCAGACTATAATGTAGTAACTACTGCCACAAGCTACCTCTTTATCAACTACTTTAAGGCCCTTAACAAAGGGTGTCCAATCTTACTGCATAATGTTACTATCAATACAAATGGTAGTTTGACCAAAAGCAAGGCTATTAGGAGTGGCCTACACAGTGTCACCAAATAAATATGAAAGTACTCTCAGAACTTAAATATTTCTTACAAAGAACAACCATAATGAAATGTTTGAATATATTTAATAATAATCAATAGAAGAACAAGACAATACTAAATATATATGTATAATGATATCAGAGTTCAGAATCACGGGAAATATTTAAAACAACATTGCAGGACAGTCTCAAATAAATAAAGAAAAATATCTAAGCTATGCTTTGCTACATTCCTGACTATATCTAAAAGAATTATACTGTACCCTAGTACACTTACTTCACAGCAAGCAAGGCAGATGTTGTGAGTGGATCTTGATGTCAGGTCAAAGTCAAAATACAGAATACAGTCTCTCACTAACAGACCTCCCAAATTAATATCTCAAATAATACTACTGGGATAGCTTGCAGAATGACATAACTTCTTGTCATTTGACTCTATCCCAGGTGAAAACCCCAGTGATGCAGCTTGTAGAATTTAGCATCTAACTGTGAAAATAAATAGACAAGGGCTTTTTGTTAGATCTAAGGCAGATCCTGGAAGTCATAATACAATAAAACACTTCCAAGGCAATACAGAAAACTTTTACTTCTAGACATTGAGTCTGTTACTGCACTAGAACTGAAAGATAACATCCTTTTATTATGTGGCCATAAGGTAATTTAATTTCAGCTCTTTTTCTGAAGTTAATTTCTTTTGTTCCAGTTTCCATTGTTAAAAAAAATATGTATATATATATTTAAACAGTTACAATCGTGCAGGTACATTTCTGTTCTAATCCAGTAGGGCATGCTGTGGTTACATCTTTAAACAGTGCTTTGTAAAATACCTCTTCAGCAAACGTCTGTACAAGCCATCTTATATGACATACAGTTCTAATACATTTGTAACAAAATCATATGAATCATGTTGATATTCACAAAATTTCAGATAGCTGGGCTAGCAGTATTACCTTTCATGACAACTTCAATCATGGTATTATATAAGGAAGACATTTAAAAAGTTGTGTTTTTTTTTCATGAAAATGGGACTTTGGAAAAAAAAAGAAAAGTAATTTATTTTTGGGGGTAATTTAGTAGCAGGTGATTATACTGTAGCCAACTTTAAACAGAGTTCAATGCTTCTTGAGTAATTCTCTGAAAATGTTATTAGGTTTGCCAGAATTGGATATTAGGGTAAAATCTTCAGTATATTGTATGAGGGAAGCTTGCTGCGAGAATTTTTGTAGATTTTAGTGAAAATATTGAAGAGCAGAGGGCCAAAAATAGAGCCCTTTGCCATGCCAGCTTTGACAGGAAGGAAGGGAGAAAATGTTGAGAGCCAATAAACAGACTGCTATCTATCTATCAAGCAGTTGTTAAACCATACTGGTGAGGGTTGGGATAATCAGAGAAAAAAACAATTGGCAGACAAGTTTTTGGTGACAAGCTAGATCAACAGCTTTACAGAGTTCAAAGAATATAGAGGACATGAGTTTGCCTTTGTCTCTGGCTTTGCTAATAGTAACGGTGGAGGCTAATAAGGCTGTGGTAGTAGTATGGGCATGTCTAAACCATGCCTTGTGTGGTTGAAGAGCTTTTCCTGAAGTATGTGTTGAAGAAGTTGCTTATGAAAATAGTTTTCTAGAAGTGTTGTCAAAGGGGATAATATGGTGATAGATCTTAAATAGTTTATATCAGATGAAGTTCCACCTTTATGAAGGGAGATAATTGAGAATGTTTCCACAGAAATTAAACATATGATTCCTTAATAGATCTAACAACTAGAACAGACATACAGTGGATATAAAAAGTGTACACAGCCCTGTTAAAATGCCAGTTTTTTGTGATATATAAAAAATGAGACTATAATAAATCATTTCAAAAATGTTCTCACCTTTAATGTGGCCCATAACCTGTATAATTCAATTGAAAAATAAACAAATCTGTTAGGGGAAAATATTAAAAATAAAAAACGTACAATAAGCTGGTTGCATATGTGTGCACACCCTTAAACTAATACTTTGTTGAAGCACCTTTAGATTTAATTACAGCATTCAGTCTTCTTGGGTACAAAGAGACTCTGATTAATCACAAGTAATGTTCAGTAGTCCTAGTAGACTAGTAGGATTTTCCTTACATTTACTCATTTGCCTGAGACATCAAAATCCATGGTTCGCAGAGAGCTTACAAAGCATCAAAGGGATCTCATTGTTGAATGGTATCAGTCAGGAGAAGGGTACAAAAACATTTCCACAGCATTGGATATACCATGGAACACAGTGAAAACAGACATCAAAACGTAGAGAAATTATGGAACAACAGTGGTATTGTAAAGAATTGGATTGATGAAAAGACAAGATGAAAACTGGTCAGGGAGGCTGCCAAGAGACCTACAGCAACACTGAAGGAGCTCCAGGAATTTCTGGCAAGTACTGGTTGTGTATAACATGTGACAACAATCTCCCATATTCTCCATATGTCTGGACTATGGGGGAGGGTTGCAAAATGGAAGCCTTTTCTTACACAGAAAAAGGCCGAGATAAAGTTTGCAAAACAATACATCAAGTCTCCCAAAAGCACATGAGAAATTGTGTTATGGTTTAATGAGATCAAGGTTGAACTTTTTGGCCACAATTTCAAAAGGTACATTTGGTGCAAAAACAACACTTTACATCCCCAAAAGAAGCATGGTAGTGGTGGTATCATGCTTTGGAGTTGCTTTTCTTCAGCTGGAACTGGGGCTTAAGTCAAGGTGGTGGGAATTATGAACAATTCCAAATATCAATCACTTTTGACCCAAAACATTCGGGCATCTGCTAGAAAGATGAAGATGAAGAGGAATTTCAACTTTTCGCATGAAAATGACCCCAAGCATACATCCAAACCAACAAAAGAATGCCTTAACCAGAAGAAATTTAAAGTTCTGGAATGGCCTAGCCACAGCCCAGACCTAAGTCTAATAGAAAATCTCTGAGGTGACCTGAAGAGGGCTGTGCACAAAAGATTCCCTCACAGTCTGACAGATTTGGAGCACTTTTGCAAGGAAGAGTGGGCAAATATTGCCAAGTCAAGATGTGCCATGCTGATAGACTCCTACCCAAGAAGATAGAATGCTGTAATTAAATCAAAAGGTGCTTCAACGAAGTATTAGTTTAAGGGTGTGCACACTTATGCAACCAGTTTATTGTGCGCTTTTTATTCTTTATATTTTTCCCCTAACAGATTTGTTTGCTTTTCAATTGAATTGTACAGGTTATAGGTCACATTAAAGGTGAGAAAAGTTTTGAAATGATTTATTGCGGTCTCATTTTTTTATATCACGAAAACCTGGCATTTTATCAGGGGTGTATACGCTTTTTATATCCACTGTAGGATAGGCTATGGAACAGTCAACCAACTCGAGTTATTCTGCTGGAAAATTATCTGTTGAAGGGAACTGGGTTTCAGTTTAAAAAGTAACAATTTGATGTAGGAGATTGGTATTGGTTTAGGGTGAAATATGGGATGTTTTCTGTCTGTGGAGAGGACATAGGATTGTTTGGATAGAAAATAGTCAGTAAGGGCTTTAACACTTTCTATGGGTATGTTATCTCTGGGCATGCAATAGTACATATACCATGCACACCTCAAGTGTGTGGTACATGTATTACATATACCATGCACACCCCAAGTGTATTATTACAATTATAAAACAGGCATAAATATATCTATATCTATATCTATACTAATATCGATATCTACATCATGTATATCTATATTTATGAATATATTTATAAGTAGAAAGACAGATGAATAAATTTATAGATATATAGATATAGACATAGACAGAGATGTACATATGCAAATATATTTGATAAAGGTATTAACATTTTTGCAGTTAAAAAAAACATTAGATCATTGCAAATAAAGAAACTTAGTTAATAACAAGAAAAAGAAAAGGAAACTTAAGCACATACAATGCTTAATACATATATCAAACAACATACAACCTGCCCAACTTTAATAGTAATGAATTATATTTTACAGCAAATAAACAAGAGTAAACATTCAAAGATCAACAGTGAGAAAAATAATAAGTTTAACATGTTTTCTTTATTACCAATGAACTTCATCCAACCAAATTACTCATCACATAATTCACTTTTAAATATGTTGAAATTATAGATTAAAAGATCATGTGACATACAAAATTATGTGACTGTTATCAGAATTATTAAATAAATATATCTTTCTATGAGAAACAACATAATATTGTACAAAATGTATTAAAAACAAATCATTTCGTTATTGAACTTTCAACAAAGATTTATAGGTTCATAGGTTCATAGGTAGGTACTAGGCTATCGGCCCAAGGGTCTAAGTAAGCCTAGCCAACAAGGTTCCCTGGCTTACGTCACCCAAGAAAGTTATTTTCCTGTGCCCCTGTAAACTTTTAAATATTTAAATTGCTATTTTTTCTGCTGTTGGCCTTTGGTGCTTTGTGAGTTGTTAAATTATTTTTTGTGTGCCTCTTAAGAGTGAACATTCATAGAAGTGGTAATGTCTAATCAACGAACCCCTCATTGTATAATTAACCTAATATATGATAATATCAATTCCTGTAAGAGGATGAAATATCATGTACTAGAAAACGGGGCAGTGGTGCAGCGGTTTACATTGCCGCCTCACAGCAAGAGGTTCTCCGCCTCGATTCTTGGCTGGGGTGCCTTCTCTGTGGAGTCTGCATGTCCTCCCTGCATTCATATGGGTTTCTTCTCAGTGCTTCCCATTTCCTCCCACATTACAAAGACATGCATCTGGAACATTTTTCCCTGGGCCTCCACTGTAAATTGCTTCATTCCAAGTCAGATTTCCCAGGAAACAAAAATAAAATCAAAATACAAATCTGCAAATACAACAGTTGTCATTTTGTATCTAACCATGTGATTATTGTTTGCCACAGCACGAAAAAATATTACACAACATAATTTCCATACTGGCTTATTCTTGTTGGTTAGAAAATCTGGGTATACGTTATGCAAAAGTATTATGACAGTTGTGTAGTATCTTTTTCCAGTACATATAGAGCAATCTAATGAAAGTAGAGCATATTAATCTAATCTAGTTATACAGGTAAGGTATTATATGAATATCGGGTAGAATAATAAGAATCAGCTAAACACCGGGAGAAATAGCCTTCTGTATGTTGACCTCATGATGCCGACTGACAGCTTTCAGTTATAGTCACCTTCATCTTATTAATCTGGGAATGACTCAATATCATGTGCACATGGTCTGCTGTTTGGCAGTTGCAATGCCAGCAGCTACTGGAAGTAATCAAACCTATTTGTGTAGATGTGTTGGAGAATGTTGCCAGTTGTATAACATTTTGTATATCGTAAATTGATGCATCCTAGGGATGCATGGATAGGAATGTGTTCTAAATGCAGTGCATTAAATGTCTGTGCTGTTTATACTCTCAGCAATGTGTCCGCTTCTCTGTGATCAGATTTGTCATATTGCATAGTTCTGAGAAGGAATCCATATAAAAGTGACTAAGCTGAAGACTGCTCATTCAAGAGAAAGACTAATCTTTCATTTATTGAGTATTTTCAAGCTCTCATCAAATTTTACTGCATCCATGATGTTATATTTCTGCAGATTAGATTATAGTTTATAAACACTGCCATCAAAATGGTTTAGTGTTTTTGAATTTAGACTGCAAATAAATTAAATCAAAAATCCTTTGTTTATGTCACTTAAGTCAGCAAAGAAGAATATTTCAGATTTAATTCAATTATTTCAATATAGGGGTTCAGCTGAAATTTGCCAAACTACTGAAACCCATAATCTTTAACACAGTATGCCCTTATTATTGTTTTTCCACAATTACTTACCTTATTTTCTACTCAGTGTTTCCAACACCCAGAATGACAGACCTTACCGTGTTCATGTAAAGTGTTTTTTCTTACTCTGTTTAGTTATTTCCATACATAACCATACTGGATGTGAGTTTAGCCTGGACCAAATATAGTGACACTTAACTACTGATTAATTATATTTATATAGAAGGGATCGCCCATCTCCACCTGTATCTTTTGACAAGCATAGCTTTTACCTACTTGTTCTGAGTTTAGAACCACTCTAAAGAAAGTCTGAAATAAAATTTTGGAATTTGGTAAGATAACTAGATTTATAGATATGTGGTATGTGTATCAATAAGAATAGAAGTGTTGGGAGAATAAATATTCATTGATAAAAAGATTTGTAGTGTTTTTCTGTAATTTTACTTGGCTAAAATATCATGTTAATGCTAGATAAGTACAGCCTGATAAAAGGCTACATTGTCTTTCACCCTTCTGAGTGTGTAAAATGTACTGACTACTTCTCTATAGAGGAAATAATGTTTTTTGCTCAGTGATGATTTGGCCTATGAATTACTCTAAATATTTAGAAATAGAAATAACTCAGCCATACATAGTCTAAAGATCTGTAACCTATATAACACTGTTGCCCATATACTATTTGACAGAAGAATATTTAATTGTTGGGTATTGATTTTATATTGTTTCACCTTTTCTTTGATAAACTGGATATATACCTCTAAGACTAAAAGATTTAATATGGGTTAGGGGGCATTCTTGTCTTATTCCTTTCAGTAGGTAGCACATTTGTGACATGATTCCATTAGAGCTAATTTGTGCTAAGGGCTTATTATACAGTAATTTGCATCTGAAGTTGAAGGAACTAGTAAATCACAAATGCTGGAGTGCCTCCAACATAAATTCCCAATTCATAGAGTCAAATACATTTTTAAAGTCTATCAGAATTGCTGCAGCACATTTGACACTTCTCAGCAATAGGTTTTTACCTTAAAGTCTCCCTGGAATTGCAGCCTAGTAATCTTTTATGATCCTATAAACCTATAAACACCAAGACTGAATATTTAGCCAAAGTCTGACCAGTTAATGTCTGCTTGATTTATATTTTACAAATCTCTGCTGTGATGTTGTTGTGTCTTTCGGCTTTTCCCGGTTAGGGGTCGCTACAGCGGAACTCCGGTCCGCTAATGATTGGCAGTAGATTTTTACGTGCTGACTTGCCGGGCCTAACGCACAACCTTCAGTGAAGGAATGTCCATTCACGCATGTCGCCAGACAGAAGACGCTCTAACTGAGAATCGAACAGGCAATGTCTAACTGTGAGACGACAACGATACCACAGCACCACCACCGCAGTCAAATCTCTGCTGTGATATTGAGACTATATTAGGCAAAATATTAACAATTCTATTGGCCAGAATACTTGCATATGTTTTAAGTTTAAACTGTAATGAGGAAATAGGTCAGTAACTTTTAGAAAGCAGTTTATTATTATTAAGTTTCAGAAATGTTAGAACCTCAGCAGCTAAGGACTCTCTGGGAAAATTTCCTGATTTCTCACTTTCATTATATAAGGCCATAAGAAGTTTCATTAGTAAGTATATTCTTTGAAAAAGTCTGTCGTAGTTTCGTGAAGTCCAGGAGCTGTCTTGGTGAAAACAATACCAATGGTAGTTAAGATTTCAGTCTCAGGTATGGGTAAATCAGTCCTTCACTTTTTCTCTTGTGATAGATTATTTTAATTTAGCCATATATTAATGTTAATCCTACATAACCCCATGCTAGAATCCTATTGATTTCTATCAGATCTGTACTAGATTAGCATTTCTCCTTATGGTACTGGAATTTACATTTCCCTGTTCCTTCTTAGAATCTGTTTGGCTAGCAGTTTTTTGAGCGGTAATGCCCAAGGTCCAGAAGAATCTTCTGCATCTGTCCCCATCCATATTGGATTTTTGGATAATAAAAGATCCATAAAGACTTTTTGGGGTTCATTTTAATATTTAGAAGAATATCCTTGCAATCATGATTTTTATACACATCTTCTAACACTCTCATCTTAGATTCCAGTTGCTTAATTTCATGCTTCCTGTCTTTTTTTCTTTATTTCTTTGTTTACTGAGTTTCACTGTAAAATTTTTCTTTTTGTAAAAAGCCCACAGAGCCCATAGTGGAATGTTTGAAATATACTGGACAACCCAGTCTGAGAAATCCATTAAGACTGTAATTAAACATTTGCAATTTAAGAAGGAATGGCTGCAGCTTCCCGGGAGGGGGTTCCGACTAGTGATATTTAGGCTTAAGGACATTTTAAGGGAAGCATGATCAGCCGTTGCTTTCTTTAATGGTCCTTTTGAATTGCACTATAAATTACAAAAACTACTATGGTACAGACATTGAATAGAAGGTTTATAACCCTCTATATAGCTTCATCCAGCAGTTATGGGTTCAGTATGTAAGTAAAAATATGACTGAGTTTTTTCTCAAACTGTTTTTGAGAACTCTTGTTCAAACTGAAGTATGTAACCAGAGATTCATGCCTGAAGTTGGGCAGACAGAGTTAAGTAAATGATGTTGTATCAAAATTATGCTCTAGAAAATATAGACTATGGACACAGTGTCCTTGTGATCCATTGCAAATAGGCATGACAATTAAACTAACTAGCATGATAAGAAATAGACTTTTCAGGTCCTCATACTTGTTACAAGTACTCTGAAATTAAGTATTGTTGATGTATAAGGGACAAAAAATATATATTTATAGTATTTATAGCAATATATACATATAGTTATTAGAAACAGATACAGAGACAGCAGACTGAGTTCCTAGGCAGCACTGGGATGGTGCAGACAGCACACTAACACACCAACAGTGCAAGGTTAAAATACCTTCCACACATTTAGACCAGCTACTACACAGGCAGGGATTAAAGGTGGAGGTGTCTCAATTTACATCAAAAATACATATACCTCAAGGCTGGTCAAACAGGACAATGCACTTGTGCTGCTCCAAGTTCAAATCAATACAGCCAAAATCCAATATCACTTCTTTGTAAGCTATAGGTCCCTCTGTGACCTAGAAACCCATGCCATGTATTTAAACCTTACTGGAAACACTCACCATCCAACTGAATACCATATTCACGGGCAACTTTAATTAACCTGTATTTAACTGAGAATCCTATATGACACCAAATGTACAGGCATAGATATTCCTGGATTTTTTAACACAAACTCCCTGGACCAGATTGTCAATGCATGAACCAGGGGTGCAAACATATGGGATATGGTCCTCACTAATATGGGAGAGTGCTGCATACCACCTACTGTAATGTCTTCCCTAAACCACAAAATAGTCTCTTTTATAAAACCTGGACCCCCAGCTAAACTTGGAATATTCAAGAACTACTCTAAGGCTAACTTCCAGCTATTAAGTGATAACTTGGGAAAAATACAAGCCCCCATAAATCCTGAGAACACTGCTGCCTATGCAGAACTGTTCACAGAAACCCTGTACAAACATCTTAACAGCTGCATAGAGGCAGCTGTACCCACCAGGAAGAAGTACAGAACAAACCCAAAAAAAACAAGCCACCCTGGTAGAATCACAAAATCAGTAGTCTGTATAACAGAAGGAAGAAAATCATGGCAAAATTAGCACCCATTTGGATGTAAGCACTCTCATCAAAGTAAAAAACAACTCAGAGGACAAATAAAGTCTACCAAAGTCAAATTTGAGGTAAATTTGACACCCCTAAGGCCAAGGATAACCACACAAAATTATTTAGCTATGTCTGCAACCTCAAAGACAATACACAGTTGTGTGCAAAGCTCATTGTAAATGGAGTCATCTATACTGATCCAGAAGATATAGCAAATCTACTGTCTGATAAATTCTGCTCCAACTTTATTCCTTTCTTCCCCTCAACCTTCCTTCAGGAAATACCATCAAATATCACTCCCCCTGCTATCAGTAGGGAACAGGTTCTTAATGCTCTCTCTAAGCCAAGACACTGCATCATTGAGACCAGACAATATCCCAGGATGCCTTCTAAATAGCATGAAACATGAACTATGAGGCCCTCTGGAATTGCTATCTAGCTTTAGCCTCCAAACAGGTTTCATGCCTTATGAATAGAGAACAGCAATAATCATACAAAGGTGGACCATCTGCAGACCCATAAGTCTCACTAGTTTTATATGTAAAGCCATGGAAAGAATTATCATGGAAATGATCAATAGTGCTATAGTAAACCTCCAGGCATTGGACCCAACCAAGTTTGGTTACGTCAAGGACAAGTCATGTCTACTCAACCTGGTGGACTTCTTTGAGAAGAGCACCAAAGCAATGCATGAGGATGAAATGGTTCACATTGGCTACCTTGACCTGGCCAAGGCATTTGACACAATACCCTACTCAGGCATCACTGACAAACTCAAATGGCTAGATACAAAGCTGTATGTCACCCAGTGGATACATAACTGGCTCACAGACAGGCCCCAGGAAGTTAGAACTGGGGAGTCCACCTCTACAAAGAGGTCAGTCACAAGTGGAGTCTCACAGGGATCAGTCCATGGACCACTCCTTGTTTGCACTTACTTCTCTAAAGTCAAGGCGAATGTCAATGGTCTCTGGCTGACTAAATTTGCAGATGATTGCAAATTAGGAGCTGTCATTGAATCCCACACTGACACAAATGTTCTCCAGGAAGGGCTGACACAGACAAACAACTGGTGTCAGTGTCATGGATTAAAACTAAATGCCAAGAAATGCATAATAGTATCGCTTGAGAAGTCATCTAGGGCGGCCGCGGTTGTGCAGCGGTTAGCATTGCCACCTCACAGCAAGAGATTCTCTGGCTCGATTCTCGGCTGGGGTGCCTTCTATGCAGAGTCTGCATGTCCTCCCTGTGGTCGCGTGGGTTTCCTCCGGGTGCTCTGGCTTCCTCCCACATCCCATAGACATGCTGTAGGTGGATTGGACACTCTAAATTGGGTCTAGGCATGGATGTGTGCATGCATGTGTGTGTGTGCCTTCTGTGGAAGGTTGGGCATCGGGCTGGCAACTCGACACTGTAAAACTCCACTGCCAATCATGAGCGGACAGGTGATCTGCTGTGGTGACCCCTAACTGGGAAAAGCTGAAAGAAGAAGAAAAAGATTGTTTGAGAAATCATCCACCCCTGGTAACTATCTTATTGAAAACACACCCCAGTCAGGGACTTAGGGAAACATGCACACACACACACACACACACACACACACACACACACACACACACACACACACACACACACACACGCACATACACACACAGAGTAATCTAGCCTTTGACCATCATGTTTCTACAGTAGTGAGGAAATCATTATATGTTGCGCAGATTATAAACAAAGGTATGGCATCTAAGTCCAAGGAAGTGAATGTTGCACTGAATCCGGCATTCATCAGACCTGTCATTGAGTATAATGCCCCCTTTGGTCTGTACCAAACCAGGCATATCCAACAGTTTGAATGTCCATAGTGGTTTCTCACTAAAAGAATACAGGATGTAAGTAAAATGTCCTATGCAGACCGCCTCAATGCCCTATTCTGTCTCCTACAGGCTTTTGAGGAGAGATCTATGCCTGGGATACAGGGCATTGTCAGACCCCATTCTGATGGACCTACTGCATATCCACAAAACAAACAACACCAGAATTACCCATTCTGAAGACTTAGACCTTGCCTGTGAAAGAAATAGGACCTACTGGAGAGACAAGTATGTATCCCAGAGACACCCTCATCTCTGGAACAGGCTCCCAATCCATGTGAAGCAGAATTCCTCCTTAACTCAATTCAGTGCAACTTGGACAGTTGGATGGGGAACAGGAAATTCATTCCTGGTTTGGCACCTATGTCTCTAATGGAAACAGATAACATGTAAATGGCTTATCTCCCTGGCCTCTGCTTGTAAATGTTTCATCTCCCAAGCCCCTTCTTAAACTTATCAAGGGTACCGGAACTTGTCAGAGATTTGGGATGCATGGCTAGGCTTAAAAAGACCATTGTGGTAATAAGCCTAGTAAACACCTATGAACCTATAAACAGTTTTAGGACTGGAGGTGCCAAATACCTAGAAGAGGTTCATTCCTGGGGAGAAATATAATGCCTTCCATGTCTTACAGTGGAGAGGATCTCTTTATCCCTGAAGTGCTTCTTGTGTTCTTGTGTTCATCTAATTCAAATTTAGATGTATCAGTTTCAATCTCAAGTGTGTCTGTATCTGCCATTGTATTGTCTCCTCCACCAAGTAAAAGAGTGAAGGGCAATACCTGTTTTAACTATGTAATGAAAGACTTAAGTACCCTCTCTGATCATTCAACACTGCAGTGCAGGCTGCTTTCCTGTTATTTTCATAGTGCCCATTTCCTTCTTTTGTTAGGGAAGATGTTATACCCCCCCCCCCCTTAGAATGGGATTGAGATTGTAGTAAAGACCCTCTTTGCTTATAATTACTAAGAATAGATTTTTCCTGATGTCTAGCAGTGAGAACAAATATTTCTTCATATCATCTACCGAGCAGACATTATGCCACTGATTGTTTCTTGTTACATGAAGTATAGTGTAATAGTTCACAGCCAATGTCTGAAATATTTTTGTCAAGACTTCCAGGCTTTTCTTAATAATTTTGATAACTGAATAAGGTACTTGAAGAACCTGCAGTCTTGTCCTTCAGAGTCCAGTGAAAAGGTCGGTCTGGCAGAAACCTAAAGTTTATGAAGTCATAATTAAAGGTTGGTACTTCAGAGCAAAAAACTGCTGTAGCTAACTTTGCATTTTGCTTTGTTTACTGTATTAAGTGCTATATTTAGCAAGGAAAAAATAAGTTTGACAGGATGGAGCTCCCCTGAGCAATTCAGAGAATACAACCATGAGAATATGCCTGTGTGTGTCCTCCATGCAAATATAATTTTACATCTATTAATTTACACGTATGCAAATATATATTCTATAATGTATTTTAATGTGCAATGGTTTTCCACCCACTTATCTAATTAGTTTATAGTCAGGGTTATACATCTAATTAGTTTATAGTCAAGAGTTATACCTTTTTTAATTGCATGGAATTTTTATATGAAATTTACAAGTTAGTTAGGGACATTCTACAAAATCTGGGACACCTGAGAGATATAACTGTACATCTTTGTGCTGAGTGACCCTAGAAACCTGAATATGATGTATGCTGATTTGCATAGCCAGAATATAATAATTACTTACATTTTTTTTAAGTTTCAGCCTGAGATGATGGTGCTATAGATCTCTCTGCTTTGGATCTTTCCTTTTTTTTTGCCAAATAAATGTACTTGTCTTGTTGACACTGTATTAAGAAGTAGTGATATTATATGAAAATAACTGAGCTGTTACTATGAAATGTGAAAACATATGTAGTTTGCTTATAGAGGGCACAGAGCGTTGATGTTGTTAAGTGAAATGAATGAAATTCTGTTCAGTTAAGAGGTGTTGTATTGCTTAGTCTGGTTCACTGAACATTGGTGCTGGGCTAAACAAGATTTTTGACACCTGGTTGTATTTGTATTTAGTGTTTTTTTTAAGTAGAGAAATACAGTCATTTTTAATTTCAAAAGATAAATGAATTAAAAACTGCTGGCTGTGCTCCTCTTCTAAGCAGCTGAAGAAGTGACATCTTCCTCCCTTGCTAGCAATACGTCCCATTGACACCTTATATCCACTCAAAATCCTCCTATTATAACCCACCAGGGGACATATATTACCATGTAGCTTGCACTACAAGCACTCACAATATCCTCACAACAACTTAACATGCAACAGTCAACTGGCATGTGCATTACAGATTTAAGGTATTGTACTCTAGAGCACACTGGTTTGCTCAGGCAGCAACACACACACTCACAATACACACACACACACACACACACACACACACACACACACACACACACACACACACACACACACACACACACACACACACACTTCTATTATCATTTAAAACTTTACAGAGTCACATAATAGAGTTTGCAAGACAGTCAAGGTGGAGTACGGATTATGTTCAATTTATGGTGCTCAGGGTCAACATGTTCAGTAGCAGAGGACAAGACATGGCCATCCTAATCTCATATTACAATTTTAAGGAGAAATAAATCTATCTGCACTGGTCTTATTGACTGTGTCTGATATAGCTTCTGCCATAAGGGAGCTGCACTGTGTCATGTCCAATACCATATGTCCTGTAATGGAATGGAAACGTTTGAGCTGTTGTACATCACAGGGCAGTCAAGGATAACAAAAAAGAAGCATATCAGGAGAGAAAAAAAATCTCTAACCTCACCACTACTGCTCTGGTCTATATCTATCATGCCAGATATGGGTGTGACTCAAACAAACAACTATACTGAAATTTAGCATAAACAACTACTATTATTAATGAGTAAATATCAGATCTTTGTTCATGGCTTACTGCACCTGCTGTAAATTAAGCAAGTTATGTCCTGGGAAACATTGTGGAGACTGCCAAAATCAGCAACATGTTAAGATTTGGGATCAGTGTGAGATTCTGTGTGGATGTTGTAATGGTTAACTACATTCCTCAGTTTAGAGACGCAAAGTACAGGATTCAGTTCTGACCTCAGCTTTCTGGGTAGGCTTAACATAGCTCTTTAGGGCACTTAGCCAAGTATTCACCTATGACACTTCAAACCTTACTACAGAATAGGGCAATCTACAGCATTCTTGGCATGTTCCAGCCCATAGCTGGAACACTACTGTTATAAGTCATCAAAACATATATATATATATATATATATATATATATATATATATATATATATATATAAAACTTCCATCTTGTACATATGAATATGTATGTATAGAAGATTATATGCTGTACCTGGTGGTTAATGTCTATGTATTTCTAATGACATATTCAGTCTTCCATTCCTGGTAATAAAATAAGCTCCATATGGTTTTATGTATAAATATATATTTAACCCTGAATAAATACTGAGTAGTCCATAAGACTGGCTAACATCACAAGCACATCCAGAGATAAGTAAAACATTCACATACACTCATATACAAACACACATGCATACAAATGGGTTCATTTCATTTCATTGACAAACTAGAATACCGAATTCCATATAGTCAAGACAATATGGTTGATAATTTTGTTTGTGGAATCATTCTGGCTGAGCTCATAGTACTGTGGGGATCTGGGAATTTGCATTTTTCCACTATAGTACAATATTAGATTAGGCATATATAATTATCAGTAGATGTGGGGGTACAGTGGAATCACTGTAAAAACATTGTTTGTGTTTTTTGCAGGTGTTGTTTGGCTTCTTTTAATTTACTGACGAAAAAAATTGTAAACCATACGGTCTCAACCATATAGCAATCTGCTTCATCAATTAAATCAACGGGATGCACATACACACACACAAATACACACACACACACACACACACACACACACACACACACACACACACACACACACACACACACATGTTTTCCAGGTATGCTACTGATAATTCTCCAGCTGCAGCACAATAGTTCCATTTTTCTCTATTTACTATACACAGCCACTTTTCAGATCACTAATTTAACACCAAGTTCTAACTTATTGATCACTATTCTACTGAGTCAAGTAACACTCAGTTATAATAGCTGATGGTCAAACAGCTTCCCATAAAAAAAAAAAAGTGGATATTGAAAAGGTGTGCGGAGCCTAGATGGCTAAGTGAGAGCAGCAACTATTTAGAGCTCTACATATTAACTGAAATAATACAGGAAAAATTAAATTTTCTATGGAAATTTCCTCCTAAATTACTTTTTAAAATATATAAACATATTATCTTTTGAATATTCAGAACTTTGTATAACATTTTCATGTCAAAATCATTTGGAGACTTACTGAGCTTGATCGAAGGAAGGACACTGAGGAAACTCGGAGCTATAATATATAACATTAAGTATCCTGTTTTTTTGTTTATTTTGTTCTTTATTTCTTTGTTATTTATATCACTTTGTGTACTGTGTATTTTTCTAGCTAGTTTCACTGTGTGTGAGGTATTAACTGGAAATTGTCCACTTTTATTAAGCATCTGTTGTGTTGTTTGTTTGTAATAACTTGTTGCAGTTAAACTCTTTTTTCTAGAGGCTCCTTTAGCTGTTTTTCAGGTGTGAGAAACATTTCTGCAGTTTGTTTCCCACCTTCCCTCCCTGTTGGTATAGTGTTTTTATAGTTGGTGGCTTTGCAGTTGCCGGCCCCTAGTGTAAATTTGATCTGGGACCCTCCTCCCTGTCTAGTGTCATTACCTCATTCTACCCAGTACAGGGAGAACATTTGAGAAGGCCACTCAGCTTAGTTTCTGCTACTCCTTTCTCACTTTCCTTTCTCTCTTTCCACTCACAAAAAAAATATATATATATATCTGCTTTTAGTGTATTTGTGTTTCTTCCTACTTCATTTTGCTTTTGCATCATCTTAAAAGTACTCAATTGTATTTATTACTGCTTGGTGTAACTCATTCTAAGCCTTTTAGTTTAAGCACTTGGGCTTCAGACCAGTTGTCTTACATTAAGAAGGTTTGTGGCCTGCACTGTGGTGGCAGGACAGGTAACTTACATCCTTCTAAGTTGGGAACTGCTGATTGAGGGCTCAGTGTCTGTTATTCTAAAAGTGTATTAGTTCTGGTTTAAGCACTTGGGCTTCAGGCCAGTTATTTTACATTAAGAAGGTTCGTGGTCTGCACTCTTGTGGGAGGAGAGGCTGGACTCTGCCCTTCTGAGCTGGGAATTTCTGGTTAAAGGCTCATAGTGCGTACATATTTGAGCTGTTTCTTACTGAAATTGGTACACCTTGTTTGCTGTAGCATAGACTAGATCCAGGCCTGCTGAATCTAGCTTTGTTTGTATGCTTGTTGTTTGTTTGCTTATTTCCCTGAAACGCGGCTTTTCAGCGCTTCTGTGGATCCCTAATGATATCTGCATTGCTTACTGTATTTATTTCCTTGTTTCACTTGAAAGAAAGTTACTGTTTGTCGTTTTTGCATTTAAGTTACCTGTAACACATTGCATTTAAGTTACCTGGCACTTGCTCACTAAGTCAGCACTAAAAAATTAAAAGCACTACACCCTCACAAACTCTCCTTGAGTACCTTGTTCCCCATTGGCCCTTTTTTTTCAATTATAAAGGAATTCCCAATACTATTCTAGCATGTCCAAAGGTCAGTTGTCAATCTCCTCTACGGTCCAGCTGGTGAATCTGGGAATCTTGAGGGAATGTTACAACTGCCTTATGTACACAGACAACCCTCTCCTCCTTCCAACAAATTCCAACACGTGAGAGATGCAACCATATAGCCAAACTGGAGGCTAAGCTCTCTCAACTCAGTACTGGCATAACCAGTCAGGAGGAGAAGGAAACCACACTCACTACAATTCCAGTCTCACATAGACCTACCACGACAGCAAACCAAACACATAAACACACAAAAACATACTCGGAGGCTCTAAATAAAAATCTGCCTAAGCAGCAGAGACCTCCAAAGCAGACACCTAAGCAACCGCTACCCCAAAACAAAACACGTACAACACATAGCTCACAAAGCCAGTGTGCCGAACAGTCACAGCCCTTAAGGCTAAACAACACACCTGATACACTTGTAATAGGTGACTCTATCATCAGGCACACTGACGTCCTGCTCACCAGGCTGAACAAGGAGAAGATCACTGTGAGCTGCATTTCGAGCACTAGGATCTGCCACATAACACAAGCACTCAGGTCACTCCAAGGCAAGTACAAATATGACTCAGTCATTGTCCATGCTGGTGTGAATGACCTGAGACGTACTTCCCTGGACTACATGAAAAGAGACATAGAGGAGCTCTCTGAGCATGTAGCCCAGGCTGGTATGACCCTGACCTTGAGTAACATCTTACCCTCACCAAGAATGAAGCCACAATATGAAGACAAGATGATCAATTTCAACAATTGCCTTAAGTACTGGTGTCATTCAAAGGGGATCCAATGCCTGTCAGCCTGGAATGACATGCTCGACAAGCCACGATGCTTCACTAGGGACGGCTTGCACCTGTCACCCCTGGGCTTTCGGATATTGGCAAAGGCTCTTGCTACCCCCATAGTTCCTTTTTTAGGCAAGGCTCAAAAGACAAACCCACCTCCATAGGTATCACAAGGGATAAGAAACTAAGAGTAATGCTACTCAACGCCAGAAGTCTAAACATCAAGATGCATGCACTCTAAACTCTCCTTAGCATGGAGAACATCGATATCTGTGCAGTAAGAGAAACCTGGTTCAAGGCTCCAGAGAGCACCCAGCACTACCAGGTTATACCTCATACCATGCTTTTCGGCCCCAAAATTTGGACTGAACCACAAAAGGAGTGGGAGTATCAATATTCGTCAAAGATACCCACACCTCCAGGTTGGTGGCACAGCACGAAGCATCAGAGACTATCCATGTGCAACTAACAGAGGGTAAAACTGCCTTCCAGTTTATAGCCTGCTACAGACCACCCTCCCAAACCCAGGAACCCCACTCGGCCTTCCTGAGAACACTGGAAAATATGAAGGTCTCTCCAAACACCATTATATTGGGCGACTTCAACTACCCAAGCATAGACTGGGAGCATTACTCTAGCTCCAACACCCTAGCCCAAAAGTTCCTAGAATTTATAAACTCAAATGCTATGGAATAACTTTTTACCACTCCCACAAGAGGGGACAACATACTGGACCTGATCATCACCAACATGGGGCCTCTATGCTCCAGACCAGAAGTGTATCCCTCACTGGTAAGATCAGACCATAAACTAATCTCACTGGATATTCACATCCTGACCCCACCCCCTGCCCAGAAAACCACAGTGAAAAACTTCTCTAAAGCAAATTTCACACTCCTCAAAACCGAGGTGGAATCCTTCAAAGCCCCCGGGTCTGTGGAATATATGGCCCAGACTGCAGAATCCTTTATAAACACATTCTATGAACACCTTCAGGAATGCATGGATCTTGCAATCCCAAATAAAACCAAGACCCAATCCTCCAAAGGCAGACATCCTGTCTGATGGACCCCAGCCATAAACAAACTATACAATAGAAGGAGGAAGCTACTACCTGATAGAGCAAAATCCCAAAAAGGGAAGGCATCTCTGATCAGTATTAGCAAAAAACTACGGGCGCTCATAAAGTCATCTAAGGCCAGCTTCAAGAGAAAAATTGCACAGGACACTAAGGATAATCACAAGGCTTTCTTTAGTTATGTTAGGAACCTGGGTGGAAATTCCCAGATATGATCAGAATTAGTCCAAAATGACAAAAAATACACTGAACCCACAGACATTGCCAACATCCTAGCTGACAGGTTCAGCACAAACTTCTCCCCGCCCTCACCACCAAAAGGGAAAATATCTATCCCAGCACAGTGCTGCCCCCCTGACATCTCAGATGCTCAGGTAAGAGCAGCCCTCTCCAAAGCAAAAAAGACAGCATCAATGGGACCAGACAGTGTTCCGGGCTGCATCCTACATGAACTCCAAGAAGAGCTAAACCCAAACATAAAACTACTGTTCAATTTCAGCCTTACTACAGGATATGTACCCAAAGAGTGGCGTACAGCAACAGTGGTCCCTCTCCACAAAGGTGGTGCCTCAACAGATCCTGGAAACTATCTCCCCATAAGCCTGACTAGCTTGGTCTGCAAAGCTATGGAAAGGATCATCATGGACCTCATAAATAAAGATATTGGGGACCTACAGACTCTGGATCCTACCCAGTTCGGCTTTGTTAAGGGCAGATCCTGCCTCTTAAACCTGGTCGATTTCTTTGAAACAGTCACCAAGGCCATTGATGAGGTGAAGGTGGTCCACACAGCCTACCTGGACCTCGCAAAAGCCTTTGATACAATACCCCACTCGGGCATTATAGATAAGCTCACCAGCTTAAATATAAACCCCTATGTCACTAGATGGGTTGCAAACTGGCTCAAGGACAGAACCCACATGGTTAGAATTGCTGGAGCCATGTCAGACTCCAAACCAGTTACAAGTGGCGTCCCACAAGGCTCAGTCCTGGGACCTCTCTTGTTCAGTATATATTTCTCGGAGGTACAGGCCAACACGGAAGGACTGTGGCTGACCAAGTTCGCAGATGACTGCAAACTGGGTGCCATAATTGACTCTCCAGCCGACACAAGCATCCTCCAAAAGGGCCTCATAGAAACAGACAACTGGTGCCAGAGCCATGGCCTCAAGCTAAATGCCAAAAAGTGTATAATCATCCCCTTTGGCAAAAACAAAGTGCCCACAAATTACCACATAGGTGGTAATCCATTAAGTACAGAAGAAGTAATTAGGGACCTGGGGACCCACGTTGATAGCAATCTCTCATTTGACAACCACGTGGCCAAAGTGGTTAGAAGAACATTTTATATAGTCCACTTAATCATGAAGGGATTCACATCTAGATCAGGGGAGGTCATCGTGCCTCTTTACTCATCCCTCATCAGGCCCATAATTGAGTACAATGCCCCTTTTGGGATGTACCTTACCAGACACCTGCAGTAACTGGAAAGACACCAAAAGTACCTCACCAAGAGGATCAAAGGGCTCAAACAGATGCCATATGCTGCCCGGTTAAAGAAACTCCAGCTCTACTCAGTGACATACTGCCTGCTCAGAGGTGATCTGTGCCTGACATATAAAGCCATGTCCATTCGGAATTAATGGACACGCTGCACCTCAGAAAATCAAAATCCCATCGAGCTACGCGCTCGAGACACTTGAACCTCAGCACTGAAATAAATAGGACATGCTGGAGGGACAGATTCATAACCCAGAGGCTCCCTTCACTCTGGAATAAAATCCCAGTCCAGGTTAGGCAGAGTCCCTCATTGACTCTCTTCAAGAGGAATCTTGATGAGTGGATGGGAGATCGTAAGTTTACCCCGGCTATCACTTCTGTGTCACTGTTAGACAGAGGCACAGTATACTAACCCTGAAAAAGGGCATAGCAAAATTCTGGCTAGGCTTATAAATGCCCTAGGGCAGATAGCCTAGTATGAACCTATGAACCTTTGACTAAATAAAATGATAAACTCAAAGCATTGCCACACTGAAATTTCCTTATGAAAACATATACATCTGGTACCTTCTACTGTCCAAGAATCATGCAGTTAAGTTTCCCACATTTGGGGAAATCACAGGGGTCAACCCAAACAAAATGTGTAATGGAAGAGCCTCACCCTGGGGAAACCACCTACTTGATGGTGGTATTCCTCCTGCCAGGTGTTGAAAATGGATTGTATTCAGAAGAATCAGCAGACTTTAAAGGAAAACTGTTCTAAACAAATGGATATCTTCAAGGAGGTGTTTCAGCAACACTAAAGCAAAATTCAAGACATGGAGAAAGCTTTGAGTGACATATATGGAAGACTGAAAGAAGAAGAAAACCAAACTGAATATCTCCTAAAATAAAACACATGGCTGCTAAATAAAATTGATGATATGGAAAACAGAGAAAGAAGATATGACTTTAGAATCTTTGGATTACCAGACAAAACAGAAGGAGAAGACTTAATTTCCTTCTTAAATTCCTGGATACCAGACATACTTAACCTTCAAGAGGGGCTATCCTATAGGTTCATAGGTTCATAGGTTCATACTAGGCTATCTGCCCGAGGGCATTTACAAGCCTAGCCCATAGTTTTGTGGCTTACGCCACCCCTTTAGTATGGGGAACTATACCCATTATTTTGCTGTGCCTCTGTTGACAGTGTTGACTGTTGACTGTTGCAGTGACACTGAGGTAATCCCTGGGGTATATCTGCGATCTCCCATCCATTGGTCAAGATTTCTCTTGAACAAGGCCAGCGAGGTGCTCTGCCTCACATATACCGGGTATTCAGAGAGCCCACTGAGCCATAGGTAAGCCTATACCTACTTTTCTATTATCACCTACAAGAGTTTATTTTTAAACACCTTTATTAAATTATCACTTGTGACAGAGGCACATTTACATTTATATAAAAGTAATCAAACTGTATTAACAAGTTAAAATTAACAAACATTATGCTTCACATATATTGCTATATATCATATAACCTAAGCAACATTACATAAATTATTCAACTCCAGACCCTTTTTAAAACAAGAACTATCCTAATCAACCATCATAGGTTCATAGGTTCATAGGTTCATACTAGGCTATCTGCCCTAGGTCATTTATAAGCCTAGCCAGAGTTGTGTGGCTTTCACCACCCCTTAGGTTGAAGAATACTATACCCATTAGTTTGCCGTGCCTCTGTCCAGCAGTGATACAGAGATGATCCCCAGGGTAAACCTACGATCTCCCATCCACTGGTCAAGATTCCTCTTGAACAGAGCCAGCGAGATGCTCTGTCTCACATGGACCGGGATTCTGTTCCACAGCATAGGGAGTCTCTGGGTGATGAATCTGTCCCTCCAGCATGTCCTATTTATATCCATGTTGAGGTTTAAGTCTTTTGCTCTTGTGGCTCTGGTGGATTTGGATTTTTTGAGGTGGAGCATGTCCATTAATTCTGGGTTGGACATGGCCTTGTATGTCAGGCACAAGTCACCTCTAAGCAGACGGTATGCGACTGAATAGAGCTGGAGTTTCTTCAGTCGGGCAGCATATGGCATATCTTTGAGCCCCTTTATCCTTTTGGTGTGGAACTTTTGGGGTCTTTCCAATTGCTGCAGGTGTCGGGTAAGATACATTCTGAATGGGGCATTGTACTCAATCATTGGTCTGATAAGTGAAGAGTACAGGGGAACAATGACCTCCCTTGATCTGGATGTGAATGCCTCATAATCAGGTGGGCAATGTAGAAGGTCCTCCTAACCACTTTGGCAATGTGAGTGTCAAAAGAAAGGTTACTGTCAACTTGGGTTCCCAGGTCCCTTATAACCTCTTCTGTGCTTAATGGATTGCCACCTATGTGGTAACTTGGGGTTACCTTGTTTTTAACAAAGGGTATGACTATACATTTTTTGGTGTTTACCTTAAGGCCATGGCTCTGGCACCAGTTATCCATTTCTATGAGACCTCTCTGGAGGATATCTGTGTCTGATGGATTTTCAACTATGGCGTCCAGTTTGCAGTCATCTGCAAACTTTGTCAGCCACAATCCTCCTATGTTTGCCTGCACTTCTGAAAAGTAGATGCCGAACAAGAGGGGGCCCAGGACTGAGCACTATGGGACACCGCTTGTGACTGGATTGGAGTCTGACATGGCACCAGCAACTCTAACCCTGTGGGTTCTGTCCTTGAGCCAGTTTGCAACCCATCTTGTGACATATGGGTTTACATTTAAGCTGGTGAGCTTTTCTATGATACCCGAGTGGGGTATTGTGTCAAAAGCTTTTGCAAGGTCAAGGTAGGCTGTGTGAACTGCCTTACCCTCATCAATGGCCTTGGTGACTGTTTCAAAAAAGTCGACCAAGTTCAAGAGGCATGATCTGCCCTTAACAAAGCCGAATTGGGTAGGATCCAATGTCTGTAGGTCCCCTATGTCTTTATTTATGAGTTCCATTATGATCCTCTCCATAGCTTTGCAGACCAGGCTTGTTAAGCTTATGGGGCAGTAATTACCAGGGTCCGTAGAAGCACCGCCTTTGTGGAGTGGGACCACAGTTGCCGTACGACACTCTTTGGGTATGTATCCTGTGGTAAGGCTAAGATTAAACAGCAGCCTTATGTGTGGGTTTAGTTCCTCATTGAGTTCATGTAGCACACAGCCGGGGTCACCATCCGGTCCCATTGATGCTGTATTTTTGGCTTTAGAGAGAGCAGCTCTCACCTGGGCATTTGAGATGATTGGGAGGCTACACTCTGCTGGGATAGATATTTCTCCTTTGGGGGGGGAGGGGAGAAATTTTCACTGAACCTGTCTGCCAGTATGTTTGCAATGCCTGTGGGTTCAGTGATTTTTGTATCATTTTGGACTAATTCTGAGCATATCTGGGAGTTTCCACCCAGATTTCTAACATAGCTAAAGAAGGCCTTATGATTGTCTTTTGAGTCCTTGGCGATTTTTCTCTCAAAGTTGGCCTTGGATGATTTTATGAGTGATCGTAGTTTTTTACTAGTATTGATCAGAGATGTCTTCCCTTTTAGGGATTTTGCTCTATCTTGTAGTAGCTTTCTCCTCTTGTTGTAAAGTTTGTTTATGGCTGGGGTCCACCAGATCGGGCGCTTGCCTTTGGTGGAAAGGATCTTGATTTTATTTGGGATTGCTTGATCCATGCAATCCTGGAGGTGCTCGTAGAAAGCATTTGTAAGGGATTCAGCAGCATGGGTTGTGGTTTCCAATGGCTCAGGGGCCTTGAAGGATACCACACCAGTCTTAAGAAGTGTGAAGTCGGCGTTTGAGAAGTTCTTCACTGTGGTCTTTTTTGTTGGGGGTGGGGGTGGGATGTGGATCTCCAGTGAGATTAGTTTATGGTCTGATCTCACCAATGAGGGATATACTTCCGGTGTGGAGCATTTTGTCCCCATGTTTGTGATGATCAGGTCTAGTATATTTTCACCTCTTGTGGGAATGGTGACAAGTTGTTCCATAGCATTTGAGTTTATGAACTCCAGGAGCCTTTGGGCTAGGGTATTGGGGCTTGAGTAATGTTCCCAGTCTATGTTTGGGTAGTTGAAGTCACCCAATATGATGGTGTTTGGAGAGACATTTATACTCTCCAGTGTCTTTAGGAAGGCTGTGTGGGGTTCCTGAGTTTGAGAGGGTGGCCTGTAACATGCTACAAACTGTAGAGCAGTTTTGCCTATGGTTAATTGCACCTGAATGGTGTCTGATGCTTCGTGAGTTGCCACCAGCCTGGAGGTGTGGGTATCCTTGATGAATATGGATACACCCCCTCCTTTTGTGGTACGGTCCAGTTTTGGGGCCGGAACGCATGATATGAGGTAAAACCTGATACTGCCGGGGTGCTCTCAGGAGCCTTGAACCAGGTTTCAGTCACAGCACAGACATCAATGTTCTCCATACTGAGGAGGGCTTCGAGGGCGTGCATCTTGAGATTTAGACTTCTGGCATTGAGCAGCATTACCCTTAGTTTTTTTCCATTATTGTTTTCTAGGGTGGTGGGTTTAGAATTTGAGCCTTGTCTAAAAAAGGCACTATGGGGGTGGCAAGAGCCTTTGCCAATATCCAGAAACCCAGGGTTGACAGGTGTAAGCCATCCCTTGCGAAGCAGCGTGACTTGTCAAGCATGTCATTCCAGGCAGACAGACATTGGATCCCCTTAGAATGACACCAGAAATTAAGCCAATTATTAAAACTGATCATTTTGTCTCTGTATTGTGGCATCATTCTTGGTGAAGGTAGGATACTGCTCAGGGTCAGGGTCATACCAGCCTGGGCTGCATAATCTGAGAGCTCCTTTATGTCTCTTTTCATGTAGTCCAGGGAGGTACGTTTCAGGTCATTCACACCGGCATGGACAATGACTGAGTCATACTTGTACTTGCTGTGGAGTGACCTGAGTGCTTGTGTTATGTGGCGGATTCTAGCGCCCGACAGGCAGCTTACTGTGACCCTCTCCTTGTTCAGTCTGGTGAGTGGGACGTCAGTGTGTCTGACTATGGAGTCACCTATGACAAGTGTGTCTGGCATTGTGTTTGGCCTTAAGGGCTGTGACTGATTTGCACACTGACTTTGTGATCTATGTGTTGCTTGTGTTATGTCATGAGGTGGCAGTTGTTTGGGTGTCTGCTTTGGAGGCCTCTGCTGTTTTGGTAGATTTTTGATCAGTGCCTCCGAGTATGTCTTTGTGAGTTTATGTGTTTGATTTGTAGTTGTGATAGTTCTATGTGAGACTGGGTTTATGGTGTGTGTGGTTACCTTCTCCTCCTGTCTGGTTTTGCCAGTCCTGAGTTGAGAGAGCTCAGCCTCCAGTTTGGCTATATAGTTGCATCTCTCGCATGTATTTGTGTTTTGTGGGAGGAGGAGAGGGTTGTCTGTGTAAATGAGGCAATTGTAACATTGCCTCAATATTCCCAGATTCACCAGCTGAGCAGGAGAGGACGCTAGCAACTGACCCTTTGACATGCTAGAAGAAATGAAAAAGTTTGCTGTGTAACTGAGTCAGAAAGGACCTATAGGGAAGTGGGTACTCAAGGGGGTTTTAAGCTAGTGAAGTACTTTGTATAATATAGAAGTGCTTTACCTGACTAAAAAACTTATGACATAAGCAATAATACATTTATATAAATGAAAACAAACCACACAGACACAATCCTAGTTGCATGCATTTACATCACAAAACATACTGACACACTCCCAGTTGCAAACATTATACAGCACTTATAAGCTACCCAATAATTTTCCGTAAAATATTACATAGCTCATTTAAGTCCTGTCTTCTTTTAAACCTCATCCCTGTATGTATTGTTCCAACATTTCCCATTTTCCTAAGTAGTTTGCTCCTACCTTTTTCTAAAGATCTCTATTCCAGTTGTTTTACCTCTGTTACTATATTCACTACTTCTAATATATTTGCTTTAGATTATTTAAATTTATTTCTTACACTGATAAAGAATTAATCCTGAAAAACCATGGAGAAAGGCTCCTATTAAATCTTGACAAAACATCATAAGATTTGATAATGACCACTCAACTAATGCCACAGAACTGAGAAAAAGATACAAAACACAAAGCTGGGACAAAAGACCAAGAAGTGGTAGGAAAAACTTTATTCCAAGAAGAAAAGCATGTTTGTCTCAATTACAATACAAAACAAGACTTCATCAGATCTAGCATTCCTCAACAGAGGCAAAATAAATAGTAGCAACCAGTCACATGCCAATAATTAAAACAAATAAATTAGAATAAAATAAAAAAGTAATAAAAACCTTAAAATGTATCAACAATACCTATAAAAATGCTACCAAAATATATTCATCTCAATAAAGATTTAAGTATTAAATAAGTGATGTTCATTTCATTCCTGGAAACTGGTTTGTAAGTGTGTTCAAATAACAGGCTATAAACCCTGTCTAAATAATCTTGTTTATCCATCTCCACCAAGACCCTTCTTTAAGATATAGAAGTTATGAACATCAATATGAGATTAAAAAGAAATACAAAACACAAATGCTTATATCAACATATTTTAGAATATTAAGGATATATTTTTAAATTCTTTGTGATTGAATTAGTAGTCTGCAACATCAGGGGAGGGGCTTGGTCATTATTTTTGAAGAAATGAGAACTGTTTTGGATGCTATACTTTAATTCTGTGGGCTGGCCCATTCTTAATGACCTGGCATCCATTAGTTGTCTTTTAAAACTTAAATCTTTATTGAGATGATTATATTTTGGTAGTGTTTTCATAGGTATTGTTTATACATTCTAAGGTTTGATTTTATTTTATTAGATTGTTTTATTTTATTCTACTGTATTTATGTTAATTATTGGCACTTGACTGGTTACTACTATTTATTATGCCTCTGTTGAGGTATGTTAGATCTGATGAAGTCAAACAAAACCAAAAGTCTAATACCACTAAGAAAAATAATAAATGATCCAACCACTGCAGTAATGTACTGATAATTTATTAAAAGAGACTAAAATTACACTACAGATGAGCGCTTTCATCTAAATCTTGAGTTCTTCAGATAAAATATTTAAACACATCCCACATTTTTATACCATTAACTAATTGGCTGTTAATCATTAATCACATAAACTTTTTTAATTATACATTATGTTAACTCAGAATTTCAGGTGTACCTTTATAGAAAGTCAGTTAACCTTTTCAAAGCCATTATACAAAAGCAGCCTTTTCTTTTAAAATAGGTTTTACTGACACATACTCATTCAAACCAGGAAAAGAATTAGCATTTAATCTAAGTTGGTATTTTAATTCCTTTCTTAACCAAGTTAACTTCCAATCATCACCCCTGGGATTCTTTTTGACAGTTTCTAAAATACCAAACTGAAAACTTGTAAAACCAGCACAAAGTGTGGAGTGTTTGTATAAAGCACTAGTTTTCTTTTTTTATTTTAATGTTGTGAAGGTGCTCATAAATTCTATTATTTAAAGCTCTCTCTGTCTTTAGAATACCCTCCACATTTAGCTAAATATACCACTTGATTTTTGCTATAGTTGCCATTACCAAAATAAACCTTACTGTCCAACCCATTTTGTAAATTAATATGGTCAGTCTTGATAATATATGGGCACTGTTTATACATTCCATAAGGAATTGTTCCCTTTCTCATCTTTGTTCTACCAACCATATCCTTTGCCAAAATTTGTTTAAACTTCCTACCGGTCTTAAAAGAAAGTGTAGGCTCATGCCCTACCACCTCATACAATTCCCTGTTCACTTTGAAAATACTCCAATTGTTTTTCAATATTTGACAAATATACCTAAGATATCAGTTGTATTGCATTACTAGTGCCCTGTCATATCTTTCTTCCTTTAGTTTCTTTGTACCCACTCCAAGCCCTACACCAGGCAAAGGGCTATATTTAGTGCCCCACCCTCGATATACCTCATCAATATTCTCAGTAACCGGCCTGTCTGGGTACGCTCTGCTAAGGAACATATCCTTTAATTTGGCTAATTTGGCCTTTCGATCTACTCTTTATGCTATCATTCAAGCAGTAAGAATTGCTTGTCCCTTCACCAAGTTCTTTTTCTGGAAATGGGGATGACAACTGGAATACTGCAGATAGCCATTGCACCATGTATCCTTCCTGTAAATATTGGACTTAAAATCTCTTTGAGTTTGGGAGATAGTAACATCCATAGAACTAATACTGTTCTTCCCCCAATTGTGGGTACACTTAAAAAAGTCAGAACACCTGTTCAGGTATTTTATTAACCAGGTAATCTCTTCTTCATCCCCATCCCGTAAGACAAATGTCATCCAAAAACCTGACGTATAGGTGTGGAAATTTGGAAAAGGGGCGTTAAAAGACATGTTCAAACTCCCAACCAAACATCACCAATTTAGAATATACTGGGGGCACATGATGCACCCATTGCTAATACTGTAACTTGCTGATAAATCTCTTCTTGAAAATTGACAAAATTGTTGTCAAGAACCAGTTCCATAAGTTCCACAATGAGGGCCAAGGAATCGCTAGATAGGGTGAAATACTTATCTTGAAAATATCCGATCCCCTCTTTTCTAGGGATGACTGAAAAAAGATCTTTTACATCTATAGTCAAAAAGATCAAACCACTTTTCCATATAGAGGGTTTTAGTTTACCCCAAAAGTCCCATGAATCCTTAACTAAATGTTTAGTATTACCAACAACTTATTTGGCCCAATAGTCAATATACACCACTAAGGGGTGAGTTTTAGAACCCCTAGCTGAAACTATTGGATGGAAGGTGGATCTTTCACTGACTTATGGACCTTTGGAATCCCATCTCTAAAACCAACACAATAACCATGAAACCCTTTCCTATAAAATAATTAGAAAACATACATATTTTTACCATTAAGATTTGTTCATTTTTCTAATGGCAGGTAATATTTACATATAACTCTTAAAATAGATAGTTTCTACTATGCTTTCTGATTCTAAATAGCCTAAATTAACTAGCCAGAATACAATAAGTAAATATCTCTAAACAAATTTAAAATGTTTTTAGTTATCTCTGTGGTCATTCACTGATAAAATTATTGTACAATCCTTATAAATAATAATGTGATGCTTTCACTCTCCTTATGACAAATAAAGCAATTTAATATACATGTATTGCTGTTAGAAAATGAACTTGAGATATTGATGAAATATTTTTCACATAGTTTAACCAGTTTTAGAAAATGTTAAACTGTTAGTGATTTTTCATGGTGTTAACCTATCACATCTTTCTTCTCTCAATTCTATAATTAATTTCACTTACTGCTCTTAGTACAATATTTTTCAGCCAAAATTTCTCCTTGTGCACTTGCTGTTATGAAGAAAAATAATAATATTACTTCTAACAATCTTTTCATGATTAGGAGAGGTACCTAGTTTCACCTCAAACTACTTGTCTGTTTTTTATCTTTATTGCTAATATACAGGAAGATACACAAACCCCTGGATTCATTAATCTCCATACAGGAATAGTGATATTCTTGCATGGAGTGGATCATGGCCATGTAGAACAACAGCGTGCCTAGCATACTATTGAAGGTGCGCTGCTGTATTCTCTACACAGACACGAGCCATGTATGAGCACAGGGGGGGGTGTCCGAGCATTGCTCGCAAAGTACATATACCCCCCTGCACTCTAGAATTGCCATACAGCAATTCTGAAGCAACCAACAGTGTCTGTGGACACTATCACAAGATAACAATGTCCACAGACAAAATACAGAAGCACAGGCCACCACAACATAACTCTCAATTGGTCAGATGTTCGCAGAATGCCCAGAGTTTACCCTTATATTTTTGGCCTTTCCCTCATAAAATTTCCTCTCATCTGGCAAATCATTGTGATGATCTAAGGATTGAAGTCACTAAATAGTGACATACATTTGGGATGCATAACTAATATCCTTCAAAAAATGTCTGCTAACATGAATTGATTTATTCTAGCACTTTCTAAGTTTATAAGAGTAATGTTACATGTTCTTTTTTTTCCATCTACAATAAAGTTTAAGCATAGCTGAGTGGGTGTGCATGTCATGCAGCTATGCATAACAAAGCTTAAACATTCAAAGCTAAATAGAACTATACAGTCAAAACAGTCAAAGTGAAAGACTGTAGTGGTTAAAGCTTCTGCTTAGCAGGCAGTCATTCATAGTTTAAGCCCCAATGCGCCCATTCGTTTTTATTTGTGAAAACAACACTAAAAGTATATTTTTCTAGAAATAGATAGTGAATAATATATATTTGTTAACCAGGGTAGTGTAGCAGGTCCAAATGTGAGGTGTCAGTGTAGTACAGATGTGAAACTACTATGCAAACACAAGTGTCCCATATAGTATAGCCACAAAAGAATGTAATGAAAGCACATAAAATGATAATAATAATAACAATAATGATAATAATAATAATTAATAATAATACTGATAATAATGATAGTCCATAAAATGAAAGCTGAACAATGCTAAATTGTGTTCAGCTGTGCTTAGCTGGAATAAGCATTGCTGAAATTTCTATGCTCAGCAATAATCAGTGTAGGTAAGCGGATTTGCACACTGGTAAGCAGTGCTTAGCATCTACCCCTTTAAGCAATGCTTATTTTTGCGAAGCAGGTTTGCCTGTCACTTAGTTTAGCTCAGCATATTCAAAACCCTCCAATTATGACAAAGGGCAGGAAATCAGCCCTATTTAAAGCTCACAAGCAGAAATACAGCTCATAACCAGTTTTAGCTCCCCACTGAAGGCACTATGGCTAGTGTGGGTGAAGGTGTGCACTTTTGGGCACAACGCTGGGGCATTCAAGAGTCCAGGGTCATGGTTGGACTCCTCGTAGAAAACCATGATGCAAGACTGCTGCAGGACCAGTACCAGGGCTCCCAATACAAAGCGGAGGCCTGGGACCATCTCACACATGAGCTCACCAGTGCCACTGGCATCTCACAGACTGGTGAGTAGGTCTGGCACCACTTTGCTTACTTGAAGTGTAGGAAGAGGGAGCTCTTGAACAGGTGGGTCCATGATGCACAGGCAGGGAATGCCCCAGCTGTCTGTAAGTATAAGTATCAATAAGTGTTTTCCAAAGTTCAGCCTGTGTATGTGATGGATAGGTATGCATAAATGTTTCTCTATCTCCTGTACAGCTCCAGATGAGAGGGGCCGCGAACATGAATGCTCATGCCAGCAGGCTGCTAAGGCTGCTTTGTGAGGCTGATGAGTACAAATCTAGCTTGTAGTACTCATTGCAAATATATAGAAAGGAGTAGAATGTCACCTGTCAGTATATAAAAATGGGTATAGTTTGTTCTGAATAAATGAGACATTAGCAGGGTAATAGTGATGTACAAGGTGTATATCAATAAATGTGACAGTACCTGTAAATAAAAGTCAAAACCCTGGACTAGTAGTGTTTACTTTGGTAAGCAGTGGTATGAATTGAAATGTGTACAGTTTCTGCATACCAACTATAGCTCTGAAAGCATTACATAATAAAGGCTCGTCTAACAAAGATTGTGGAGTAATAAAACAGGAGATTACGATTACCTATATGAAAAGTTCCATGCACCAAGATCTGATACCTGAATAGTTAATCAGTGTTTTCCAGACTGTGCTATGTCAAAGTATGAATACACAGTATAAGAAGTATCTGCCATGCAGGAATGTCAGAATCACAAGGTCAGATTATACAACCAACAGAGTATTAGGCAGAAAACAGTCAGATGAGTGACAGCAGTTTCACAGTAGCTCATTCTGATGAAACATAAACTTTGTTCTATTTTATGCACAAACAGGCATGGTTCGAATCTCTGGATTGGTAGTAAGCTGTATGCATATTTTCACTCAGGAATATGTGTAGAAACAGTCAGGTAGTATTAACAGAAATTTCCTCCACAGGTCTGTCAGGTAAGAAAAGGTATAAATTAGCTGTAAGAAGGCTGTAATTATACACTGTGTACAACACCTACCATCTAACCCCAAGGCTGCAAATGATAGCAAGATAAGTACGTACACCAAGTAGTCTCCTCCAAGAAATGTCTCTCAAGTGTCCCACTGTCACAGCTAGTGGTCACTGCTGCCAGCACACAGGGTGACTGATATAAATCATGGCAGAGTATGGCAGTAGCACACACACACACACACACACACACACACACACACACACACACACACACACACACACACACACACGCTAACACACACAGTATGAGTGCACATATGTAACCCTGACAATGTGAATATGGGTAGAAACAGTCAGTAGTGTTAACAGAAATTTCCTCGACAGGTCTGCCAGGTAATAAAAGGTATAAAGTAGCTGTAAGAAGACTGTAATTATACACTGTGTACAAACATACTACTGCCCAACCCAAGGCCGTAAGGTGATGTAAAGTGAGGTAATACCTGGAAAGTAATTATTAGAGCAGTGATCATTAAACTTGTAACCAATTGAAGCCTATACAGTTGTTACTTGACATCTCTCTCTCTCTCCCCCACCCTATCTGTACCAATAATCTAAACACATAAATCAATGAGTATGTTTTTCACCAACCCTACTGTTGGGACATGTGTCCAATTGTTCTACAAATATTTAAATTTTTGACAATTAATGTTCCCTGTACAAATACTATCACTGGTGGCTGTTGCTATCAATGTAACCTGCATGCCGTTATAATGCCCATTGTGGTTGCATATATGCATGTGTTCTGTTTGCTATGCTACTATTCCAAATCTAGTGTTTTGGTTTAATGAGAATACCTATGCATGCTGTTATAACTAATCCTGGAATGTGTTTTTTATGACTAACCAACATATGTTATAAAACTGCAACACCATAGCACATCTGGAAAGGCCGATCCCAGCTGATCCGCCTGTCTTGCCTCAACTGACCATGGCACTGGGTCCGAGCACATCTGAGACCCAACCAAGGACCTCCTCGCCTGCTGGTCCTGTGCCACCTTTGGGTGGAACTGCCTCAGGGGATGGGGCCCGCCCCACAACTGGGAGTGGGTGCAGACAGGACACTGTCACTCATTGTCAGGTCCAGGGATTGGTGCATAGAGAGCTTCAAAAGAAGTCCAGAAATCTGCTACACCAGCTTGAGGGCCGCATGGCGCATCTTGAGGGTCACCCTGCCTCTCCTGCTCAGCCACCACCCAGCCACCTTTGGGGTCATTAAGGTGCAGTGTTGACTGCCCATGGGTGGGGACCATAGTCCCATTGTATCAACTGGGGCTCGTGGGTGTCCGATTCCCAACCACCTTCCCCGTCTAAGGTGCTTACCTCCAACATGTGTCATATACCACCCCTGTCTGCTGTCTTGTCTGTCTTGTCTATCTTCCTACCTCCCTAAATATACCTGCTATCCTTCCCTAGCATCCCACTCTGTTTCCACAAAAAATGTTGCCCCATACATAGCTGTCCATTTCAAACACGTGTACACGTAATCTGATCTAACTGGTTTAACAACACATTACTGTTGTCCTCACCCCTGTGTTAGGGGTTTGAGTGTCCAAATTCACCTTCAAATTCTGTACAAATGTGCAGCTGTTGCTGTAGAAGAAATGGACAGCTATGGACCTTCCCTACACCCGTCCTGCACATCCATAGCTATCTTTCATATTGTTTTTCCCTCTGCATGCCCCCTTTTTCACCACTTTCTTATCACCCCTTTTTTCTTTTCTTTTAAAGAAATTATCACAGGGTAAGTGGAAGTAAGCAGTAGTAAGTGTGAGTAAGTGTGTTTGCATCGTGCTAAGCAAAGCTAACTCAGATTAAGCACTTCTGCGGCTAACTGTGTGTCCACATAGTTCACCATAACTTAGCATTACTTACTGCCACGCAAACCCACTTACAACTGCTTAAAAGTGCCTTAATCACACTGTGTCCAATAGCCCTTGTTTTGCCCAGCAACAAAATAATCAGCCCTGCCAAGTCTTGAACCCAGGACCATGCACACCATAGTAACAGCAATTTAAAACTAAGCCATCCAGAAAACTCTGCTGCTTTTTCAAACATATCATTCAGTAGAGTCATTCAACAGTATCGAAAAAATTCTGTAGAATTAGTCAAGTTTTATATACATATATATATATATATATATATATATATATATATATATATATATATATTGAAAAATAAATACATAACATACGTAGAGATATACATATAAAATAAATACATATATACATATAGACATATATATAGAAAAGTAAATAAATACATATATGTGTGTGTGTGTGTGTGTGTGTGTGTGTATTGGAGTCATAACTCAGATCCATACTCCAAACCTCTTACTGCAACAAATCTGTCCAAAGGCTGTTAAAATGGGGGTCAGTGGGCCCAAACTAGGGACCTCTTTTAAATATTGCCCTCATACCTCTCTCTGCATTAGCAACTGTTCTGTCTTGCAACAAAATAAGCACTGCTGCCAAGTTTTGAACCCAGGGCCCTGTAAACTGCAATTAAAGCAACATACCACTACACCATCTGAGCTCCAGAAATTTGGGCTGATTTTTCAAACAAATCAGTTAGTAGAGTCATTCAACAGTAGGGAGAAGATTCTGTAGAATCAGTCAGGTTTTCTATATATACATGCATATATGTATGGAGATGCATATATGCAAACAAATCTATACATAATATATATATATATATATATATATATATATATATATATATATATATATATATATATATAGATTGATAGAGAGAGAGAGAGAGACAGAGACAGAGAGATACATCTAAAATATATCTACATATATGCATACACATATATAAAAAAGTAAATAAATACACACACACACACACACACATATATATATATATATATATATATATATATATATATATATATATATATATAGATATATATAAATAGATAACAGCTACAAACGCATGCAATCTGGGGGTCATGCTGCTGAACACTAAAAGTCTAAATCTCAAAATGCATTCCATAAAATGGAGAACGTTGACATTTGTGTTGTAACAGACACCTGGTTAAGGGCAGCAGAAAGCACCCCATGCACTACCATCCAGTAACTCATGCTACACATTTTGGCCCCCAAGCTTGGATTGAAGCTCCAAAGGTGGTGGTATTTCCATATTCATAAAGTGCACACTTTTAGACTGGTAGACTAACATAATGCAACACAGTTACTGCAGGTGTAGCTAACATTGGGTAAGACAGTGATTCAGGTCGTAGCCTGCTATAGGTCCCCAACCATGTCCCAAGGCTCACACTCCATGTTCCAAATCACCCTGGAGAAAATTGGTGTCCAACCTAGCACTCTCATACTGGTTGACTTCAGCTACCCCACCATTAACTGCGAAAGCTACTCATGTACCAATGCACTTGCCCAACATTTCCTGGAATTCACTAATTCCAATGGACTGGACCAGATTGTTCCTACAACCACTACAGGTAGCAACATCATTGACCTGGTCATTACTAACATGGGTGACTGTTGCCGTACACCAATAGTCAACTCCTCCCTTGTTAGATCTGACCACAAAGTAATCATCTTGGAAATCCACATCCCTCCCACCATCCCCCCTTGTGAAGGTAAAAAGCATGAAAAGCCTTCCCAAAGCTAACTTTGACCTCCTAAAAATAGAGGTAGCTAACCTCATGGCAGCCATGCAAATGGGGATGACTGTGGAATCAAACACCAATGCACTATGAACACATACACAAATGCATGGATTCAGCCATACCTAATAGAGCCAAGACAGTTGCCTCCAAAAAAAATCAAGCCAATCTGGTGGTCCCCTGCCATAGAGAAAGTCTACAACAGAAGGAGGAAACTGATACAGAATAAGGTGTAGTCCCAAGACTGGAAAACCCATTTTATCAGTCTCAACAGAAAGTTGAGATCCCTCATCAAATACTCTAAAGATAGCTGTGAAAACAGAATTGCAGCACACAGTAAAGACAACCACAAGGTATCCTATAGTTATGTAAAGAATCTCCATGGCACTACCAATATTTGATCTGAGATACTGCACAATGCTACCTCTTATACTGAGCCAACAGATATTGCCAATATACTGGCTGACAGATTCAGTGCCAACTTTACCCCTCTCCTCCACCAAAGGACCAATCACAATACCAGTACACTGCTAGGCACCCAGTATTACTGCTGCACAGGTAAAAACACCACTGTCCAAGGCCAAGCATACAGCTTCTATGGGACCTGACAATATCCCTGGCTGTGTTCTACATGAACTAAAGAGTGAACTGGCACATCACCTGTGTGCCCTGTTCAACCATAGCCTCACCCCGGGCTTTGTCCTTGCCGAACTGTGCACTGCTACAGTCAACCCTCCCCACAAAAGGTGGAGTGACTACAGACCCTGGGAACTATTGCCCCATGAGCCTGACAAGTCTGTGATGTGAAGCTATGGAATGCATCATCATGGATCTAATAAACAGTGATATGGGAATCTCCAGACTCAGGACCTCACACAGTTTGGTTTTGTCAAGGGTAGGTCATGCCTGTAAATCAAACAGGTTGACTTCTTTGAGTCAGTCACCAAAGCTGTGGATGAAGGCAAGGTGGTTCATACAGCCTATCTTGATCTGGCCAAAGCCTTTGATAACATTCCCCACTTAGGAATAATGCAAAAACTCACTAAGCTAGGCATCAACCCCTATATCACTAGGTGGGTTGCAAACTGTCTCACAGATAGAACTTACAGTCTGAAAGTAACTGATTTGAAGTCAGACTACTGACCAGTCATGAGTGGAGTCCCACAGGGTTTGGTCCTGGGTCCTGTCCAGTTTGGTATCTACTTCTCTGAACTCCATGCCAATATGAAGGGGCTCTGGCTGACAAAGTTGACAGACAATTGCAAGTTGGGAGCTATTATTAATTACCCAAGTGATTTTGCCATCCTACAGAAAGGCCTCACTGAGACCAATGACTAGTGTCAGAGCCATGCCCTTAAGGTCATTGTCAAAAAATGTGTTGTCATCCCCTTTGGGAAAAACCCTGTTCCCATGAATTACCACATCAATTGTAGTCCCCTGAACACAGAAGGCTTTATAAGAGATCTGGGAACACAGGTTGACAGCAACCTCTCTTTGGACCACCACATTGGCACTG